>NW_028186756.1:5522808-5605262 GCF_003343005.1 Rhea americana
GCGCACCTTGTTCACCACCATTTTAAAGGCCGCGGATCCCCCTTCCCCCCAGCGAAAGCTTCGCTCCTCTCCCTGCACTGACATCGCCTCTCGCTAGAAAGGAGGGTTAAATCTTTCCACCAAGTTTCTCGTTCTTCCTCTTCTTAATTTTATTTTAAACCCCCACCGCCGCCCCGAAGCCTCGAGCTAACACGCTGAAGCCGGCACAAGGTGGTACTTTCTTAAGCCGCCTCTGAAAACTTTACGATGCCGAGCTCGGAGCGGCCGCGGCTGCGCTGCGTCTGGGCGAGCAACTGTTCGCCGGGTGCTTAAGTCCTTTCGCAACAACTCCTACTTTTCCGGTCCGTATCGATTTCAAATGCTACTTACTGGAATATGTGGCTCCATGCGTGGTGCTTCTACCCGCTGGGAAACCAGCAGCATCTTGGACTGGGGATCAACCAGCTTTTAGATCCACTTTGGCTGTATTTAGCAAAACCCGGCGCAGCAAAAGCCTCTGAGACTGTTTTCTCCTTTTAGGTTCCAGACAAGTTCATCCCGGCGTTGCAGTTTGCTAATGATTCACTGTCTGTCTCAATCTGCTCACTACATTTCCATCAACCCACAGCTTCCTCACTTAGAAGGTGGAGTTTGTGGGGTTTAAGTTACTGATAGGCATATCTAAGTGCTGTGTCACTCAAAGAGGAGGAGACACACACACACACACACACACACATAYAYAYRYACRTACAYACAYACACACACACACACACACACACACACACACACAAACCGCTCCGGGCTTAAAGGGGAAGTAACACTTCTCCTCTTCAGAAACTGGAAACCTCAAAGATCCAAGTTTTTTTTTTCTTTCTTTCTTTTTTTTTTCCCTGTGCATGAAGGCAAAGATCATGCAGTCTAAGGGCAGCCTCTTAACATGTAAAGAGCTTAGCATGCACAGAGTCTTCTTYGTAGAGCTTCAGTTTAGTACTAATGTAGGGCAGCTCACAAAAATACTGGCAATTAATGTTTTTTTTTTTCAAATGAAAGTGTACAAATCACTGAAAAGATAGCCCAAGGCATGAGGTGTACAGATTTGAGTTAATCCCAAGCGGTGCGATTTCCTGTCTCTTCCTGCCATTACAATAGGATATTCAGCACTCCTAAGGCTCGCAAAAGGGTTAAGCTCACCTCACACAGGTGAAGCCAGGTTCCCCCAAGGAAACAGCAGAGCTGGTGCCTTTTCTCCCTTTGTGTTATGTGCRTGTGTTTATGAAGATAGACACAAACCTGAATGGAGAGCTGCCATAAAACCACACACTTCTTATATGACTGTAAATGTGCTTGTAACAAGCTGCAATCTCTGAATATTAATTTTGACAGGCCATCAACTGAAAGCTGAGACCTATTCAGATCTCTTGGGTTGTGCGCGGAGGGCTGGGAACAGCCAGCTGCAGGCTGTTAGGGCAGCATGCTGGGTCCGTAAATAATTGTTGGTATAATCTCATTTCATTACCCCCCTAAATCAATATGATTGTCACTCTTGTCCTGATATCCTGGAGGCATTAGAAACCCTGTCCCAATTCACTGACCTAACGGATGCATGGAATACATAGCACCAATAAAATGTCTATATTTTTATCATTCCTATTGTAAATACTGTATATTGCAGTATCCTACTGTAATATTAGTAAGTAATGCTGTATACAATTGAGAAGAAAATAAAGGTATTTGAATATAACCCAATTTCTGTGRCTAAATAGATGCAAGCGGAGCAAGAATCTGCCGTAACTTCCCTGAAAGTTTGCCACAGAGCAGCCATCTTCAGCTTGCACCTAAATACCTGTAACCTTGGTGGATTTCCCTGGACATTTTCCTCACTTCCTGAGGACAGCTTTTTCTTTTATCGCATTTGTACTTTGAAACTTACAGACCAAAACCAGCCTTTCCCATTTCCTAACCACCCCATGTTCATAAATATCAGGAATATCAGTTCTTTTTCAATACAGTTCTTTTTCACCTTCGCTTAAACCTCTAGTTTTACACCTGACTTCCCTGAGCAGTATTTGTGTTACTTTAGTTTTGATTGTTTGGAAATTCTCTGTTACTTAGGTCTTTKTGTGTGTGTGTGTGTGTGCACGTGATTTTTTGCCTTATATAGCTTTTAAAATTACTTCAGTGTTCGGTTAGATTTTGTATATCGACGAAAGATGCACAAACCCAGTAAGCCACGTGGGTGTGCGCACCTGAGTTTGGCAGACTCCGGGGGCAGATCTCCTGAAGGATTTCGGTGCCCCCAGGGAGGCGCAGCAACTCCCGATGTCTCGGCTTGCCGGGCCGCCCAGGTGCGATCAAGAGCCCTGCCGTAGGTCCCAAGGCACAAGCACAGCACTGGGGCATCGGCAGGGGATCTGAAACGGCTCCTGTGCTGAACAGGAGCCACGTAAAGCGAGCGAGCTCAGTGGRGACGTGCGTCCCCGGCGCAGGGGCTAAGCTGCACCTGCGGGCAGGGCTGCACGGAGGCCCCGGGGCTGCCCCACGGGCAGGGTCTGCAGCCCGCAGCTGAAGGCGTGCGCCTGGGCATGGGGTCCCACCTCTCTGCCTGAGATGTCTGACTCAAAGCTGGAGTCTGCGAGAGCAGAAGTTAGAACTATMTCTCTCTCTCTATAAAAAAATAGCAAACTGATGAAAGCAGTGCATTGAATGGTATCCTTTTTGAAATAACCAAACAGAACCAACCCTGGTCCTGCATGCCACAGTTTAAGTGGCATCCTCTTAGCCGGTTTTTAAAGAGAACTGTAAAACTGCAATATTACACTAAATGCCCACTACTATGGTCACCAAGTGAATGGGTCACGCACCTAGGGACAGTGCTGAGGAGCTGTGTGAGCAAGAGGCATTGTCACTGCGAGGTGGCCGAGGGCTAGAGAAAAGATTCGCATCCTTCAGGCTGGCATGAACTAAGCACACTAAACGCTGAGAGTGGAGGTAGCCTTAATGCCAGGGCTGCGTGCTCCCGGGAGAGCCACCTTCGATTCCCAGCTGGCCTCTGGCTGGCCCTGCAGTTAGTGAGGACAGCAAAAGTCCTGGCAGGCAACTGAAAGGAAGCAGCACCTGAGCAGGACAGAGATTCACTAAAGGATTCACAAATATCTCGGTGACCAGACGGATGGAAATCACATGATGCTTGGTACTTCCATGTTGTTGACCCCAAACTGGGTAAAACTCAATGACTTTGACTGAAATACACTTGCAGTGTATCTGTTCTTTGGGAGCTAAAATTGAAAGCAAAGCTTCTGGGGAGTGAAATCATATGAACTGCAACAGATACACATGACTCGTCCTAAGTTAAAATAAGAGCTTGTCCTTACTTTAGCCAAAATGCAAGGCCTTAGCATGTGAAATTGTGCTARGCGTGTGTTAAGTAAAATGTGGGTAACTCCATCCCAGAGCAAAGGTGTTGTTAGGCTGAACATAAACAGGGTCATAAAGAAGGAAGAGTATAAAAAAGATGTATGTGTTCCTCTGATAGCAAATTACAGAAAAAACACACAAAACCAATTTCAAGGATTTTTCAAGGAATAAAGGAAACTGTGGCATTATAGCACRTCAACGTAATACGAATAAGAATGCAAAAACTCCTGTTCTGCATCAGATCAAAGGTGCATCTAGTCAGCCCTTTTTCTGGTATCGGTGATCTCCATTTTCAAAAACYGCTTAAGTAAAACATAGAGATCATTTCTATAGGTGGACATTTTAGAATTAATGGGTTCAAATAGATTCAAAGCAYTCACGGAAGGCAGATTCACCAGCAACTATTTAACAAGAAAGCCTGGGTGCCATCTCTGCGGCTGGAGCTTCTGAGCAGCTCCATGCCAGAGCTGGCAGCTGCAGCGGGGCAGGACTCTGTCCATGCCCTGTGTACAAAGTATGGCCTTTCCTAAGTGTCTAGTAGAGGCCCCATTTGGACACAGATATTGGGTGAGGTGAACCTTTGATGTGACCAGTCAGTATTGCATTTCCTCTGCTAGATCASAGCAGTGATCCACCTAATGCGGTATCTTGTCTCTGATAACTGGCAGTAGGTGATGCTTCAGAAGATAAGAAGAAACCTTTACTGAACAACTGCAGGATAAATTGCACTTGGTGGTGCAAGTTTAGAGCTCAGAAGTTTCTCCCTAAGCCTGGACAATTAGCACTTGGCGGATGCTCAGAGCCTGGAGGGCTCATACTCCATGTGTCTTTCATTCATAGTATACTTCAATGTACTGGGGATGAGATTTCTAATGCATACAAAATTTCAATCCATTTCTGAAACCCATTATACCATTAGCATCAGTAACATGTTTTGTTGAGTAAAAAAAGCATCTCCTAAGGTCATTTCTGAATGTGCTTAATTGGGTGTCCTTTTTTTTTCCCTACAAAAGTATATGCGAAATATGTGAAAAACAGATAAATCACATCAATAAACAATTTTTATTTCCTCAGTAATGCTTGCTGCATTAAGTAATTTTATAAGTCACGTAAAAAAGCACATATAATTGTTAATGTATTGATTCTAATTTTTTAAAGAAACATTGCCTTTAGAAAAATAGGAAGCTTCAAGGAAAGAGCTTTTATTTGCGAGCAGTTAAAGGGTTTCAGAATGGCCTTCATTGATTTGGACATGAAATAAGAAGACCGTTGATCAAGTCAGGCCTTCCTTCAGTAGGTCATTATTTACATGAATGTCCATGGAAGAGTGGCATAGGTAAAATCATCAAAGGATGAACTGACCTGCTAACATTTCAATGGGTGCAGGAACTGATTTAAGGAATTACATAAATCAAAGTGAATGCCARTCTTATCTCCTGTGCAGAAAAACAGTCACAGATCTAACCAGGATACTGTGCTTAGGAGTTAAAAGAGATAATGGCACTATTAGTAATTTCTTCATATTTTCATTAAAAAAGTGCATAGCATAAAGTGTGTAACTTCTTCTGAAGTACTTGTTAAATTCAGGTTGTTAATGACTGCTTGGCTGCCAAATGCTTGTTCCAAATGGATCTACTTTGAAYTTGTATTTTAAATACAAAAATTGATTATTTGCGTAGCTCAGAAATACACTTAAGCCCATGCTTAACATTATGTATGACTCTCTCAGAAACTGAAGGGACTTGAGTGCTTAGGTAAGCACACAGATCCATCTGCAGCATCAGCACTGCTGCGATCACGCCTTGCTTGCCTTACAAGGCGAAATCCCAGCCCCACTGAAATCCCAAACTCGAGACCACCACTCAAAATCTTTCAGTGTAAACCAAATCCTGTTATCTCATCCAGGCATTTCAATTTTACTTGAGTGAAATCTGTCCTGCAGGACTTAGCCCTGCAACATTTTACCTCTCTCTGCCCCTACTTGCAGCGAGGCCATACAAAATTATGGAGAGCTCTGAGTGCAGATCACYACGAGGACTGTGCTCAAGAAGCAGTGTGGAAAGAATATCAAATCCCTTACGTATCTTTTTCAAAGCTGAAATATTCTATAGAAAGGCTGAATTACGATTAAAGGGTTTACCTGTCTTTGTAGAGGACTTACTGCCATCTCAATTCTAATCTTGCCACTAATAAGATTTGCCATTAAAACTATAGAAGATAATACAAGTGAACAGTAGCATCACATTTAAAAGCTGTGTTGTTAGCAACAACAATACACTAGAAACATTTGCTAATTAACGGCATTTCTCCAGGTCTGACTTGTGCACAAAACGTTTTCTCTCCTGATTTATGACGTTCGGTCCCTCCGCGGGTGCTGCTGTGCGTGCACAGAGCACAGCTCGCCTGCTGGCCTGTGCTACGTGGGCTCTTTGGCTGGGGGAGCGCGACGGCAGCGTTGAGACCGCTGCGTATTTCACCTGGAGCCGCAGTTACAAGGAAGGATAAAAGCTGTGATACGCTCAGCTGAAAATGTACATGCAAATGCACAGGCATTATTTAAATACGCCCATGTTTGCCATGCCTGTCTGTACCCAGGAGCTGCCGTTTCTCCTGGTGTTACATTCTCACATTTGTCTGTTGCTGTAGAGCTACGTCTGCCAAATGGGCAGAAGAGCAGCTTCCAGCCCACGGAAGGGGTCTCGGAGCAGGAGCAAACAGTGCCAGCTGCCATTTGCCAGGTTTCCGAGCTGGCGATAGGCCCGTGCAATGGGATGCTCCGTGGAGCCTGTACCTACCCGACTACAAGTAAGGCATCGCTCAAAAGACGTAATAATGTAAAAAAGACTTCGCGGTAATTCTAGCTTCACTATTTTCTCATTGCTAGATCCTACGGTTCGTATCCACACGAAATGATCAGGGACGTATGAACCTGATTTGACTCCTATAGAAGTCAAAGGAAGGCAACAGATTCTGGCCCATACCCAGTACAAGAGTCCAAATTGCTTCAAGTATCTAAATTCTGCAGTATTTGTTCTACATTTATTGCTTTCATAAGACAGGATTACATCATTTTTCTTCCTTCAGGAAATGTGTACTTTTTCTTCTTATTTTCCTATCATTCCTATAATGGTCCTCTTTTTACTAGAGTTGACATTACTTTTTAAAGCATTCCCTATTTCATGAATGTCAAACTATTCTTTTCCATGCCAGATACATGGCAAAGTTACATATTCTTCAACTCA
Source organism: Rhea americana (assembly GCF_003343005.1). Lineage (NCBI taxonomy): Eukaryota > Metazoa > Chordata > Aves > Rheiformes > Rheidae > Rhea > Rhea americana. The sequence goes on from NW_028186756.1 coordinate 5,529,444, forward strand.
AAACAATTTACATGAATATTCATAAACTACCTCATGGCAGAATTGGCCCTGAGATTTAAGACTCTAAAACCCACAGAAACAAATGTTACCCATTTCCTTTTGTCAGAGATCCCTTGGATTAGGCACAGAAATGGTACTTCATGCAGTTGCCAAGAAAATGCAGAACCGATGCATAAAACATCGTATGTTCTGTTTATTAAAGGAGAGTATCTGCAGTGACACAGATAGTCAGCCAGGCTAAGATCTTGCCAATGTCAGTTTGTGATTTACTAGAAATTATTGATTTCAAATCTTGGTTTCCTAGGGCTACTGCACGCATCCTGTCATACGAGTATGCATCCATTTGCTAGAGGCTGCAGCCTTGTATAAAAAAGTGTGTCATCTCTGCTAGTGTCAGATTTCTTGAGCCAAAAACCAAAGCTGTATATCCCCTCAGTGCAGGAATGTATACCACCTTTCAACTGACATTTGGATGCCTAATACARTATCGGCACAACTTGCACAACTATGGTACCCTTCCAGAATCTTAYATTTTGTTGTTGCAATTAATAAGAAAGCACTGTCCTGAGAAATTGCATTCTCTTCACAGAGGAAAATACTCAAAAGATTTCACAGAGCATCTTCAAATTGTGTGCCAGTTACAGCCTCAGACTTCTGGGACTTCTCCTGTAGCCCAAGGAACAGCTTGGAATTTAACTACTTTTAGGTACAGATCTGTCACGAGCAAGTTATGCAATGTGCAAGTGCAAAAGGATAGCAGGGATAGTAACTTGCTGTTCATCAGGGCCAAAAGTCGTGTTTGGAYTGCCAGCGCTTGTGTGTAGTTTTAAACATTTGAATTCTCTTTTCTGTCCACTCTGAGCTGGTGGGAGTTCAGGCATTTGTGTCCTCTCAGCCTCTGCCACCCCAGGTCACTGCTGTTGTCTGGCCCCGCTCCTGAACAGCMTTTTCCCTTGGCTTGTTTGGCCTCGTGCTCCACAGTCTTGCTCCTTGTCTGTCCCTCTAATCCCAGCTGCCACCCGCCGGCTTCCCTTGCCAGGGACACRCGCCGGAGTGGACCTGCTGCTCGGTGGGTGCCCGGGCGCGGCGTGGCGTGGCGTGCCAGCTCAGCCCCACGTTGGCCTGCCGGCACGTTGCACACCAGCAGGAGAGTCCCCTTACCTGCTGTTACGGGCTGGTTACCAGCGGCTTGTGGGCACCCCAGTGGCAGCTGCGGGACGTGGTGAAGGTATGGATGATCCTGCTGCATGCTCTCCTTGGCACATCCCAGTCTTAGCATTCAGACCATATTTTTCATTTTTCTTTCTCCARAAAAGGAAATCTCTGTTTTACCATCACTTTCTCAAGTCACTTGCACGTCAAAATGAGTTGTGTTTACTAAAATACAAGACCTTCAGGGCTGACAGTACTGGCAAAAACGACCAAATTAACAGAGTTTGCATTTTCTTTTGTGTCTGATCACTTCACTCTCACGTGTTTCTGTACAGTGCGGAAGAGGTTAACTTGGGGAGCAGTGGAAAGGGCATGGGTTGTGGGAGAGCGCACAGAGACCCTCTCCTCCCTCCTCCCCGTGGCCTGCTGGAGTCTCATTTTGGTAGGGAAAGCCTGCATGAGGAACAGGCCCTCCGGGCTGGACTGCAGTTAGGTGAGAACTGGCCTCTCTCCCTTGCTCCTGCCAGCACAAGCGGAGCTGGAGACAAGGCATTTCCCATGCTAGAGCGGCGATGGGGATCACCCAGCTCTGCTTGGCTTGCGGGCACCTGCTGCTTCTGGAGCAGCGTCAGCTTACATATTAAATTGAGGAAAGTTGACTTGTGCCATGGAAGGGACGGAAAAACTGGGTGGTTTCTAACCATAGTGCAGGTTGCCTGGCTTTTTAGTTAATGTGAAATAAGCACAGTCCCACTGACGTCAGTGGAATCACGCTGACTTACACCGCTGGAGGATCAGGCCTGCCCAAAGACAATTTTCAGCTAGCTTGGAAATGGATCTCCAAATTCCTTTTGAGCACTCTGGCCTTTCCTAAGAAGTCTGAAAACGAAATCTTCTTGCTCTTGCAGAAAAAATAAAGAGAGCGTACGAGAGAAAAGGAAGCACTGCAACTTCCCAAGCCACTTCAGCGCTAATAGCGGTACAGTCCTGAATCAATGCAGAGGGTCTGCCAGCAACAATAAGCGTTAACGGCTGCAGTGAAGGGGGCTATTTAATCTGGCTACTAAAAGTTATTTCTGCCACAGCTATTTGAACAAAACATTTAGCAATTAAATTAATTCAAGCATATCCTCTCTTTTCATGGGAAAAAATGCGGGAGAAATCCAGGCACAGAATGAATGGCATCTAGATTAATGAGGAACTGCACGAAAAGAGAAAAATAATGGTTTTCTAAAATATATTAGTATTACACTCTGCGGCAGCACCATATGCTAGTTTCCTAGATGCTAGTAATCCTGATGTATTTTTATCTTGGYTAGTACCAAAGAGGGAGCTCTATGAGGCCAAGTTCTTCCCACATATCTATGTTGAATGCAGTTTACCTTCACCCCGTGTTGTGAAGCTGATCTAATAGACAGCCCTGCGACTGCTTAAGATCACTCCTTTTATTTTCCATCTGCATCCAACTCTAGCATTTAAATATCATACTACTTCACGCCTTGAGTCTTTTGTCAAGCATTTTTCAAAGATAGAGCTTGGAAATTTTGGGCYTAAAATCACAAGTCTCTACTGCTTCAATTTAGGGATCTGATCTGCTAACGAGACGCAGCAGCAGCCTATAAATTGCTCACGCTCCGGACAGAGGGAAACAACAAAAAGCCATTCTGTGTTAGCAGGGATGTATTAACATATAATACTGTATTAACAMATAATACTGACATATTAGCATGTAATACTTAATTTTTTTTTCTGAGTTAAACAAATATTCCWTAATCAGTCCTTAGTAATCACTTTTCAAGCTGGTGGCATTCTTCCCTTATTGGATAGGGAAGAATTGCTATAACTATTCTAGGAAAAAAAAAAAGAAAAAGAAAAAGAAAAGAATTACCACTAATTAACATTGTGCAATTGAATGAATTTGAAATACTTATAGCACAGGTGACCCTAACCCTCGCCTGCTAGCCAAACTGTCGTGTTCTCTTTCCTGTACGCAGCAGTTGTGCCATTCTGTTACAGCAGCACTGCCCTCTGGATACCTGTCACAGGTCCTAACACAACTTCTGGCACAGTGATCCTGAAGCCTTTGAGGAGACAACAGTCCTAGGATGAAAGCAATTCTGCATTCAAAACTCACCAGGAACTCACASTATGTCAAAGGCCTTTTCTAGGCTGTCACTAGGAACACCTATCAAGATTTCTGTAAGGGTTAYGGAGAAGTATTTTCAAGTCAAGCTGAATTGAAGTCAATGGCAATGAAATCTCATGGCGTGGAGACGAGAGCGGTTTTCGCAGTTGGGGCTCATCTGTGGTACAGAGATGATGCCAGCTATGCTGTGATACAAACACTGTGAGTACAAGTTCTGGCTATCGCATTTCTTTCCGTAAAGCTGAAGATCGATTTATGATCAATTGCCCGTTTAGTGCTAAAATAATTGATCCCTGTCTGACAGCCATTCTGACTCGGTCCATACAACTTGGCCAAGCAATCCYCTGGCTCCTCCACCCAAAGCTGGGACTGCCCATACGGCATGAAGCAAGGGGAAGCAGGTAGGTGCAACTCCAGGTGTGACGCCTATGAGGGAGGCGAGGCATGGTATGTCCCATCGGCACAAGGACAGCCAAACAGCAATTCACCTGCCTATTTTCTGTACAGGGGGTAAATGAGATTTGCCTTTGCAGGTCGAGGATTCTGGGCTCAGAATTCCGGTGTCCCTGACTCTCCAGTTAGCAATTTGTGTTACGCTCATCACCAGGGTATGTGACTCCTCCTGACCCTATTGCCTCTTGGTAACTTTTAGCCACTCCAAAGATAGGTGTGGTAGCACCCCAGAGTCACTCTGGAAACCAGGAATACACGTTTGGGAGGCATCTTTTACAATTGGCAGGGTTCGGTGGCAGAGCTGCCGCAGGCAGAGTGTAAACTCTGTCTTGGTGGGGGTGGTGAAGGCAAACTCCCTAGTGTAGCAGGAACCCGGAGCTCCTAAGAAGCCTCCAGGAAGGGGCCACACTAGCCGAGCTTGCACACAGCCACCTCGTGAAGCGACTAGAGGGAAAATTCATTCCTCAAGCGAGAAGCCTGTGCAAAGGATGGTGTTGCCCGAGTCTGTAGAGGAGTTGTACTGAAGAAGGACACAAGGGGCTACAGGAATGCTTTCTGCATTTTGGCAAGATCTGGATCTGCAAGTGTTTGCAAAAAGTTAATTGGCAGCCTGTAAAGCACCTGGAAGATGTTTTGAGTGCTAGAAAATCGCAATAAACTTATTTTTCTGTGCCCCCATTTCTTGTGAGTGATTGGGCACAGTTACTGTGACTTGCTGACTGCAAGGCTCAGGCAAACAATGATCCAGCTTCTCAACTATTCAATTACCTCTAATGAAGAAGGATCAGGGAAACAACCCTTAAACACCTTAAACAGAACAGCAGTATAAACAGACAAAATGACTCTCTAGAGAAATCCCCAGACGCTTGCCAAGGTTGGCTTTGGAGCCAACTGTGATACAAATGCATAAAATATTAATTGCTTAATGGTTGTGAAGTGTTGCTCTTTAAAGGTTACCGTCTTCCTGTCCAGACAGGGCTGCAGCTGAATGATGAATGAAGTGATCCACGCACCTGAGAGTTTTTCAAGCACCTGCAACTCCCACTGGTGTCAACAGGCATCTGGRGCACCCAGGGTTGGGGCAGTAAAGCCTGACTCCGCACGGTACTGAGAGCTGCCAGGGCTAGCAGCCTCCTCGGCCCCGGGCGCTGGGGTCTGTGCTCCGCCGAGGGAGCGCGGGGAGCGAAGCCTCCGAAAAATGCTGGTTATGTGGATGGATGCTTGTGGTGGGAGACCGATCTCCGAGCCACGGGGCCAGGTGCCTGCGCCGCAGCGAAGCGGCCCGGACGCGGGGCGGGGAGSGACGGAGCCGCAGCGGGGCAGAGGCGTGCAAACTTTTCAGTTTGGTTAATGTTTTACCACGGCCCGCAAGAAAAGCCCCGTCGGAGCGCCTCCGTCCTCCGCTTTAAAACCGGACGGGCACCTGAGGCGTACGCCCTGCACCTGCCTCCAGCTGCCTCGCCGCCTGCTCCGCGCCGGCGTTTCTGCAAGCGTCTCACGGTTTTGCTTCCTGTGAGCGAGCGCGCGGGCCTTTCCCCCGCCGCCGAGCGCGCAGCTGGCCCGCGAGCCCCGCGCGGCCGGCCGCGCTGGCCCAGGGAGCGGGGCAGCCCGCCGCCGGCGCTGGAGGAGCCCCCCGCGGCGCTGGAGGAGCCTCCGGCAGCCGCCGGCGCCCGCGAACCCCAAGGGAGGTGCCCTCGCCCCGGCGTTCCCAGAGAAACCAGCCGGAGCCCGAGCGGGCGGCGGCGCCGAGCTGCTGCGGCCCGGGCCAGGCCGGGGAAGCGGCTCCCGGCTGCTGCCCGCGGGGCCGGGCGAGATCGCGCGCGGCCTGCACAGCGCGGTTTTAAACCTGCTTTCCTGAACTGCAGAAACATGAAATATTTAGGTGACCATATGCAAATCGTTTGAATTCTGTTCCTCAGAAGCACACCGTGTAACGCAGGCGGCCTTYGTGCCACGATCCTCTTCCTAAGCTTTCATCAGCTGTTTATTTTAAACCTGCAAAGGACTTTAATTAATGGCTAATTGTTGGCTACCTTTTTTCCGAGTGTATTTCTACATGAGGGAGGAGGGGGAGAAGCAGTAATTTGAAGACCTGGGTTCCCGTCACAGAAAGCGAACGTAGAAGAAAACACATTTTTGTGAGCGTACCAAAGAAAACCCCAGGACCGTGCAGATATTTCCGACCCCCTCCCCGGGCAACAACTCGGTAATTCCGCAAATAAACAGCCCTTTCTCTCGGAGCTGCCTCACGGGCCCCGGACCGTCTCCTCGGAGCGTCAGGGCGAACTTGCCGGGGGAAGCGCGTGGCAGGGCGCGGGAGCCGGCCGGCCGCGGCTGAGCTCATGCTCCAGGCATCCTCCGGGCCYGAGGGGGAGGGGGCTCGCCGCCAGCTTTCGGCCGCCTCTCCCGCTGCATTTACACACACACAAATCATGTTATCATAGTGAAAATATGCAAGAATTCCAGGAAGCAGAGGAAGTTTGTGTGTTGACCTTAATTTATTTTTTTTTCCAGAGGAAGATCACTCCAAACGTTAAAAGGAYGGTAGATGCTCACTAAACTCATTTGCAGATATTTTAATTCTCATTGCAACTATTTATTTTTCTGTACTTTTCCTTTTAGCACTAATGCTATTTGTATTTTATCCCACATGGGTAGCTTGCCTGAGAGAAGCAAAATGACCTGATGAAAAGCCCTGTGCGACCCATTTGGGCACTACATGGGTTGTTAGAGGATGCCCAAGCGTGCTTGGGTTCCTATTTTCCATTGCAGTGTCATAAAATCGGGTGAGACTTTCTGGACAGAAGGGAAGGAAAGGGAGGATGAAAGAGTGGGCGAACATACTAGGCTCTGGCACTCCTGCCTTACAACTCTGGGCTTGGACTCTTAAAACATTGATCAATCTGGCTCCAAACCCAGCTGCACTTTAAAAAACAAACTTAACACTAAACCTGCAAGTATCTCCGTGAAGGCCATGCGACTTAAAAGCTACCCACCTAYCCGAAAGCCTGGTCAACTGGCACGAGCACATTCAGCATCTCGCAAGATCACAGCGGCCTACGCTGCAGACAGCCCTGGCACAGAGCATCTGCCGCCGGCACGCATCATCAGCCTCGACTTTGCTTCCCTGGCCGCACTGGCGACGTTTTTTTCCGCCTATTCAAACACAGCCATTCCCCCACATCCAGCGCACCCACGTGCACGTGTGTGGACCCAGGGCCAGGAAAAGAGYGCCTGCATCCTTAAATACTCGTTTTGATTTGGTCTCTGCCTTCATCCCCTACACCGTGAACAATATGGTCACATATAGACTTACATTTGTAGAATGGCAAATAACACCCCCCGCCATGCCTCGCGCCTGGCCGGCACAAATCCCAGCCCGCGAAGCGCCAGCTCGCCGGGTCAGACGCCCTCGGCCCCCGCCTCGGCCGCGAGCGCAGCCCGGAGCTCCCTCCAGCAGCGCCCCGCTGCGCGCTCCGCCTCGCAGAACGATCCGAGGCGCTTTTAATTTCTGTAAAATATGTTACGGCYAGCAGGTGTTTAGTTTGCAAGACGACCGAGCATTAATCCTGGACAAATGTCGGARAGTTTTTATGTGAAGCTATCAGGTTATTGAGGATTTTTGCAAAACTAGTCTATTTCTGACACTTTTTTGTTGCAAACAGAAGCCTTGAGCCTGATTCGATTTTAAATGAGCAAGCCTGTTCTTCCAGCTACGAGGCAGCCCCCGAGGAACGTTAGGGACAGCCGTCCCCACCCGCAGCTCCGCTGAGCAGGTAAGAGCCTGAGCAGCCTCAAGTGTCGCAGGCGCATGGAAATCGGAGGAGCTGTGACAGTATCCATCAGTGCCAGACTTGTCCCAGAGAGTTTATTTCTCTAGTCAAGCATTTCTCTGTTCCCTTCTTCAGACCTTCCACACCCGCTTGTTTCCCCTTCCCTCTGCTTCTCCTCCACTTTACTCCTCTGTCGCGTTTTGACCGTGCGCCAGCCCTCCCCGCTCATCGCTGMGGGGCTCCTCTAAGCAGAGGGCAGAACCAGTACGATCTCAGTCAGATCTTGGGTTTCAGACTCTTCGTATTTAGAACTAGGCAACACAGGCCTACTGCTTCAAATGTTTTGGTGATTTGACTTTTCCTTAGCATAAAAAATAAAATGCTTTCATCGAAATTGATACCATGGGGAAGAACGTAACAGAACTAGACTGATGATTACACAAAGCAAGTAAGCTGGTTCCATGTGTTTCAAAGATTTAAAAGAAATAAAAATTAAAAAAAGAAAAAAAAAAAACATTACAACAGAAAGGCAGGCCTTTCCCAAATGCTATAGAGGGACGACAGAAGCCTTTTAAAGCTTCTTAGTGACTCCAGCCACCGTTCTGGACCCACGGGTGGAAGCTAACRCAGCAGCTGCTGCTGATGCCTGCCCAGAGCTGCTGTCAGCCATGGGAGCATTTCTGACCTGCCCATTTCAGCTGCCCTGGAGGGCCCATCTCTCCGGGCTCCTGTACATGCTGGGCACGCTTACTGAAGGTCTGCCGTGTCTCTGAAGGCGAGTAGGAACCCAGTTTGCCTACCTTTCTGTCCATCGAGCAAATTAATTTTCCAAAGGTTTTAATGGAATATAACCGCGCTACTTGGGAAAGGGCCAGAAAAACTTTTTTTTTTTTTTTTTAACATAAATCCTTTCTATCCATGCATTTCATATTCTAAATGATATAGCTTGGGAATTAAGAAGAATACACACACACACATACATATTTTCATATATATATATATAATGAATTATAAATTATCTTGAAATGTGATTATAATTTGGGCTTCTGGGGGTATTATTTTATAGGGATTGGAATAAGGTGAAAGTTTGTGGCTAGCAATTGATAGAATAATATAGCTAGTTTTCATTAATAAAGTGTACTTAAACAAACTTCTGGGGTGTAACTGTCAGTTGTATAAACTGACATCTTCATTTAAGTTAATGCAGCTATGCTTACTTACAGTAGTTGGGGAACCATCTTTTGCTCTGCAGTCAGAAACAGGATTAGTGGTATCAGTCTTGGGGGGGGGGGGGAAGATATATGCAGGTAACAATCTAAACCATTGCATTTAGATGTGAGAATTAAGAAGATACTGGGACTTCTGAAAAAAAAAAAATCTAAGAGATTGCTTAAAAGAATTAGTGATTTCTTAAATATATTTCTCAGTAAAGAAATGACTGAATTGAACAATGTGTGTAATCAGGACAGTAGTTATATAGTAAGGCCCCAATTCAGCAGAGTGCTTGAGCACACCTTTAACTTTCAGTGCTTGAATGGCCTCATTGAAGTCCTTAGTAATTAGGTGTTCTGCTGAATCAGGACCTGAATTTGTTTGGGGGAAGAGGACTTTAATATGTTCCAAAGAATTATACTTATTAAAGGGGACAGTCTATAAATTAGTGTTTAAGTTAAAATCAATTTCTAGATAATACATATCCCTAAAAGACAGACTGTTAGTTTGTACGAGCTTTGTAACAAAACTTTAATTAAACCCTTTTTAAATAAAACCTGTCGTACATTATACTGCTAATTGACTTGACCTGGTACAAAGAGGACTCTGCCAGCTAGAGGAGACTAAAGGAGATTATTCTGTCTGGTGCTGCAGTGATTGTGTGTTAATAAAATTTATTTCTGCAGTCTTGCCCAACTCCCTATTGTGTATTCAAGAAATGTGTGGGCTCAAAGCCAGTCATCACAAAGCAAAAAGTAATAAAACCTCAAAAGCTGACTTTTGCTACCTCACATTCTACTGCTTTGCTGCAGCACAAACTACATGGTATATTCTGCTTACGTGCATACCTCAGCTAGGGTTAGATCTCTCGTCATTTTTTTCCCCCAGCAAATTATGTTAAACCATGTACCTTATTACTGTGAGCACAATTACAAGCGAAGGACAATTATAGGATCCAAAAAGCTCTGTGATGAAATATTCTGGGTGTGGTGACCATATTTTATTGACATAACACTGCTTATATACAATATATAACATATCCAGCAATTAGAAGAACAAGCTATTTCACAGAGAATTCATTTTAGTGGGCCAAATTCTTCTTTTACCTTCAGGAGGATAAATCTAGAATAGCCTCATGAAATCAGAATCGTTCTAGACTGACATTTTTGTAAGCGATAACAAAACATGACCCACTGGCTTCACTAGAATTGCTCCTGATAGATGCTGGGTGTAATTGCAATGAGTAACTGCAAGAATCTATGCAAGAAATACAGGGAATAAACAGGAGGAGCTGGAAGTTTTAATACGTGATCAAAATTATGAATTAATTAGCATGAGACACTTGGGCTAATTCACATGACTAGAATATTAATATAGATGGTATAGTTTGGTCAGGGAGAAAAGGGATGAAACTGTCCATAGATACATTTGCTGTACAGTGTAAAATGAAGAAAGAGAAGGATCAGTTGAAAATTTCCAGATAATAATAAAAGGGGGAATGAACACAGGCACTGTCACGATGGGGGGTGGGTCTAAAGCCACAGAGAACAGATGGACGGAGCTACTTCCTTTGGAGGGCAACGAGATGAATCGTATGCTACACTGGGCTTGAAGATCATGGAGGGATACGGTAGGGAGGGTAACGGAGATTCCCGTTGGGAAAGCGGTATTGTAGGACAAAAGCTCAGGGCTGACATTTCTTTGTACCGAGGCTAGAGAAGCAATTGGAGGGAAGGTTCCTCAGATTTAAGAGTCAGGGAGATACGGGCTTAGAAGTATGAAAATAGAAGGCAATTTGGGTGGTAGTTAGTCATGGGATGAGAAAACTTAGAACTCCCAGAGGGGAAAAAGAACAGCAAAATACAAACAGCACAGTTGAAGAAAGGCAGCTTAAATAAACTCAGAGAATTGGTAAATAATATCTCATGGGCAACAAGCTCACAGTAGTTGACACTTCCTTAAAATAGTTCTGTTAAGGGCACATGTACAAATTATCCCAAAGCAGCAGAATCAGTAGATGTGTTGTAAGAAGCCACCTTGGCTAAATCATGCACTCCTCACTGACCTTGAACACCAGCAGAGAGCAGAAGATTGAACCTAGGTCACATTACTGAAGATGAGGATGAAAGAATATGGAGAGTACTTAGGACCCAAATTAGAGAGGTCAAGTGAGAACACGGAACACATCTGGCAAGGAGCATAAATGATAGTAAGGAAATATTCTGTAAATATGCTATTCTGTAAATATGTAAGAGGAAGACGAGGAARAAGTGTTGCCCTGCTACTGAACAGAGAGGGAAAGTTATTGACAGGTGATGCTAAAAAGGTTGAGTGCTTAAAGCTTTCTTGTTGCAATCTTTACTAAAAAGGTCAACTGAGATCAGGCAGGAAACAGCACTAGTGACAAAGGGGCGGAAACACAAGTGAAAACGGGAAGAACAGATTAAATAGTACTTAGATAAATTAGATCTTTCAAATTGGTTGGGTCAGATACGATTCATCCTAAGGAAACCTACCGGACTGTTTGAAGCAGTCTCAGAGCCATTAGTGGTTATGTTTGGGAGCTTGTGGAGGATAGGTGAATAACCAGAAGACAGAAAAATGACAGTGCCTATCCTTTAAGGGAGGGAAAAGATAGAAAGGAGGAATTAAACAAGCATAAAATTAAAGAGCAGCGAATGAAGGTCAATTTTTGGAAAAATACAGAAACAATCAAATTATTTGTAACCACTCAGGAAATAACAAGGAGATGAGTAACAGCTAGCCTGGGTTTGTAAAATACACAGATTCGTTAAATCAGCTTAATTTCCTTCAGTGGGAACAGGGGAGAAGCAGTAGGTAAATCTTGATTTTATTAAAGCTTTCCAGTATTGTCCTGCTCAGGAACATTGTTATAAGCAAGCCAGAAAAACACAGTCCACCTGAACCTACAAAATTCTCTGTCAAAACTGGCAGGACGTTGTTGAGTACATTTCCACAGGCAACTGCCCTGGATTTGTTTCTATGAAATATTTCCATTACAATCTTTTTTGATGGAACAACAGGCTTTTATTTGCACACAGTAAAGCTGAGGAGAGCTGCATGGAAGATAGCAGACTATTGCAATGATGCGTGCTAGGAATACAGTGCAATTTTGACAGCTGGAGCTGTGTATCATATGAGGCAACAGATTTCAACTTCAAGAAAAGATATGGACCAACCAGAGAAGATCTAGCGGAGGGTTCTGAGCATGGTCAGAGCTCTAGGAAACAGGAACTGCAAGGAGGACTTGAAAGAAGGTTCTCATACAGCCCACAGAAGAAAAGATAAAGACTATGCATGTACTACATATACATACACACATAAAAGTTGGTTACTAAGAAGAAAGAAATAAACAGTTTTCATATCCACTAAGGAAAATTACTGGGCTAAACAGCAGCACAGGAAATTTAGGTTAAACATTAGAAAACACTTGGTAATAATATAGCTAGTTAAGCATTGGAATAGACTGCCTAAGGAGGTTGTAGAGCCTACCTCCTTGGAGGTTTTCAAGAGTATGTAAGACATATACTTATCAGAAATTATGCATGTAAAGTTGATCCTCCATGGAGGTAGGGGGATGGACTTGGATGACCTCTCAAAATCCATTTCACTTATCTAGGACTTCTTTTCAATCAGTGTAGAGAGAAAATTCAGCATGGTGAAATGGAAGTTTTGCCTGCATATTAGCACAGTATTTCACAACTCAAGCAATCCCTTTCCCAGCCTCCCCACAGTGTCACAGTTTCAAAAGTGCTTTTAAGCAGGTGCTTTACCTCAAGCATAAAGGCAATCCCTCATGCACTGTATTTATGTACCTCAGCATACGCTTTGATGCTTAAACTGGGGACTAAATTGGCAGCCTTTTCTACTGCGAGGTTGCAGCACAACTGTCCACACTTCTACCATCTACTAGCGAGGCCCTGGGTAGCATGCTTAGCCTGGAAGGTCTTTTGAAGGCCATCGAGTGGCTTTCCTCAATGCGGAGTTCTGCTTTGTGTTTCCAGAGGACATTTAACTGGCTATAGCATACCCCCTGCAGTTGCTGAGAATTAACTTCAGAGGGCAACGGAAGGTGCATGGTACCTTCCGTTATTAGACTCCAGAAATGCTGAAGTCCAAGTTACCCCACGGTCTCACTGACCACATTCTGCCCACTCTGCCGCTTCCCCTGGTTCACACCAGTTACATGGCCCATAGCTAATGCAAACACAAAGTGGAGACATTACATTATTGGCCACTAGCTAAGAATTTATCCCTTTCTCAAACCTAGTTAAACCTGGAGCTAGCTGTGTTTAGAACACATTGAAAGACACAATTTTTGAAAAATTCAACAAATGTCTCTAGAATCTTGACCAATTTAAGTTCACATTCTCAAAGATATTTGTATTCTTACCACTCACTGAAGTCACAGACTAGGCTTACTCCATCTCTATTCTCTGAAGCTGTAGGGTTGCAGAAAGCCATGGCTCCCAATAGGTAAGAAAGTTAATGTATCTGAATTTATACCATGTAAGTCGACATTGCCATAATAATAATAATAATAATAATAATGTTTGGGGGCATCAAAAGTAAGCATAGCTTGTCCGCTAGTAAATGAGAAAAAAATATGCAAGAATTCTTACATTTCCCTCCTATACAAGCACCTATATATTTCTTAGGATGGCAGTCTCAAAGGAGATGCATTTTGTTATGCACTGTATTACATTCAAATAACAATATTTAGTTACATGTTAATAAAACATTGCATTAAGAATGTGTCATGCTAACCTATTTAACTACAAATCCTTCCTCCTTCCTATTTTAACCCRGACTGTATTTAAGCTGTAAAGAGGATGCATTTTCAGTCAATTATTTTTCTAGTATACCTAGCCAAGTTTCTCAAACTTGTAGCAGTAAAGAAAAACCTGCAACGCATGTGCATACACACAGACACACAGCGCACGAACAATGAGCCACTGTAGCCACTGGCAGGATGTGTCTGCTCTTGATTTCACAGTGCCACCCAGCCCTTTGCTGTGTTGCAGTGTTTTTTTCCATGTTATTTTGTGTCTCAGTGCCAGCACTGATTGTGGTGATTGATTGACTTAGTCGATGCTGCAGGATCCAAAACAACACCACTGGCAGAAGCAGCTCGGGGAAATACAGAGTGAGTTGGCTGGGTTAATCCAAGGAGAGAAGAAACAACACTGGTGATCTGCCAGCTCTGAGAATCCTACAATAAATTAAGAATAACTATACTCATTGTTTGACAATGAAAGATGCGAGCAGAGTCTGGCAGAAGCATTTTAAATGTTCTGCACTGTGCTTCAGCCTGGAGGCCTGAGAAAAAAAACCCGAGCTGCTCCTCAGACACCTAATCTCACCAACTTCAGCAGAAGGGCTCACAAAAGCTTTTCCTGCCTCTGGGGAAAAGGGGTTCTCTACATGCCTCCCCCTACCTTGACAATTAACTGTTATTCACTCAGAAAGCAATTTTGAAGTGGGAGAAGTGTTGCTCGCATGCAGCCCCTCCACGAGCTGTGTGTCCTTCAGCAGGGTCCCCTCCTTTTCACGGGGGGCCTTACCCCAAGAAGAGACTCTTTTGGGGACGCTCCTCTTGCAGCTCCTACTTCTGGTAAGCAAGACTTCGGAAATGTTTTGCTATGTGTTTTCCCAGAAATGTTGTCTGTTGGCCAGAGCAAGTTAAATGCTTCTCATTGTCAAAAAAACAGATGAGTAGAATACCATTGAGTTTTTTAACTTTGTCATCGTCTCCCTCCTTTTCTCTCTTATGGCATCTTCTGCCTCGCTTCTGCACGCTCCTCCTTTCTCTGTGGTTGCCTCTTAATTAAACATTCTCATTTTGACACAGACCCTGTTTTCATTTATCTGACTCCCCTCTTGCTCCCCGCAGAAGAAGGCAGTCCCAGTGACCTATTCCCTAGCCTCCTCTCCTGCTCAGCTTACAGTAGCGGCTACTTGCCTGTTTTCCCGAYGGTAATTCAGGCTTCCCTTGTTGGCTGCATTATGAAGATAAGCGACTCCTTGGACTGACAAAGGACTTGCTAAAGGACGTGCCTGGTTTCTCATCCTGGGGACAGTGGCTGCTTCTGTCAGTAACTCTTTTCCTAGCACACGTTGTTCTCCAGTATGCACCACAAAACAGAGCACATTTATGATTGTTGGCATCCTAAYAGGGTTACTGGGCAGCTTTTGTGAAGGCAGACTTAACAACTTGCATATAGATGGGCCCGGCCATGGGCCCAGCTAGGGACAATGGGAGATTTACTACTGCATGTATTTGCACCAAGATTTGGTCCACTGTGGCTTTGTATGAATAAAATAGGAACAGAAAATAATTATTTGTTTGCCAGTGCAATGAATGTAGGAGAGAAACACAAAGTTTTATTCAGCTGCAAGCTCAGCAGATGTCAATGCATGAATGGTCTGATTTCAGTCGCATTTTTGGGCTAACGAAGACTTAATACATCTAGCAGCACCAAGAGATAATTCCGATTTTGAACAAAAGGTTCAAATCATCCTATATCCTGTCGCAATCAAACATTAACTAACTCTATGAATTTTGTTGGTGGCCTTTTGTTAGAACAACTTCTATGTGAAATGATAGTAAAAGTCAGCATGTTTGCTATAGTAGACTTTACCACCACTGAAAGTCAAGAATAAAGGCCTGTTATTCTTCTGCATCTTTTTTCTGTACAGCCTTTGAGGGAGCTGTAATTGAAGAGAAATAACAGGGAAGCCAAGCAAGAAAGACAATATTGCAAGAATCAGGACAGGAATGTGAGATGACATACTTTAAATGTTGAAACTCTAAACCTGCTATCTTTGTACTTCTGAAAAGTGTAAYATCAATAGCAAAATCGCTATTTTGTAATAGTATTTTTTCCTGATCAAGAAATAATTAAGCTATTTTTTTCTAACTTCWCATTTATAATCTGATGGCCTCCTATGAAGGCCTAACTGTTGCTTTCCTTAGAAAGTATGGATAACTAAGAAGGTGAAAGAGAGACCAGTGCAACAGAGACACGAGAACATCAAGATTTTGAGAAGCAGGGACTTACAGCACTTTACAGAGACTTTTACTTAACTCCAAGTTACTTATGCGTATACTTCATACTCAAGTGAGTAACCTCATTGACAAAGCAGAGTTCATCTCGACCATGAAAAATGGCCAAGCTTATATAGGTTTAGCTGAACCTGGCCAAGCTAAGCTCAAACTCAAGCCTTTTCCTACCCAGGACAATTCAATAGGACCATCCTTCTTTTTGAAGTTATTTGTTCCCCTGAATGCTTCTGATTATGTTTGTGATCATGTTTGTGATCAAGACTTAAAATAAAATGGTATGGTCCAGAACTGAGCTTATTCAGAAGAAGCTGGATCAGAAGAAGCTGGATCAGAAGCAGAAGACTCATTGGATCACAAACATAACAATATTGCAGCTATTTCTGGCTGCACTGAGCAATGTTTCTTCCAGTGCACACCCCAAAAAGATTTTAAATTCTCTATCATTAAAAGCAACATAAACTAACTTAACAAAGCATAATTTGGAACCAGTTTTGAGCACTCCTGCCAAACTCTGAATAAAACATCATTTACCTCCTAAGTGAACATTTTTCTGGCAGCTTTGTATGAATTAAACATTTTGGTCATTTAAAGGAAAAATGTTAAAAATCTGGAGTGTTCTTAAAATAGCTGATCAGTATACTTGAAATATCTTTTCTGATTTCAGGGAACTCCCCCTATGCATGTAACTGGCTATGAAAACCACAGCTCTTTCACACTAATTTCAGTGCAAGCTTATGAAAATAATATAATGAGGCAAAGCACTCAGCAATGCCAGAGCATGGGGACCACAATGCTGTAATAGATGATATCAAGATGATGGCAAAATAATGTCACTGCWGTCACTAGAGACTACATTACTATGTCAAGATGATGGCAAAATGATTTTGATGCAAGTCTATTGAAACTCTGTTAAAATATCCAGATGATTGCAACATATCAGACAAATTCCCCTGAGGAAGTGACTGATAAATTTGTGTTAAAGTATTTCAGCTGCACCACTTTGTAAACTGTGTTACACTGGCAAGATCCTGACTTACTAACACTAACTCAGCCTGACCCCACTGACATCAGCTGAGGCTCCAAAGTGGAGACTTTGCCTTATGTGGAAAATTCTGTTTTCTTTAGTTTTGATGATCTTCCTGAGCATTTGAGGACATGCAGCTTATTTTTGCATGTGCATGTGCACAGCTATAGTCTGAGATTGTAGTGACAAGACCATACAGTTGGGAAAACAACTTCGCTTGCATGAGCATGGCCTCACCTGAGGCTGAGCAGTTCAAAGAACTTATGCCACAGAGAGGCAGCAAAGGGTGTCCTGTTGCTCCAAAAGCGGGCAGTTAGGTGGCAACTGAGAATCACTATCACTGCCAAAATGAGGTGTAGCTCTCCCACCCCAGGGAGAATGTGAAACATGTCAAAGATAATAGAAGGAAAATGAAATCTTGGCATCTTCTCCCCATGTATGAATTAGTGAGTTAATCAGCAAAGGGATGCAATCTCAGATACACTCATCGTTAAGGGAGCTCTTCAGCAGGAGTATGAGAAAGTGCTCCTGAAAGTCACAGCTGAGCTCATGAGCTTTAGTAAGCGTTAGCTGCAGAGATCCTCATGGATGCAAACACATGTTTACCTGTGGAGATCAGAGCGAAGAAACGTATCGATCACACGATCATGTTCRTTCTAGCTCCTGGGGGACAAAACTTGCTGAACGCCAGCCACCACTGCTCCCTGCTCTTGCCGGTAGCCCCGTCGTTTTCTGGGCAGCGTGCTCAGCAGCAACTGTATGTACTGAATAACCGCAGGACGGAGCCCTCGGAAGATTGTTAGGGCAATTAGGGCAGAAGCAGCAACATGGCTGTTATCAGAACTAACAAGAAGCTGCAAAAGCTGCTTCAATAGGAATAGTCAGAGCTGCTCTAATTACACGTTCCTCGCATAGGCTGGCGAGCACGATGGTTTTCGAATCTGGGTTATTCAGGCTTCTGAGGTTACAAACGCTGCCGTGCCAGCTCCACCCACTAAGTAAAAGGYTGTATGCTGCAGTCAGCTAGCTGATTTGTTCAGCGTAGCCACAATTGTAGGTAACTTAAAGGTAAAATAATGCTGTTCAGAGGATAAACAGTCATATTTAGAAGAAGGCCTTGCTAGACTTTTTGCTTCTCCTACATGTATATTTTAATGGTGAAAATGTTTTCTATCATTTTCTAGAAGTCTCCACCTTCTGCTTTCTAATCTCRCTGCTCTGACCCACTTGCTCTTCACCTCCAGCTGACAGCGCCGGGCTAACCACTGAATTCAGCTGTGCCCTGAATCTGGGGCTCATCTCGTCTATTGTGAACAGATGGAGCTTGAGGTTCCTACAAATCCCATCTGCTCTTACAGCAGCCAGCATTAGTACTCCTTTAGGAAGGAGCGTAGGTCCCCCCAGAAATCCCAGTCATCTTTCTGCTTCACACTGTGACTTACAAGGGCAGACGGAATAGCGGAAAACCGCAGAACGTGTCAGGTCCGTGCCTGTCAGCAGCGTGCCGTGTATCGGGCGCATCTGATTTTCCAAGCAACACCAGCAAGGTTCCCAGACCCGGCTCCGAGAGCATGCCTGCTGCCAGTACAGACACGTGGCTACTTCTGCCAGAAAACTGCCCACCTTGGTGTAGTGTAAATTTAGCTACAGAAGTTAGCCTTTTATTGACAAATGTGCAGGAGAGGCTGATGAGAATAACTAGTTTTGCACAACAGTGCAAAAAATGGTGCTTGACCATCAAGCCATGGTCAAGCCATGCCTCAACCGGCAGAAACAAAGAAAATTCCCCTTTCAGATTCCTGCCTTAGCTACGTTCCCAGCCCACACCAAGCAACCCACCGCCTGCTCTCCTGACTTCCACAGGAAGGAAACCTGGCTGCCTGGGCAGAAGGGAATGGCAATATTGAGGACCCCAGTTTAGGTTACAGGGAGACGAGCACCTGCCAYGAACGCTAGCAAACCATCCAGCCTAGATGCAGCCCCCGCACAGGCGACTTACAAATCCTAAACCAGGCCTTATTCTGCACAAGTGGCACAAAGGAAGAGATACTTTGCTCTAAATGACCAGCAACAAACTCCCTTAGCAAGAGGATAAAGCCARGTGGAAGTGATTTCTGTACCTTTTCAATCCCATTAAGGATTTTAACTGGGAACAAAGGTGTATTTGGGAYGCTCTGCTCCAGTAATTCTCCATTTGATAAAAGCTCTATTCCAGTAGTGTAAACTGGAGTTATCTCATGATCATTTTTAAGTCATCCAGGGACATAGCTGGTATATACTAATCAACATATAGGAGACTATAATTGCATCTTGATATATCTTCCATTGTCCACTACTGAGCAAAACTGTGCTGCTAGGGAGAATCTGATAAGAATATCAGATTTATTTGCTTTATTTCTTATTTAAGGTGAAATTTTTCTGTCAGCTACAGTGGCTGAGTACAGAATAATGTTACTGAATYCAGTGTCGCTGGCTATTAAAATTAAATGAATTGGCATGCCATACTCAAAGATGCAGATTGCTGGTTGAAATATGGCTCTCTACTGCAGTCACCCTGGAACTCAGTAGCAGCAACCAATTATAATAATACAGACACTTCTTTTAGCATGAAACTAGCTGAAGATGCTCAGTTATTTTTCTAGTGTCACTAATACAAATCAATAGTTTTCCAGCTCTGTTAGTGATGTTTCCATCTATACATACACATCGCCTGTACTTTTCCTTCTTGCAGCCTCCTGTATTGCACCACAGTTAYGTACTGTACTCACTTTAACCTCTAGCCAAGAAAAATACAGACAAAAGTATATTTCTTAARTGTATTTCCAGTTTAACTGCAGACTTCAGTATTTCCAGTGGGAGGCTCAGAAAGATCTGTCAACAGAAGAGGGAGTTGATTTTAAGTTTTAATGTGATACAGGAGACTTGTTTTAGATCACGATACTGCTGCAGATGTTGATCCGGTTTGGTCAGAGCACGCTGAGCAGCTCTCTATGGACGTACAGGACATAGGCACCCGCACCAGCGGCCCTGCTCCTCGCTCCTACCGCGCGCTCCTGCGTTTTCCCGCAAGCGTTTCCTATCCGTACGTTAGTCCTGCAGCACAGAAGCCGCAGCCTGACAGGCACGCTCCCTCTCTCATGGCACGTGGGCTGGAGATGACAGATTTCATTGCTAGTCTAACAGGACCATGCTTGTCTGAAATCACACCCGCTTCCCTGCCGTCCCACCTGCAGGCTCTGCCGGTCTRCAGCTGAGGCAGGTGATTCCTATAGAGGCAAGACCCTGCCCAGGGTCGGTCATAGATCACGCTAAGTAATCTCCTGATACAGCAGAGACAAGCTTGGGAACTCCTCCTGAAATTACGGTTTGMACAGTCTGCAGCCTGGCCTCCGCTAGCAGCCCACGTGCACAGATACGCCTTGCTCCCCCCAGTTACTGGCTGATTTTGTGTAACATCAGGTCAGCTATCAATCTGCACAGTAACGCTGGAAAATTTTCCAACCAGGATACTAGGGCAGGAGCTTAAAATGGTGAAAAGGAAATAGACTGAAAAGCAAAACAAAAAAGATACTGCAAGYTTAAAAACAAAAAGCGGACTCCACACCAGCACTCGGCATGTCTCTGAGAGAACAGGGATGCCAGGCGCAGGCTTCACCCTCCCRGACGGCGGGATCGCGCCAGCTCTCCCCGCAGCCTGGTGTCCTGGACCAGAGGAAACGGGCCTGCAATGGCTGATTATGAAAAAGCCTGCCCTGAAGTGAAGGGTTTCCTTAAGTCTCGTCAGTCAGTACTTACATATGCTGTGAATCATAAGTATTTAAATCTCTTAAGATTTTTATCCTAGTTAATATCAGTGTAGATAAGCTCATGACCTGTTTCTGAGCATTTAATTGTCCTGTCTTCAATAATACTAAGGTCTCAGTAATATTTTGTTCCACTCACTATACCTGAGTTGGAAAAGGAAGAAAGAAAATGTTTGTGAGTACGAAGCCTGAGCAACTTCCCTCACTGCTGAGATCTTGTGCAAGCGAGACGTGGCATTGCAGTCGGATGGAGCAGAGGCTTCTACTCYGCTGACTGCAAACGACTTGCCAGAAAATTTCCTTTGATCAATTTACAGTTCTGTTTTTCCACATCTTGCATGGCTTTTGGTTTTGTTATGATGAAGAAGGGTGTCTGAGAATTCCCTGATGCACCTTTTGTCTTACATTCGTTAYTTTTGATATCTCTATTCTGTCAGATCTAATTTGCCCATTTCCTAAAAGTAGTCAAAAATCATCAGTTTCTCCTCAGACGCTTCCATGTGTTCTTAAAGAAAGAGGAAGCTTTGCTTTCAAACACAGCACAGCACTGCTCGCTGTAGCTACCATTGCTTAAGAGTTCAGCTAGAGCTACGCTTTCAGCCAACTTGTCCATGTTAGTTAAGACATAGTCAAAAATTGCCTCCCCTCGTGCATGCTCCAAAGCTAGTTATTTCAGCCACGATTACTGAAGGGCTTACGAACTTGTTTCTGTCCCATCTGACCAGTTTATAAGAGGGAAGCCGGACTTACCAGTTATTTTATTTAGTTTTGTTGCCTCTTTGATCTCYCTCAATATTTTGGTAGCAACATTTTCCTGAGCCAAAGAAATAAATGTAATTTATGTAACAGCATTCTCTCTCACTTGGGGTTTTTCTCTACTCTGTTTATTACACAGTTCAGTCCACACAAAATATATATTCTCTGCATCGGCTCTTGGCTGTAGTACAGGCTGTTGTGCCCCTGAGCTAGCCTGTTCTTCATATACAGCGCACACCTTGGCACCCTGGCTCGTCACCTGGTCGCATTTCAGAGCCGTGTCCAGAAGGGAAATCAGACGGGGCGCGCAGGGACACCGGGGCTGCCCGAGGAACGCCGAGGGTCAGGAATCGGCTCGCGGCACAGGCRTCGCTGAGGAACGAAACCCGAGTTTTGCCGCGGGTGAGGCTGTGCTGACAATWCCGAACTGCTGAGGATGTCCCGTGACTATCAAAAAGTGAAGTCCTGGACCTACTGAAGTAAAGCTTCAGAGGTTTCCAAATGCCTGAGTAAACTCAGGCAGCGCTGACTCCTCACACGCTTAATAGGTGGTGTGTGTCTTTGCTGCTGAAAAACTTGCCTTGAGTATTTATAAAACATTACACGGTGTCAGAAGTTATCTGGAGCCAAAGATGGAGTAATTACTTCCTCTAAGTCTGCCGATTTATGAGGGAAGCCTGAAGAAAAATGGTGTCAGTTTAGCAACATTTTGAAATATTCTCCACTGCCACCGGGGCTGCGGAAAAATCACCGGGAGGGCAGGCTGCGACATTCCCCGGGGCGCGGGGCACCCAGCACCCTCAAGCGTAGAGTGTATTTGGAAGGGAGAAGATAAAAAGAATTTGGCACACGGGCAGGTGCTAAATAAAAGCCTTAAAGTGAGTAGAAAGTGCAGCCAGATAAATTTACATAGGAATCTCTAAGCAGGCAGAAACGAGCCTCACAACCAACAGGAGACCCTGCACGTCGCCCCGGTACGAACGCTTCCGATAGGAGAAGTACGCACGAAGAAAGCAGTCAGTCACAAGTACATTAATCTAAGCGATTTCCATCCTCCTGACAGCACCTGACAGCCWAAATACAGCGCCAGAGCAGCAAACGTACAAGACCAGTTTTTCAGTCTCAGTCTGSTTTCTTTGTGCCTTTTCGCTAGCACAAAGGGGGTGTAGCAGCTGAGGTGACCCCAAACCCCGCGGTTTTACCAGGCTCTGCTTTGGATAGACCCGACCKATTTGGCTCTGCCGCCTTCTTTAAGTTTTGCTGCCAAGATCCCACCAGCTGCTGCTGAGGAGGCTCCAGCCTTGGCAGGAGCCGCGATGAGCTCCCAGTGCTGCTGCCGGGATGCGCCCCGTCCCGCGCGGGGCACACCAGGGCTCGGTGCGGCCGGCACGGAGCGGGACGGCAGGAGAGCGGCAGCGATGCCCGCACCACGGGCCGGCCCCGCTGGCTGCCAMCCCGCCTGCTGCGGCGTGGCACGGCACGGCACGGCTGGAAAAGGGCAGGAGCGGGCACGGGCGGCCGGTGGGAGCGTTTCACATGGAGCCTGGCTGGATAAGCACCTCGTGCAGCTGCCTCTCACCCAAGCCCGCCGCCTCCCCAGCCAGCTCTGGAGGAGGCTGGAGGCAGCATCWGGCCACACTTGGGAGAGGTGGGTGGAAGGACCACGGGCACGGGTCTCCACCGCAGGTCACGCAGCCCAGTGTGAGGCATTGGTGGCCTCAGATGGTTCGTGCCTGGAGGCATCGCCCCAGGCGAGGGACGGTGAGCCCCAAGATGGGCCCACCAGTTGCCGCCGTGGGCCAGGGCCGTCTCTGAACCATGCCGGCACCTTCCTGACAAGGGGCCCAAGCCCACGGGGTCCTCAAAGCGCCAGGCCAGAGCCCAGCAGCAAAGGCCTGAGCAAGGGTGCAGAGCGGCCGTGGTCGGGGAAGTCACCCAGGGGAGGCACAGGGCGTCTCCTGCTTGCTTGAAGTCAGCCAAATTTCAAATGACTCAACAGAAGGCGTCAATTCCACAGTACGAATAAAGCTGGTTTAAGGGAAGAACATCTGGACAATCTGACCGGAGACCATATCGGTCTTTCCGGGAAGAAATCACTGTAGAAGAAAACAGACATTCAAAAAAAACTGAAGAAGTGTTTTTGCCAGCTAGAACAAGGAGGGAATTGGARACCAAGGTCTGGATTCAGGACCCCATTCCCTGCTTGATAAATTCTAGGTTTCACTATTTCCATGAACAAGTGTCTAATTTTGAACTGCTTAATCTGTTCTAGATTGATTTGCTATTCTGGTTCGTATTCTGGAAAACCACAAAACTGGAAATAAAGTGAAAGAGCTTATAAGTATTTCCAGGCCCTTGTAAAAAGAAAAAAAAAAGTTTTCTACGACATAGTTCAAACCAGTGTCTTGTATAACTGCTGTATTTCAAATGCATATGAAACTGAAAACATGGTAAGAAATGGTGCGTTCAGCTTCAAAGAGAAACGAAAGCCAAGCTCACTTCCTCGTTCGGCCCCGCTGCTCCGCATTGCGATTACATGACTAGTTTCAAGCACAGCACCGAGTTACTRTTAGTCACAACGTAAGTGCTAGCATGCACTTCAGCAGCAAAGACCGCACCGTGTGTAAAATGGGGGTGCCTRGCTGTAAACTTACTTGAGCCTAATAAATTGAGTCCATTCCAGGAAAGACAACTTGAACGAAACTTCCTAAGATACAAATAAGGCCGAGGCTCTCGAAACGCCGGGCTGGAGCAGCTCGGGGCAGAGCACGTACACTGCAGCCCTGCATCCAACCCGGCGTTTCGGTCAGCGTCTCACGGCACTAAGGCGGAGAGCGAAGGTAAAACCTCCCAGGYTGCTACGCGGGGCTCGGGCAGCTCCACGGCTAGGAGTTCACCGCACGCGAGGTGCGCGCCGCGCGCAGAGCATCGCTCGCTCACAAGCCTGGCGGGACTGCTAACGCAGGGAGCGCTCGCGCAGGGCGGGCGGACGGAGRGCCTCGGCGGCGCAGCGCTCGCGGGCAACGCCGCTCGTCCACCCGCTTACCCACTGGAATCCGCTTCTGCTCAGGAGCTACGAAAAGACCCAACAGCGCACGCTACACCTGACAGATCTTACCGGGGTTCACGCGAGGGATAACACTACAGCWGAAGACTTCAGAAAATAATATTCACGATTCTGCAGATACACCTGTGTCTTGGTCCCAGGTTAAACATCCCCCACACACACACCAAAATCAACATAACTCGTCCCAGCAGCACTCTACTAGTTATGACGGGATTCTCGCTGCACGCGGAGCACCTCAAACTCACTCTGTACAAACCGAGTCACGCTCGGATCCCAGATTCCGCAAACGTACGCCGTGGTTTTCCTGAAGCACTGATAGCACTGTTGTGCTTTCATCCTTTTATAAGAGCTGTGATATTGGATACTTTTCTTAAAGCTTCAGATCGTGCAGGCAAGTTATTACAGGAGAATTTTAGCTTTCATATTTTTACTAAAGCTGTATTTTTAGCATTATTGTCTGGACAAAAAAAAAAAAAAAAAAAAAAAAAAAAAAAAAAAAAAAAAAAAAAAAAAAAAAAAAAAAAAAAAAAATGAAAAAAAAAAAAAAAAACCCCACAACAATAGCACAGGGAGACACCAAAGCCTCAGAAACAAAAAGACAATCCAAAGATGACAACAAATCCTATATTTAAAAATATTGCAAATTGCAATCCAGCTCTCCGGATTTTTTATTTATTATTATTATTTTTTAATTATTACTACCTGTGCCAGTATTTAAAAATCTGTAGGTTGCTGGGCTGGAGCCCCGTGCCACAGCTGAGACGAGCACTGCCTACGTGGGCACGCGGCGCGCCGGGACCCGGCAGCCCCCCTCTGCCCCCGCAGGGGTCCCACCGGGCTGCTGCCACCCGCAGCGGCCAAGGCCACCTGCGGGACCACCAGTTCAAGAGCCTTATTTAACGCGGACATCAAACGTCCCATCGGCCGCCACCGGCCACGACAGGCTTCGGATGGCTTTCTCTCATCGCACTTCCCTACTTTTCCTCCTCCCCTTCCAGCTCGAGTGATATTTATTCGGGCAGCACTTCCTCTACGTTTGTCAGAAGCCTCCTATCAAATCCTGTAGACAACTAACTACGAAGTTGATACCTGCAAATAAACCAGTCTTCTCCAAGCTAATAGTTAGTCCYACCAGAATTACGCCCCTCCTAAACTCAGTGCAGAGGTCCATTCTGAAGCCTGCTGGGCGACCCCATTTCTCTGGGTCTGGGCGCCGGCCCCGTATCGGCAGCCTCCGCTCCCCGGCCAGCGCGGGAGCAAGGGTGCGGCCGCCGCGCCGCCGTCTGCCTTGGGAAGATTGCTGGTCCCGTGTTTTATGGCTTTTCTTTGATCCGTATTCGCAGTCGTGGGCGCACAGCACTGACCTACTGAACTGAGCTATGCTAATACAGCTGCAATATTCCAGTAATTATTTCATTATATGTCTGAGAGRTTCTTTTACAATTGAGAGCTCCAAATGCTGTACAACGCCAGCCCATTGAAATGCATGTTCTTATCCAACCTGAAAAATGAATAGTTTAAAGCCCCAAGATGGGTTTTTGCTCTTCCTCTTGATCTTTTATTTCATTCTTTAAAAATCTGAGATGAGCCCCCAAACTGAAAGTTCTGAGATCAATAGGAGATTTGACTAAATCAGAGCTGCAAGATTTGGCCCATAATTTCTAAAACGATTCTTGCAGCCTGACAAATAGTAGCAGTCAAATCTTCCAGTCACACCGAGCTGCTTGAACCCACTGTTTACAGGTGCCCAATATAAACTTTACAATGTAAATTCAGTATCTTTTCCTCCTGTAGAAGCTTATTTCATATGTTAGATTTTTATTTGATGGCAATCAAGGAAACAAGCTTTTCAGAATTTCTGAAACATCTAGGGAGATAAAAAAAATCAGATGGTGCTCAAGCTAGTTAATTAAAACGTTTCAGAATCTTTCACCTGCAGTGTCAAGCTGTTTTGTTAAGTGAAGAATTGAGACACTAACAGAGCAGGTACCGCTGCAAGCACAGATCGTGACAGAAAAACCACTTTACAGAAGCCTATCAGAAGTAGTCAAACTACAGGATCTAATAGAGAGGGCAGCGTATGCTCATTGCTTCTCATTACCT
Organism: Rhea americana; assembly: GCF_003343005.1. Taxonomy (NCBI): domain Eukaryota; kingdom Metazoa; phylum Chordata; class Aves; order Rheiformes; family Rheidae; genus Rhea; species Rhea americana. The sequence goes on from NW_028186756.1 coordinate 5,556,020, forward strand.
GATTGTGAAATCTTTAGTTAAAGAGAAGTCTCATTGAAATCAGTGGGGATTTTCCCAGACTAAGAGTGCAGGATTGGGACCACGCTGTGCCATTATAGCAGATATTACAAAGACCAGACTGCTTATATTATGGCTTTCAGTGGCAGCATCTGATCTGAAGCCCAGTGTATTTAACAGAACGCTTCCCATTGATTTCATTGGGGACTGGATCAGGAGAAGAGTCACCATATGACTGGTTCAGGATGAAACAGTAGGACATGTCCTTGACGTTGTTTAACAGGTTATATGCTTTTTTTTTTCTTCGAGAAAGAACAATACGTATTTATTCAAGGAACTATCAGATGATAGCACGGAATGGAAAAACTAACCTGTAGGCAGCTAGGGTAGTATGAATGGTCTCATGTGATATTTCAGGGTATCATTTATTYATTGTTAAATGGAAAATAATTACATTAGAAGGAGTCAGAAGCAAACATCTGCGCATATGAGCAGTGCCAGGGAAGTCAGTGGTGTGCTCAATCTAGGTGTGTAGGTGTTCGAAAGACTCTGGACACTAATTATGATACCTGCTGCCCAAGACCTGCTCTCCAGGGAGTTTGCACGAGCACTGGTACCTCTGGAGGCCTTGCTGGAATCACTGCAGATATGGGTATGCAAAAATATTTGCCTTAGTCAACAATTTTCAGGACAGAAGCCTTGGTCTGTATGATCCTTGGGGCAGAGGATATCAATTATCTATATTTATGCAATGCACATATGAGGAGGCTCCAATCCTATCTGGGATTACCAGTAATAGCATAAAAAACAAACAATATGTTCGTTATCTCAAGGCTAATGAGTGGATTATTTAAATAGTCATACATTACTCCTATCCAGATATATTAAGAGGAGAGAAACTGGAGAACATTTTAGAAGACTTTTCTCAGAAAATGTGTACTTCAGGAAAAAGATTATCTCAATGAAACTTCTACTGTAAAAGTGCCATCCCACCTCCTACTTACACTAATTAAAGTGATAACCAAGATTAAACAATTTACCATGTTGAAACTTGTTTTTCCCAGTAAAGACGGACATCTGAAAGGGGGCTGGTTCACCAGGATACCTGTGCTACCTCTTTCCCATTAGTACAGCTGTACGCAAGTAGTTGTTTTTCAWGTTATCCCACAAGATTCCGCTATTACATGGGGGGAGAGGAGAGAGATACCAAGAAAGAAAAAGAAGCAGAAAGATTGATGTGCAACAGAGAAGCTTCTTTTTTTTCAGTTTATCTGAGTTTTTAGTACTTTCATGGGTAATTTTAAAAGTACACATCTATTCTCAACTATATTGTTTGATAAACTTACGTGTATCAAATATAGATACAGCTACAATTTATAAAAGTTGCCCTGTATTACACATTTTTTTTGCTTAAAAATATCATTAATATGTATTCTTTGTTTGCAAATGCAATGTGTTATCTGTGTCAGCTTTCTGGGCTCACTGGTATGCACTGCTGCCAGTTATCATCAGTCTCAAATGGGCACACCAGCCAAGACATGGCTTTACTTTTCAGAGGCAGTCTGTCCTTCCGAGTATTTTTGCCCACTTCTTAGATGTTCTTTTAAAGATGAAAGAGCAGCCCTCCCCAAAAGTCATTTCCTTTCCTTTCCATCTCAGTTCCTTTCTGACTAATTGTTAGGAGAGGGCTCAGTTGTGGAAAACCTCAGGAAGGATATTAAACTGGAGTCAGTAACTCGAGAGTCTATTATTTTACTTCCCTGTGCCTCCATTTCCCCATTTACACCATTGTAATATGACACTGAAACACCTTCTAGGCTCAGTTCATTAAGCTCTGTTAGGTATGTGGAAGTATTTTTGTGAAAGGTGCTACAGGCATGAATGTTATTCTTGGTATCACTGTCATCTTAGGATAACTCTCTTAGTGCAATCTTTTCTTCCCTCTCCTGAAAAGAGGATGAATAAATTTAACTGTCCCTCTGGATGGATTTTTTCCTCTGGGACCAAAYCTAGACTTCCTGCACTGAAACGTCTAATCACCACCACCTCACATGAAAGGACCAAAGCTATTAGAGGGATGAGCAGCAATAGCAGATTCAAGCCTCTGTACACATGTAACTGGAACAAAGAGCCCCACTCGCAAGGATTACATGTGCATGCATAATATGTTCACACAGTGATTACTTTGGAGAAAGCGCTGCCCATCTAGATCTGTAACAGCTACTGTACGTGAACACAAAGCTCTGCCTTATTGATGAACAGGAATGGAACAACCACTTAAAAAAAATTATCACCAAAGAGGACAGAAAAGAGCATATGCTAAGGTATGATTGACAGCTGCCATAATGGACTGTCATGTCAAAAGAACTGCCTTGCTAATTCTCTTACATAATGAGCTAGATGCTAGGCACTCCTCGCAAGTTTGATTGTGCACCCTTCCATCAATCTTACCGACATCTTGGCATCTAAAATACAGCAAAACCACTTAACAAGGGCTCTTTAAACAGGCAAGAGGAGGGATGTCTCTGTGTATTAAAAGTGATGTGAAGGTTGCTATGGTAAATGTGAGCATGCGAATGTTGCAGTGCAGAACTCCACACTGGTGGCTGGACTCGAGGCTGGCCATGTCTCCAGGTCCCTGACGCAAACTCGGGCTGCGCAACYGAGAGCGGCAAGAGCCCAGCTCTCTTGCTACTTTCGGGGGGTGGTGGTGGTGGTGGTGTTAAAACATGCCATTGTCCAATTCTCACTTTTTTTGCATGTGGATCTCTGAGGTCTTGATGAGGAATGTCTGAAATGGATTGTGGTATGCTTTCTCTAAAAATTTTAATGATGGGTCTCCATCCCCCAGGCTCCTTCAGTAACTAAGACTGGAAATATATATGTGTGTGTGTGTGTGTGTGTGTGTGTGTGTATGTTCGTATGTACGTACACACACACACACACACACACACACACACATTTCTCTCCCTCCTCTTTGCCTGGTTGTCACAGTTACATAATGCTGCCAGTTGTAATCACAGCTCAATGGCGTTGTTAGGCAACTCGGTTAGCTTTATTTATTGAATTGAAAATTGCCATATAGGTGTTGATTATCTGCCCCAGAGTCACGATAACGATAGCTTTAACTATTGGCACTTCCTTTATTACTAGTGCCCTGACTTCCCATTTTGCTTGCTAAATTTATAATCCACAGAGCCCCTTCAGCTGTGAACTGCTCCCTCCCAAGCAATTGTAGATTAATTGCCAGCTCCACCCTGGGGCCCTGTAGCGGAGGGGGATTGAACTGCACATCAGAGAGTGAAGCTTAGTGTATAAACATTTACTAGAATTTATTGTTCTCTGGTTTATTTCATGTTTCCCTTTTAGAATAAGTTCCACAGGAAATCTACTGGTTCCCCAGCTCCACAGTGACATTTCTTAGATCTATTTTGTTCCTGTTTTGTTGTCACTACTCATTTACAATCACAAAGGCACTAAAAAGACTAATGTACTCTAMGCTCACCGACTACCTCTGCCATGACCCAGCTGCTTAGCAATATATAGAAACCTCGATCACTATGCCCACTATTTTATCCAGAGACTTTACAGCTCTTCATTCAGGGCTAYTATTTCTTCTGCTTGTTCCACTTCTCCAGTTCTTCCTATTTCTTCTGACTCATATATATGAATTTTAAACATCAATATAGTCCATGCTTCTTACATCTCCCTTTTCCTTTTGGTTGGAATCTTGCAACATTCCCACCTACACAGAATCATTCTTCGCATGTGCARTTTGATTGCCCTCACTTTGCAAAGTAATTTGAACTCTCTGGCTGAGAAGACCTGATTTGATTTAGCACAAATGCTGAGCAGTCCCGATTGTTCAGCCTCCCAAACAGAGTCATCACATTCATTTTCAGTTTCCCAAGCACTTCCCTCTCTCTAGCGCTGGGTTATGACTTCAAGAACACTTGTGCAACTGTAATCCTGYGCTAGAGGTTTCTCTTGTCTCAGTAGCACTAAGTTTTTGTTTAAACACATTTAATAGGATTTTTAACTTCCTGCTACCTGGAAACATTTTCCAAAGACATCCCAGTGACTGTAAAAGTTAAACACTTTCTAGGTATGCCAGCTCTTTAGTAATAACACCACCAAATCTGTCTCACCCTGCCAAGCTCTGCAGTAGTGACAGTCAAATTCCAGCCCATAGAGAGACATTCTGATTCTTGAAACATCAYTCCCCTTCTTAAACAGTACTTTTGAACACTGTATTTGCTGTTCCTCACTCACCCTATGGTCTTCTTCTTTCCTCTTTGCTGTTTCTCCAGAGCTCTGGATCATTTCCAGCCCCAAGCTCTCTCTCTTAGTCAATCGTTCTGTCAACAACACTCCTCTGCAGCCTGTTCCCAAAAAGCTGCAGCAGCAGCAGCACCCAGTGAGCCCCCAGAGCTTTGCCTCTCTGGAGGACCCTCCCTTGTTCCACATTTGCCCCAGCTGGTGCTAAATTAATCCCTTGAATTTTCAATTAGTCAAATTACGCTAGGGTATTTGACAGAGTGAGTTTAAAAGTTTGACTCTGTCTTGTGAGTTTATGAGGCAATGGCGAGTATAGGAAGTATTTCCAAAAGCATGACCAGAAGTGGTGAAGTTGTCAAGTCCACTTTTTTTAACAGAAGGCTTTTCCTAGCTATCCATTGTTTCCATGACACCTGTAATAAACTAACTTGAGCCTCTCTGTATGGATTTTTCACAGCTGTATGTCTGTTTTGCCCATACGCTTGTTCAATTAATATATGAACACACTCACTTTATCTGCAAATTTTTGTCCTTTGGTAACAAATTAATTCTCTGGGATTCTGAATCCTGCTCCAGACAATCTAATACACAACAGAAATCTTGCCCATCCTACTCCTATCAGTGAGATATTTGCACAGGCACTGGGAGTGAAGGTTGCTATGTTTCTAGGACTCTGCTCAGCTCCTGACTCTATTACAGGCTTTCTCTGTGATCTTGGACACCTTGCTTTATTCCTATATGACTCAACTTCCTAGCTGTAAAATAAGAAGAAGAGTAATTATCCATTTGGAATGATTAATGTGCATACTCACGGGGCTGGGGGGAAGAGCTATAGATAGGTAAGTAAGTAGAAAAATGAAAAGGTCTTTTACACTGATGGGTCTGAATAGGGTTTTTTTCTCACCTTCCCCTCTTAAGAGTACTTGAAAGTGAGAGAAAGATTATGTTCTATCAGTGGGCCAGATTGTTGTAGAGAGAGCAATTCTCTATTTTTTGTTAAAGTATCTCTCATTTCAGTTGTTGTTCAGGGAATTTTTTTTTAGTTGTATATTTATTCTACTTCTGGCTTTGTTATTCTGAATTTGAAAACATTTCTACTCTTGACTGTTCAGCTGTTTTTGTATGTAAGAACTCCAGACATCAGCAGTAAATGACTTGTAACATGACATATATTTTTACATATAAGTTTACTCTGTGGRGCTTTCTAAATTGTTTCTGTGAGAGGCAATCTCTTAACAGAAAGAAAGTTTTATGGTTATTTTCCTCGTATTAGCATGTAAAACCATCTCTCTGCCTTCATGCAGTCTTGTGGTTTCTTCTACAGCACTAGAAATTAATAGTACCAGGTCATGTATTTTTTTCCTCAGAAAGAGAAAAAATCCCATCATGGGATGCGAAGAAAAGAGAAGCCAGTGAGAATCATCTGATCAGCCAAYGCTCCCTAGGTCAGATGCTCTCCATCTGGAAACATCTGCCCTAAAAGATGTTCATTAAAAATACCAATAATAAACTGCTTATATGTCAAATATTATATGGACCATTTGAAAGTTTGTAACAATCATTTCTTGTAAAGTAACTGCTTTATAGGTTTAAGCTGAATATAACATTCAAAACCCAAAGCTAGCTCATCYGCTTCTGTGGTATGACAGGATGGTGTATGTACAACCATGAGCACATTATAACATTTGATATTTTTAATCAAATCCCATTTTAAGGTGGGATGTGTTTTACTCTGTTAAAGGTCATTTTAGTTACAGTAGCATTAAGGGTTTTCAATAAAACATTTTAAATGCCAGTTATATAACTGCTTTTAAAACATTTAACAGCCACGTTGGTTACATGACCTGAGACAAAGGATATTTTCTCAGCACTTTGATATATTGTGGCTAGATTATCCTTTTGGGAACGCTCAGTTCCATAATGGCCTCAGGTCATCTTATAATATGTGGTGTAGGATTTTTTTTTCACCAAAACAATAATTGCTAATGAAGCCTATGGTGATGGAAGTTCAATGACATGGCGAAGGATAGAGACTGTAGTCAATAATAGCAGCAGAGACTGGCCAGTGCAAGAGGTTCATCCAGCACTATTCAAGGACAAAAAGATGTAGCAATAAGGAATGAACACACACTGGTCTGTAAGGTAAAGTAAAATAATTCAAGTAAGGAGAAGTTCTTCCCTCTCTTGTATGTCCAAGAATATTACACCATTAAAATATGATCTATAATAGGATAAAAGATAATCTGTAATTTCAGGCCTTCATACTCAGGTGTACTTGGACTATAACTGAACACATACGGAGTTGTACCACTCCATACTTCTTCCTTAATCTCGGGGAAAGGGGGTACTATGAGATGAACAAGCTCCATACAACTTACAAGACTCAGACCAGATCTTATTTTCAAGTGTAAATACCTATTTCTAATTAGGTATCTATGGAACAATACCGCTAGGGCACCACTTTCAGCCGTGGTATGTCTCCTGCCAGCACTCTCAAATGCTGGATCTCACTCCCGACCCCTCAACTTTTTTGACTCTGAAGTGAGACTCCACATGGCAGATCACCATGTGCCAGTCAGTGACAGACTCCGCTCTGTTTCTCTCAGTTTGTCTCACTTATCTCTTTAAATTTGGCTTCTTATGGTTAAAACCACCTACTGATGGGCGATCCTGGACTGCATAGCATGCTTCGGCTCGTTRGTGGTAATAACCAAGCTTGTAGATCTGTCTCCTCAGACTAAAGTAAGTGGCTTTTGTAGGGCAAACTACTGCCAAAGGCAAAAATATATTTAAAAAGCAAGCTTTAAAAAGCCTGTTATTGTTTTTATAGAAAGGAACTCTTTGTACAAAACCTGAAATGCCTTTTCTCCTAGTTTGACCAGGAGGTTGGACTACATGACCTTCTGAGGACCTGTCCAGCCTGAATTATACTATGAAAATTTGTATGTTTCTTCAAAGGCAATATAAGAAATAGATACAATCAAAATCCTTTTTCGCAGCTCCTGGGAGTCATGTCTTTCCCAGTGATTTTAGGTTGTAATGGAATTAAAAAGTTGCTGTGTTTCAGAATAATATCTTCCACAGCCAATTTTATCACGAGCCAATGAAATAAATGTTTCCAAAGTGAACAGCTGGCATCTCTTTTCATAAAAGATTCCCTTTTAGAACAGTATTTCCAAACAATATTACAGTGGCTCCATTCACATGGCTATAGTTAAGACTGTGTCAATACTTCTCTTATAAACCTTGTTTTTCAAGGGTTTATAACTTTACAACTGAGCCATAATTAGCTGGGATTTGAGTTACAGCATAAGAGTTCAGTCTGTCTGTGAGCACATTTTTGCTAATATTAATAAAATCAGTTTTAAATCATAGAAAAGTAAATACAGTATTTTACATGCATAAAAAGGATTCTTCAACTTTAAAGAGCTTTGATTTAAAAAATGAAATTTGGCAAGTGATTAGAGCATAATATGATCTTGATCCTTTTTGTCCTTTTAAAAGAAGTAGACCAAAAAAATCGCTTTGGAAGCTCAGTCTGACAAACATAAGGAAATTCAAATTTAAAGTTGACAGTTTCTCCGTAATTTATGTTGTTTTCAAGAAAAGGCACAATAGTCTCATTAAAATGCACAGAATCAACCAAAGCTCATATTCTGTGGCTTTTCTCAGTTCTCACTTTAGTCTTGCTGCCACATAAGCATAGTTTTTAGTATTTGGTATCTTTTTGTTTGAGTATTTTATGACAATACCAATTTGCATCCTGTCTGCAGTTTTACGGTCACTTCAGTCTTAGTTATTAGCTCAGCTTTCTGTACTCCTCACTTCCAATGCCATCCTTAATTACAACGCAAAATGAACATCTCCTGTTTCCCATTCCAGTCACACTGAACGGCAGTCCACCGTGAGCCCGGCTCACTGCTTTAGCATGAGCCAGCTCTAGGTCCTGTTCATGCAGCTCTCCTGACTTCTTCAGGATTTCATGTGAAGGAGAACCATATTTGGTTCACTAGCTGTGTATCTTAATTGCAACGTCTGCTGATATCCCAAAGGAGCTTTCTAAACATTCTAATGAATTCCCATGAAATGAGGCCAAGTAATTGCTGTCCTTACACAGAAACTAATTTGTTCATAAAAACTTGCCCTTTATATCATAAATTAAAGTATTCTGAAAAAATACATACAAGTCAAATGAGAAAATGGAAAAGATATACAAAAGGTGGTCACACAAAATATATTTTTCTAGTAGGTATAAACTATAATAAAATATGCCAACACAGAAAGCCAATAGYGCAACAAAACCCCTAGGATAGCTGTGTTCCAGCAGTTTTATTTCTTCACCTTACTCCCCTTCAGCTTTCCTCCCCTGTGGTTCTGCTTCGGACTTCAGTCTCCTCCTCTCTGCTGTGGCACCTTCCATGTCAGAGTCCCATGAGCACCCTGAAGCCTCCCTCTCCCTGAGCTTTAAGGTTCTAGATTTACCCCTCTGAAATGCTGCAGTGATCACACCTGACTCAATCCCTTCCATGCAGAGCTTGTGCTTCTGTGCAATATTCACCACTGTGTAGAAAGGCTGGGAGCCCATTTCTAAACTAAGCCAAAGAATCWTTCAGGAGAGCTGGCACTGTGAATGACAGACTCACCTGAGCCCAGCCCAGCTTCAGGGAACCATTGATGGATGTTGTTAAAACCTTTACCATCACCAGGAAAACAACAGTTCAAGGAAAACTATGATCTCCTCAGTGCCACTGGTTCTGTTTCTAACTGATTCTGTTGCAACTTCCATTCTTCTGAAGATCAAAACTGTGGATATGTATTATCATAGGAAAGCCCAAACAATTCACCAGATCTCAAGCCTAAGGAGATATCTCGGTCTAGCTCAGTATCATGTAGAACCATCCCTTCTGCCTTCCCTCTCTTCTCCCTGCCACTCAGCTGAGCTAGTATCCTCCTGAAGACTAGATGATCCTAAAAGACTAAGAAAAGAACAGCAAGAGAAGACTTGCAATCCCTTTCAGTCACACATGGCTGGGTATAACCCAGGGCCGTATTCACAAACAGCCCCTTGCCAGTAAGACCATATCACACTCCGTGGCCTTCCTTCCCTATACTACCTAGGCACTGTCAGGGTTTCCCTCCTCCTCCCCTGACCAGTCATCATACATCCTGAGTTTGGTAATACAATCCTCATTAAACAAGGTCACTTTTCCTAAATAAAAGAATAATCAGGAGTGATTTGGAAAGAYGCCTGTTTTATCTTAATGTATTATCTGCAATGATGCTAAGCAGGGCAAAAGGAATAGAGTCTCATCTCGGCGCTGCAACACTGTGGAAACAAAYGCAAACCGTGCTAGAGTGTAACGAGCAACCACAGAGCTCTCCTTGTTTTCTTCCCCGACTGATTGGTGTGGTAACTGCAAGCTATGATGACTATATCCCACTCAGGCCAGAAGTAACTGTATTATACAGTCAGAGCCTTCCTGAATTCTCTGGCCATCACCCTGCACACAAACATGAAGTTAAAATTGTTTCTTCAAATTCCAAGGGGATCAATACCTTGCAGGAGACAGATGGGGTTTTCTTTTTCTACACTGAAAAAACAAGTCAGTGTCTGGAGCTGTGCCTCAAAGTACTCACTCAGCTACAGAACAACACCGGCAGAAATCGGCAGAGTGGGCACCTGCTCTCCTCCTTGATCAGCCCTGGATCTTACCATTTGATGTTTGATACWTAGGCAGCTTGCTGTTGCTATTGCATGCTGCATTTAAAACTGTACAGTCAGGCTCAGGCAAGGAGGACATGGTTATTCTTTTTTTGTAGCTTTTTTCATTTTTTCTTGTAGCTGAATCCTCTAGGTCAATTGTATCTGCAGGGGTGGGAGAGGAATTTAATTGCTTTTACTTCCTACCTTCATCTCAGGGTGACCAGTCCATTAATAATGCACAGGAAACAGCTAAGAAATGCATGGTAGATTAGGGATTAATTGATATTTGGAAAGATTTCAATCCACATTTGAAGGAAAAGGTTACACACTGTAGTCTAGTTCTAGCTACTACTTGCATTTGATTATTTTATAATTTCTTACAGCTCTGCTTTTTCTGGTTCGAGATATGATCTTCCCTTTTTGGCCAAACACTCTTTAACAAAAATTTCCGTGTTTGTTTCTTGCTAGAGATGTTTGTTACATTTCTGATACATGTCACGCCTGCATCAAAAAAATACATACATTTTTCTGTGTTTTCCAGTAAACATTTTTCTCTGCATTGATACCACCCACAGTTCCTTTAGGAACAATTTGACTTTTCAAAATGTTATTGATTTCTGTGCTTGAAAGTTACAAGATTAATAGCTTTAGAGACAAAAATCCTTCACCAAATAGGTGCTACAAGCTCACTTCAATGCTTGCCAATGTGCTTTAGCACATCACTTTCAGCAAGAAACTTCAGCAAGGCACTCCTCAAATCAGTAAGGCACTAAAATACAGGAAACAGATGGGTAATTCCAAAGACGTCAGGGCAGGAAGGTCTGATTTACTTGGTCTGAAAATGATTAGCCTGAAATCTTGACTTGATTTGCCTAGATTGCCCCACAGAGAGAGCAATGACTTCAGTAACTTCTTCAGCAATTTTAAAGGGTGCAAAACAGTTATATAAACTCATAAAAACTGATTCTTCCACTAGCAGAACTTGAATCTAGCTGTCAGGAGCAAGAGACTATGCAAGAAGACCCGATACAGGAAAGATGTACTACATTCACTATCTTTTCCTGATGCCAGTCGTATTAAAATAGACTAAATGAGGAATATAACATAAAAGTCCAGTTACAAGCACTTTGTTAATGTTAGGTGAACTGGACAAAGACTTTTTGAGGACCTTTGGTGTTATGGCAGCTTTTATTAAGGTATTTGAACTGARATCTAATGGAATCTTCTAAGCAGCTAAAGCTAGACAATTTGGAAGAGTCTCAAGGCTGCTAAGTGTTCACTGCAGAGTGACTGTAAAATTTGAGTGGCCACCTCAATTTAATATTAAAATRTCAAAGGAGAGTTAGACCTGCATTTCACACATTGCAACATGAATTATTTGCAATACTGATCAGAAAAGTACTTCCAAAGTTCTTTTATAACAACCTGCTTCCACTCTGGAAGCAGAGCTACACTAGTTAGTGAAATGTGTTACGCTACAGTATGTGGGCAAAAAAAAAAGTTATGATGACTCTCACATTCCCCTTTGTAGTAGTCTACTTGGGATGGGAGAAGTTCAAGTCCCTGTCACTCCGAGCTGTAAATGACACACCATAAGTGTCTTTCATAGTCCTAACAGTGAGTGTTTTGCACCTCAAATGCAGTTCTGTTTTTTCTCTTTTTAACAGCCCAAGAGAAGCAGAGTCATTGAAATGCAAGAGGTAACTCAAGAAGATGCCCTGGAGGAATCTGTCACCTCACCACATCATGGTGCTGCAGTGGCTCAAAACACCACCTTTTACCACTGGAGATATCTCAATTGAGGCCAGAATTTTATTCAGTACTTATTATCTGATCAGTAAGAATGGTATATAGTATATCTTATTTATATATTATTAATTTAACTATAAATACTATTTGCATCTATTGTTAAGAGCTATTTTTAAAGCCCTTTAATATTTTTCATCCATAGAGGTATTTGGGGAATTTTATTACTTCTAGTTTTATTGACTATATATTTGGTTAAGGTTGTATGAGTTTTATCTTTTAATCTGGGGGACTTTGAAAACTCTATTTGCTGATTTATTTCTTTTGCCTGATTAAATAAATGAAGAAAGAACTGTAAGCTGTAGTTGTGTCACAATGGGGTAGTTATCCTTTATTTTAATTAAAATCAGGGTCTATAAAACATTTCATTCAGTGGCTACCTCTCTGGGCCTGCTTGGCCTAGTTTCTGCAAGAACCTACAGGTTCAGTCAAGGTCTTTGTTTGCACAATGCCACCAGAAGAGCAAAGTTCCCAATCCACAGGTGAGCACTCATTGTACAACGCAAGCTACAAATGTACCTCTTCYGCCAAAAGAAACCAAAACCCACCAYCACAAGCATTTGTGTGAAGCCTGTACTGCTTTTACACAAATCTCCTCTTCTTACCTCTTCTCTACTTCCCACCACTTCTGGGCTCTGTAGCTCCCTGTGGTTGCAGCTACCACTGAAACACTCGAGAAAACAAGGCTCCATAAAACTTTAGTTTCTATTTTATTTTCCACTTAATCTCTGCAGGACCCTAGAGACATGTATAGATCTCTGGCCCTAGTGAGTTTTCTATCAAAGACAAACGACTGAGAATCACAAAAATCAGTGAGAGTTGGGAAATCACCACAGCACAYGGTAATACAAGTTCTCTCAAATGGGGGAATCAAGGCTCAAATAGCATTAACTTACCTTTGGAGAAATTCTCAGCTATATGGTTATGGCTGTGCCCCACTTCTTAGCTGTGCCCAACACATCCTGGATTCTGCTGGAGGAAGTGAGGCTTCTTGTAATTACCAATCAAATAAATACCAGTTTCCATCATAGCTTATTTTCCATTTTAGTTGGCAACAATCCCATCACTCTCTAAACCAGTTACCTATTGCCGTGGAGACCAACAGGTTACCTGGATGTTGCTAGGCTGCACCATTTCTCTGATTCTCTCTCCTTTTTCTCAGCCACGCTGCCCATTTCCTGAGCTGTTTTACCATTTTGACATTGCCCAGGATACCCTTATGCTGGGAAATCCTTAAGCAGCCATCTGGAAAGTCAGTTTAAGGCAGTGGACAAAGCCAGTAATGGAGCCTGATCTCTGTCTCTAAAAATCAATATAGAATTTGGAGGAGATTTTTAATACATTATTCTGATCTAGTTTCATTTACTATGGACACGGATATCTTAGCAGCATACCATCTCCCTACAAAACCTTTTTCTCATAATGCATTGTGGGTATCTTGAAACACTGAACAAAGAATATGTATACATGCATTTATCTTCCCTGGGTGTTCACCTGTTGTGGGAAATGTTGCAAATGGACCATAAATGAAGTTGATGTGAAGCTGAGATAAGCAGGCAGATAAGATTACGCAGGGATAAATTGAGAGGGGATGTGAAAGCCAGAATGGACCAATAATCTAAACTCACATACAATCAGTGCAGTCCATGTGATTAGACTGTACTGGCGTCAGTGTGAACAGCTGCAATTGGGAATGAGTAGCAAAGGGAAGTGGAGCGAAGAAACTGAATGAACTGAGTTGAGGGGRAAAAAAAAGGAAAGCAGCCTGACTACCATTTCCTTACTAATCATAATGTTTTAGCACAACAGAATAAAAAGGGATATAAAAAGGTAACGTGCATTTTCTTCAAGGACTTGTTGAAAATATAATACAGTATCTTTGTAATTTACTGGTGATATGTACACAATGTAAAAGATCAGGAGCAGAGAGTACTATCACTATATTTAGAGATAATGGTGCTTTTCTTTCATAGGCTTGATATAAACTTTGATTACATAGCATTTCTTTAATTTGCTGCTATTCAAGAAAACCCTTAGAGCACTGCAGCGAGCAATGCCTCTCTTTTACATTTGCATTTTTTAATTTGCATTTTTTAATTTCCCAGACTACAGCTCCACACCTACACAGGCTTTCCCTGTGGGAAGGAAGAGAATATTTCTCAGTATGAATGATACTGTTTCTCTTCTCAAATAGCTGTAGTTATTAATTCCAGAGATTTACAAAAACCACTTTGCTACTGCATCACTTAAGTGTGGCGTTTTCTCCTAACGCCAGACGCCAGTCTATGGCTCCACTGGTACCCATTTAAAATCGAGCCGGGGCTGCTCAGACGACCGGCTGTCCTTCCGAGCAGCGTCCGGCTGCATTCCCCAYGCCCCCCAAACGCCGCTGCGCTCAAGCAGAGCTTGGCGCTTCTGAAGGAAGATCCGTTACGTCCAGAGTACGCCAAGCTCCCCACGGCGCCTGAACGACAAGGACCTAGACCTGCACAGGACGCGGGCGCCCGGCAGTCCCACGTTTCAAGGCCTGGACGTCAGTGAATGAGAAGATACAAAAACGCTTAACGCCGGTGGGACTGGCTGGGCATGCAGCCTGGACCAGTGCCACGGGCAGGGGCTGAAAGGGCCAACGGCACCCAGAAAGCCCGGTGGGCAGGGCCTGTTTCGAGCTATGGGAGACCTGAATTCAATTTCATATGCCAGATCTGGCAGAYGGACATTTACCTGTGAATTCCCCATCTCCTAGAAGATACCAAATCATCAGGTAAGAAGAAATGGTCTCTCCCTCCCTAGTGTTTTGGGCAGGAAGGGCCGACCAGTTCTGCGTGCCTAACTTCAGGAGAAAGCTTGGGGGCGAAGTGCTACGCAGGCAGGCAGAGGCGAGGCCGAAATCCCGTCCTTCCCGGGGCGCCTCCTCGGGCCCCAGGCCCCGAGCTCCTCCGCAGCACGCTGGCTCCTGCCTCTCCCTCGCTCCCCACCCAGCCGCCCGCTGCTCTGCGGTGCTTTGCTTGGACTTCGCTCCTGGACGCGGACGCTCTGCCCTTAAAAGCCCAGGGTTTTAATTCGTGGCATGACACAAAGAAGGAAGACAACAAGCAAAATCAGATCTGGAAAAGAGACGGCAACAGCAGGGCAAYGAGTTTGCTCAGGAATTTTAACCAGATACTAACGCCTATCTGTTCAGAGGGAGACTGCCTCCAGAACGGGTCCGTCCAGGGGCTGAGGCAAAAAACAGTTTTAAAATCTGACTTTCTCCATCCAGAACCTTGCAAAATAAAATTAACAAACACAGCGTGTCTTCCCGAGACTGAACATTCGCTCACATAACAAAAAAAAAAAATTTTGGAAGACTTTATATAACAGCACCATCTCATGACACCTGCCATAACAATATTTTATTTGTCAGTCTTTTCCCATCCTATGTCTCTTGAAACTTGACTGGGTTACTGCATCAAAGGGAAGGAGTAATAGTATCATTTCAGATAAAAGAAAAAAGAGGAGTATGCTGTACACAATCTGCCCATCATCTCACTTCACGGTTACATTAACCAAACAGGCAACACATCTAAGAAAAATACACAGCTATATAATCTGGCAAACGTGTAAACCAGAGCTTCTTCTCAATATGAGGTAAGGAATGCTTCATTCTTATATGACATCTATAATTCAAAGTGCGTTATTCAGATTAATTAACATAACTTATTTTATGTACATCAACAGTGAGGCAGGAAAAGAATAAATTAAAAAGTACAAAATTAAATAAACAGACTCAGGATGCAGCAAGCCACAAACAAAACAGAGCTCATGGTTTCCAAAATAAAGGGAAAAAAGACATCTATTCCAATGCAAGCATTTCCTTCCCCTTTCTTAAAGCGTGTGTTTCAGATAGCAAGTTTTGTTATGCACAGCATTGAGAACACTGTCAGCTCCTTGAAAGTATTGAACTGAATAAATGATATGAACTACAATTCCAGTCCCATATCTTAAAGCTCTAAATCATTTGAAATTTTATACCTTCATATTTAACTGACTTCCAGAACAATAATTCTGAAAGTGTATGTTAAGCTGCACTATTTCAKTAGAACTAATTAATATGTAATAATAATAATAATCATGACTAATAATGCTGCTCTAATAAGGATTTAATCCTACAGATCATTTTTATGAAAGCACTTTGATAATAATGATTATTTATCCTTACAGTGCATTTTTCATGCTAGCAACTCCAAGTACCATGATGATTAATAAAGCTAAAGAAATTGAGAGATATATAAAATAACAAGCTTATGAGACTGCCAATGTGCCGATCTTATTAAATAAACATTGACAAAAAATAGAGCTGTAAAGGAGATTTCCTTAGGGGGAGGGGAAAAAATAAAAAAATAAACAAAAGAAAACCTTGAGGCTATGTCAGCGGGATTGAATTGACCTGTGTATCAATGTCATTTCTATTGTCACTCTAGCAAATAAAATAAAATAATAAATAGCACTTAGTGAGCTGTGGACCAGGTTGTCAGCTGGTATAAATAGGTGCATATGGCCCTATAATTTCAAAGGGTTGCACAGTCATAAGCAAATATGTAATATGTCTTCTCCACAATGACTTTCATGTACAGCAGAAGAATGTTACATACAGTCAATGTTCACATAGTCTGGTGATGGTTGATATACATATCTGAGCTACTTAGCTGGATTAGGCATACTGAGATCTGTTAGGGGCTTTTCGGTCTGCAGTGCCTAGGATTTAAATTCACTGGAGATGCCTCTTGTCTTCCTCCTCTCATCTTCCCGCTCCTGCAGGTGAAACCAAAGTCTTTGGTATGACTCAGGTTAGATTTCCACTGATATTCATGGTGGGCCAACAGAAAGAATTCACCTGGTTCAAAAATATCCCCTCCAGTAGGGATGCATTTATCCCACAAAGTACTATACAGAAAGCATTTTGCCAAGACAGCTTAGCTAGGAAATTACCTGGGTTGACACAATTTATAGCAGCAGCAGCACTCTTTTGCCAGGATGGCTTACGCAATTAGAGGAGGGTGGTTAGCGACCCGGGCAACAGAACGCTTTTTACACACACTGCTTCATTCATCCCTCCCAAGAAGTCTTTACTGATTTGACCTTCCTGGCAAAGTTTTGGTAGCGCAGACCAAATTTTGCCATTCCTCTTCCTCCAGTACTTCCTCTTCATAATCGTATTTACTTAGGCAGTTTGAGAAATGATTGTATAGAGAAAGATATAAAAGAATAAAAGTAAGTCCAGCTAAACAGAAGCTTTCTGATAAAACAGCCCATAGACAAACAGAATATATGCATAGGTGGTAAGAAACAGCTGCTGTGTTTTGAATATATGCTATATAATCACTGTCTCAGGTTCATGGAAGTACTGAGTGGAACCAACTCTCTCTTTGTGAAGGGGATGCACAATATTTCAGTCCAAACAAATATCAAGAGTAGCCCCTAGCAGCAGAAACCAAATCTGAATAGAAAGAGATCTTAGCAGACCTAATAGAGTCTTTCTACACTACTGGTCGATCCTTCTCTAAACTAATTTGTGAACAAAGAGAACAAAGGGCTGGACATTTCTCTGGGGACATTCCTATTTTCTAACTCAGGAGTAAATTATGTTGAATGAGAATACAAAGTCATAAAATATAATCAGGCTATTAGCTAGGCAAGAATTATGAGGAAGATATAGTGCTCAACAATGAATTGCTAGTGTTACATATGATAAGCAGAGACAATAGAAATCAGTGGGAAAAATTGGCATGCAGTGATTTCCTTCCCTGGGCCTCCTACAATTTGCAGAACTCTGCAGAATTTCTCAGGCCAGAGGTCAGCTTTCCCTTTCGGTGAAATATACTTGGATTTCAATGCTAACTGCCACTGCTCCAAAAGGAGGGTAGTTACAAAAGGTTGATTTGCAAAAATATTTATAAATTCTGTAGCTTTTTATTTTTAGGAGTTCAGTTTAAGACTTCTGGTGGCTGCAGGCATCTGTCTTGTCCAAGATTTCTCCATGGTGCTAGCAGAAGGGAAGCTGAACTGAAGACTTAGATTTATCAAGGAGTGGGAACTGGGTGCTCGATTCTAGGGAAAATAGAACTCGGAGGAAAATCATAAGCATACATATTTTCTTTGCATATAGATGTTTCTATTATTCCTAGGATTATCAGATAAATCTTGACTTAATCACATGAGCAGGAATGGAAATAAATAGGAGTTTTGTTATGGATTTCCAGGGGGATCAAGACAGAGCCTGGCTGTAGTTAGTAAGAAATCAAAGGACACCAGCAAGCCCATCTGCTAGCTGGACCCAGCTGATATTATCTAGCTGATGTGAACTTCTGAGACTTGTGTTTCCTTACCCTTTGCCTGTGTTTCACCAACACATAGCCTTCTCCCCCTGCCTAACCATATGCTCTTGGAGCAGTGTCCCGCTCAGTCTGGCAATGTGTTCTGCCTCCTCAGTTCCTCTTCATTTCAATACATATCAGAATATCATCTGAAGTAAAATTAACATTATCAGAAGCACATTTGCTCAGTGTTTGGGCTAGGAGATCAAAGTCCCAGATTTGAAAAGGAAGCTTTTTCCTTGAAGGAACTTCACACAGGCTGGAGGCTATATCATGCACAAAGCACAGACCATATAAGACTTCTCCTGGAATCTCACTGCCATCATATTTGAAYAATAGACCAAATTCCAAAAGAAGAAACAAAAAGTGCACACATGTCAAYGAGATGGTCTGCATGCAACATATGATATGTATGTGTGGTGTCTTAGTTATGAGAATTTTGACAGTTTAGGGAAGGAAGGCTTTAACACCAGAGTTTAAACATAAGATCATCCAGGCTATGAAGATAAGAGGTGCTGGAAAGTCCTGGAGAACATGGAAGGGAAATTAAAGAACTGCAACTACCAGAGTGTTAGGACAATCAACTTGCTTACAAGGAAGGCAGGTGGGAGAGAATCAGATTGTTAATACAAGCCTTGTTTAGTCAACTCAGGAAAACTATCGTAATCGACCAAATGACAGTCACAATTTGTACAATTGTAGTGCCCAAATGCTCAGTAAATCAGTTCGCAGCCACAACAGGTCTATCCTGAACGGAAGCGTCAGAGCACAGTTAATTCATGGACTGCAGCTTGGAGTCCTCCAGGGAGGAACTGAAGGCTGCGAGAGGCTGAGTGCGGAGCCGTGCCATGGCACAGGCAGCGTGCTTCGCACCATCAGCACAGCGTGGGCCAGCTGGGACAAAGTAAAGCTCAGCCGTGAGCTCGTGGAAACTGGGAGAACAGCCAGTGGCCTCCTGTCTTGGACCAACCATGTGGTTAATGACACGGTTGATTTTGATCAATTTTATTTGCGTGCTGTAGCTACTATTAACCAGAAAGTCAATCACAATACATAAAATATCATTTTGTTTGTTCTTAAGGTTTCCATTCTTCCTTTTCTATAAGGTTCAAAAGAATATTTTGCTCATGAATATCAACAAAGCATACTTGAAAGCACTAAAAAGTGAACTGTTTGTTTATCCTCAGGGCAGGTGCTCTGTAGATTATCACAGGCAGCTTTGTTACTCTGCATTGCAAAGTCTTCAACCTTGACCTGTACGGACAACTCTTTCCTGTCCCGTCCCTCCCAACCCTCAAGAAGGAAAAAAAAAAAAGAAGACAGAGAAATGATTCTTTATCCTAAGTTGATGCTTTGCCCTGCTTTAGCAAAGCCTTCGCTGTACAGACACACACACACGTTTTTGAGTTTCTTGCATTCAGCTGTTACTCAGTAGTCTGGGGCTCAAATAACTGCATTTGGATGGTAGGAAATTAGAAGGGTAGACTTTCTTGGGGAATTCAGCAGTGTTAATTGCATGACTTGGTAATACTCAAGGGAAACCTTCCAGGTGACATGTAAGGAATTAGACACACATATATCTCACTTTAATATGAAGGGAACCAGAGTGCTCATCTCCCTGCGCAATCTGTTGACAGATTTCCCCTTACCTTGAATGATAGCACACAGGTGGAGCTATCTTGCTCCATTAAGGGTTTTTAGAAAAACATATATAACAGCAGGAGCCTGCGAAGGTCTCCCCCAGACAAATATCATAAAAATCCTAAATTCTAGAGTTATTTCAAAAGAACAACTGTCTACAAGACACAAAATCTTTTCTAGTCATCAGTGTATAGGTAAAAACGGTGCAGTGAAATACTGCTCCAGTCATCTGCCTTGGTATGATCTGGGATACAAGAAAAAAAACACAAGACGCGGGGGTGCAAAATGACTTTTGAATTCCCCTGATCCCGAGCTAGTTGCTTGAGTTTCCAAGTATGAGGTAGAGCAGCCTTCAGCATCAGCATCTAAACATGCCTTCTGTTTGAGTTAGTAGCCCATGAGGAACCATGTGCTTATACTACAGGAATATGGCCTCAGAAAAGAATTAACAGGTTCCAGAACCACTTGCCTCATCACCCTGGGGAATACCTAATTTTACTCTTTGCCTAACTTCAGCACTGATGGTTTGACCTCCTCTTCTGAGCATATATTGCACTGCTCAGGTATTCCTAAATTAACATTTCCATAATGCCTAGTTAAAAGAGCCTCCCAACTATCACTGAGCAGCTCTTACGATATGTGAACTTGTGAAAGTTTCTACTTCCTTCTGTTCTACTGCAGATATTTAAAAGCCAGAAACATCCATTAATCTCAGGAGATGATCTGTAAACCTCAAACAGTATCCAGTGGTCCCCTTGAAAACACGTTCTTAGGCCTATATAGACAGACACTGCCTTCAAACTTCTGGCTATGTTTGTTCAGTGGCTAAAGCAGATATATCCCAGATGTTCCTGTGGTTGTTTGGCTTGACTAGTCATTAAGCTTTGACATTTGTGGATATTTGGCATCAAGTTTCATTTTGTTAAAACCAGACCAGTGGAAATTTGATATTTATGAAAAGCCTGTTTCCTATAAATGCTGAAATATGATAATTATCAATAAACAGGGTCATCATATCTACATAGAATGTTCAAATAAGAACAAAGCAGACAAAAGTATCTCCCTGCGTTTCATGGAGGGATACGTTTCTGTAGAACAACAATACGCAGGAGCATGGAGTAATGGGCTTGATCCTGACCACGTGAGGTCACAGTTTGGAGGCATCAGCACATGGGTGCAAAATGACACAGGGCTAGAAGCAATCTGCAATGTATCTTCTTATAAATAAGACTTCTGTTGAGCCTTAGATTTTCAAATGAGTCAAAGGTAGTTGGAATAGCTATTCCTACAAGGAAATGAGCAGAAGTTAGACATTTTATGCTTGTAAGTTCCTTTGATAAACCCTGTGTTTTGCTCCAGTTGTAACAAAAAAGCTCTCTCTGTGTACACTTCGGCTAATCCATGTCCTTCTCCAGGAAGAATGATATTGCAACACTGCATAATCAGGTAGTTGGCAGCTGGGCACCAGCAGGCTCAATATTCAAACCCACATATTGTAAGTGAAAAGAAAGAAACTGTGTCAAGGAAATCTCCATCATCCCTACCCTGTAACTTAAGATCAGAGGCCCCAAGCGTGTTACTTTTGAATTCTTGCAGGGTTACAGGCCTCTAAAATAAATCAGCTCTGCCAATTGTGAAACACCCTGGAGCATATATTGGAAACACTTCACTATCTTTTAAAGTGACAGATTAAAATCTCTAGTAACAAAGTTTTGCTCCTTTCCTTCAGCCATCCTTAAGCAATTCCTCTCACACTTGCAAGGAAGGATTCGGGCATTCTTCTGAACACTTTCCAGCGAGGCACACTGRCCTGTTTCAGCCTGATCCTAACCTTACTTGTACAGCAAAAATGAGATATAAATCTACGGAATCAGAGATACTTTGGTGCMTGTGCAGAATTAGACTCCAGCTGCAGACTTGTACATTTTTAGGTCAAGAAATCCTAAGTTTGTCATGCACACAATTTCTGCTGGAGGAGACATTAGGGGCAACAGGCACGGGCCTCGATGGCCCTCAGCTATACTAACTCAGCCACAGAATCCAGCTCCTGCTAACTAGCTCTTCCACCRATGCTTTGTCTCAATGCTATCAGTGTGGCAGAGCAGCATCACAGACAAAGGATCAACAGTACATCGAAGGCGACTGTAATGTCTCACCAAGCCACTTGCAGAGCGATAGCAGATACCTGCCTCCAACAAAGCTGCAGTCTGCTTCAGCAGAGCAGCCTCTTTGCAGGACCAAGTGGTCACTCTGCTTTGAATGGGGCGGAAGCCCCATCAGAGCTGYGTCTGCTCCTGGACAGCACTGGCTCCCTCTGATCCCACCTGCCTTAAGCCACAACTGTCTTCTTCACTGACCTTGCACTTGACATTTCTTAAGATGTCCTTACACATTTTTGACCCCCTGATCTTGTACAACACAGCAAATAGAAAATGGGGAGGATGGACATGACTTTATAAGACACTCTGAATTTAATACCACAAAAAAAATAACATGCTGGCCTCTGCTCTGACTACATTATTCATTTTCATATTTAATTCATAAAAAACTTCCTCTAATTTCCACCCAGTTTCCAGCCTCTTGCCATATATAGCCCCAGAGTCTTTACATCCTCCTGCAAAATTCTGGTCAAGCTTAAAAGTAAAAAGCCTAATATTAAAGACAAAGTTCAAAGCCCAGGTTTGAAACAACAGTTTTGAAAAAGGAAATGAATGTCTTTTGCTTCAAACATCTTTGTGAAAAGGGCCAGATTCTGATCCCTATATAACACCAATGTAAATCAGAAACAATCTCCTTGAAGTTAATAGAGATCGAATTCCCGGCTCATAAGCCTTTGCACACTGAATTTAACTATCTGTCATGCCCGCGAGGTTACAGCACAGACCTAAAAGAAGGTATGGTATAAGATCAATGTTAAGGAAAGAGTTTCATTTAAAAGACCATCTTTTCCCATCAGACATGATAGGAGATTTATTATTCCAATATTATTGTTGAAAGTAGAAGAGAGAGAAAAAATAAACAGGAACATATATTTTCATTTTATGACTGAGAACAACATTTCATACTGTAAACATATCTTGGTCTATAACATTTACCCAGTAAAAAAAATAATTTCAATACAGTCCTTATTGCTAGCTCGGCAGAGCCTCCCTAGAACATTGTGTTAATGATTAATATGAAGTCAGTGGAATTCCACAGTTGCTGAGAGTCTTGTGCCCAAGAATGAACTGCATTGCTAAATCAGCAAAGACAGTTGTCAAGGTAACCTCTATGTAATCTATTTAACTGGCTCCCAAAACACCAATCAAGGTCAGATAACGCACTCAAGCACCATATGAACACACTCATACGGCATAAAGCTTTGTATCAAGACAGCAGGGAGGAAAAAACCTCATTAGGAAGTAAGGGGAAAAAAATAAATTCAGTTTTGAGAAGTGTTAATTGGGATTGCAGTTAGCTTTGTGAGGAAAGTATGCCGCTTTTCTGAATATGTTTTATCTATGGAAGAAGTAATTTCACTCCAGTTCAATATGAATGGAAATATTCTTCTACCAGTGTTCTAAAAAAACCCCAAAATAAAAACAGCCGCTGGTAAATTATTCATTTCATTTATTGTTTTATTAATGCCTAGACTGGTATCTACACTCTGATATACAGCTCTTGTTTTATTTTGCTCTGCAATAGCTTTCTGTTACTTCACAACAAACAAAATGTCAGCAGAAGCATCTCAAGGCCGGCAATATCGTCCTCCCCAGACAAGCACCGTTCCACAGGTCCTGCTCCCCTGCTCGGTCTCCCCTCTCACAGAAACTTGTCATCCTCCAGAGAGGTTTCTGGAAAGAATAATGATCTATTTGGATTTACAGTCTGATGGGTAGCTTGAATTTGAAGTTGTATCGCAAGTATTATTTACCTTCTCTGCATGCACATCTCTATAGCCATAACAAGGGCTGGCAAGAGTCACTCGGGTCTGAACTGATTTTCATTCCAACAATTGCTGTGCATACAAATCAACAGCCTTTACTTGATATTTACTGCTTCGCTTGTCTTGGAAGCAAAGAAGAGTAAGCATTATGAGAATTAAAAAGGTTGTCTGCTTCCCTGGAGCTTCTGTACCTTTGTCCTCTGCAGCAAAGCTACAATACTTCGTAACTTCTTATAGCCTCTACTCCTCAATGAATCTCAGCAAATATCCCTGTGCCTCTTACAGCAAAAGTACATACCAGGGGAGTTATTTCCTTCCTTCAGTTATACAATGTCAGTATCAGAGAGCTGCGCTAAATCAGGACACTGCTCCTGTTCCACAAAGATGCCAAAAGGTCCTGCCATAGAAATGGAGAGCTAAAAATAACAGATTCAAAATTGCAAAAGGCAATCACACTAAAGACTATGTAAATTTCTGCATGGTTAGACAATATTTTTGACCCATATTATCTGTTAACAAAAATCAGAATCTTGTTTTAAATGCAAAATGGCAGCATCCACGATATCCTAAATGAAAGAACAGACTCAGCTTTCACACCAAGAGCTGAGGTTCACTAGTAACTCTACCTGAAGTTGTAGATATTTAGCATTTTTTTTAAGGATCTCCTCCTTTCTAACACTGTGTGTATGCCTGTTTGGGATCAGTGCAGGATCCAGGGGCAATAAAACCACATACTAGTTTAGGAAAGGAGGAAGACAACTGCACATTCTGGTCATCCCCTGCGTAGGAGGGCGAGATGGTGCCACAAGCTGCTGCTCATCAYGTTGCTGCCAAAGCCGCTCTGCAGTCTGCCTGTGTAGGCAGGAYTCCATGGCCTTCCCAGAAATACCCCAGCAACTGCTCTGGACCCACCAAGACCCTGAATAGGGAAGATGCAGAGGTGCCTCCAACCTACTTTAGAAAGTCAGGCTGCAGGAGAATACAAACTGTGCGGCAGCTCTCGGAAATCCAGTGCCGTATCTCACTGCTAAGCGGAGGGCAGATGGGCTCCACGGTGCCCCTACACATGGTGCACGTCCTGGCTGTGTTCCAACCCACGCTCTCGAGTTTCCTTCCCACGGAAACAAGAGCTTGGGATGGGTAGGACCTAAGTCTCGTCCAGAGGTGGACTCAGCATATTGGCAGTGTGAACACCTCTATATGAATAGCTCAAAGATCCAAATATTATTTGTGACATTACTATAGTACCTATCTGTGTAAAACCTTAATATCTCACAGATATTCATGAATTTATCTTCACCACAGACCTGCTACGAATAACATTTGAGATCAAGAAACTAAAGAGCAGGCAGATTAAGTGACTTGCTCAAGGACACCTAGGATGCCTGCGGCAGAGTCAGAGAAGGCTGATGAGGCCCCCCCCCCCAAAATCCAGCCTCACTGCAGCACAGTGGTTTCTCTCCTTACAAGAGCCACTTGAGAGCTCTGAGCACCCACAATACCTATTGATTTCAGGTTTCACTGAGATGTAAGAGCACTCGGCACTTGCCAGGTGTGTTAGCATGAAAGGAAAGAGCTTTGTATATCTTTTCAAGCTCTAGAGRCAGTGGCTGCTTTCAATGAGAAATTAGCAGCTTGTCTCTGGGTTTTGACATGTCAGACACAGAGGGGAGGACTGACAGCTAATGAAGCTCTGAGACAATTACAGTACTCTCCCATGATAAGCTGAAATCCACCCCTGCATCACTGGGCTCCAGCATAATGAAAGCTGGACTATCTGTAGTGTCTCCTCTTTTGTACCACTACAAACATGGATCTGGCAGCGCAAAGAAAGAGGGAAGAGCGCGGAAACTGAAGGAATACTCCTTTCGAAGAGAGATCATGTCAGAAGATGCTATACACAGTCAATCAATATGAGAGTCTGTTTCTTGTCCCAGCAAATATGTGATAATCTGTTTTCCTTATTAATTCAGATTAGACTCATAAAATTATTCTTCACTTCCTATTTTAATGCAGGCAAATATATCAAGTAACATCATTTGCTCAGTGAAAGTATTGCATAGCCAGTATAGGCAATGCCAGCAGGAGATATCATTCACTGCCTACTCAGATACAAGATAATCTTGCAGATGGCCAAATATAAAGATATATATGGAAGGCAAAGAAGATTGGTCCTACAATCTAGGCAGAAAAGTAATTTTAAAAGCCATAAGTAAAGGTATATGAAATGATAACACCCTCTGCACCATCTCTTTTCTACATGTTATTACAACAAAATCACAGTTACAATAGTTTCACTTTGTGCTCCCTTTAGAAAAGTAACTTCTGGAGACTAAAACTTGTAAGTATATTTATATCTGAATCAAATCATCATGCATGCAGCATTTCAATTAGAGACACTTATTTTAAAAAAGAAAAYTATCTTGAACAGTATTTCTTGTTTTCTCTAGGTAGCAAGAGTTTTAAAAAGAAGTTTCTGATTTTTTATACACCTTATAAAATTCACTTTCAGAAATAAGGTGTAAAGGTTTGGTTTACTTATTCCTAAAGCCAACCAAATACAACAAGCTAGTTAAGAACYGCAGGAGTGTGGTTGTTGTCTCTCACCTACTCACACACACTACTTATGCATATGCACTTCAGAGGTGCTGTTAGGACTGCATCCCAAAACTTTGAAATCTGGAGGAGAACGGATCCCTGCAATCTTGGCCTCTGCACATGGCATCAGCATTGACAMTGTAGTCAATGACTTGTGTCTCCAAAGGACCGTGAACTAATCCATGCCCTAAGAAAGAATTTACAAGATGCACTGTAACAGCTCCTAAGATAGCTGTTACTGTCTCTGTGTTGCTAATGTGTTTGCAGGATTAGTATTAATTACCCTATAAGGGACATGTCTGTTTTGAGAGCCAGTAATAAGTCCTTACTTAATATTAGGCAAATAGCATGCAAATGAAAAAAACATTCTATAAGTAACAAAATATTTAATCCTTTGTATGTATATTAAGAGTCTATAATAAATACATCTTTCTTTGCAAGATATTATGGGTGTATATCTATGTATTTCTCTACAAATAGTAATTCTGTAAAGGAGATAATAAATACAGACATTCAAAACTAAGTGAACAATGCAAAGGTGATAGGAACTAAAGACTGCTAGTACACTCAAAACTTCCATACCTTTGATTTGTGCTGTTTTTCCTTAACACAAAGCATAGTGACTCCCAACTTCATGGTCCCTGGCTCTTCCTGGATTGGTGTCACATGCTGAACCATCTTTAAATACACTGCCTGATATACAATAATCTGAACACTTTTCTCAAGTAAAGGTGGAAGAAAAATAATTGGAAAGAAAGAAGCTGGTGCAAAGGAGTGTCATTTCAGTGAAGTGCACAGAGCAATCCTGATTTTTACCACCTGGGAATCTAACTTGGAAATTCTGACCCTGCCAGCAGGAGTTCAATAACCACGACCACCTAGCAAGCCCCCCACGAGCAGGAAAAAAGCTGCTGTTCCTCCCCCATTTGCTCTTTTCCCCAGCGCCCGGGGGAGGAGAGCGGGGGCGCGTCCCGCGGCTCGGCAGCCCCCGCGCTGCTGCGGGACCCCCCGCCCCTGCGGCTCGGCAGCCCCGCGCGCCTCGCGCTCCGTCGCTCCGGCCAGGTTCTTCTGGATCGCAGCGAAACACAACAGCCAGCCGCACAAATTCATCTTCGTTTTCCAAAGTTAAAAACAAAACACGGCAAGTCAGGGAAATGTCTAGATAAGAACGCTCTTTTTATCTCTTGATACTTTCGTGACTGAATTTTCCTTCAAGACTAACAGATGGCTTAACCGCGCCAGGTAAAGACTGTCCACAAGTCAGTGACAAAAAACGGTTGTACTGTTGTTTTTGTAACATAAATCTCCCCCAAACCCACCCCTGTAAACAGTAATAAGAACACGCGGGGCTTTTTAATTGAACATTAAACTCACAAGTCCCATTACATTCACAGTACAGTATCCAGTTAATATATCCTTTGGGTTTTTTTTTTCCTTTGTCCCACCCACAGAGATGCTACAAATTGGATTTAAATTAAATTTCATTCTAAACACATATATTCAATCATAACAAAGCAGTGACAAATTAGCTTATTCCATTTAAACTCATTGTATGCTCAGCCTGAGTACCTCCTGCTCCAGCCCAGGGCCGATTTCCCAAAGGTCAGGTATTTAAAGAACTGACGCACAAATGTGTGTGTAGCTATTAGCTGGGGAATTGGTTTGATTATTACATGAAATATCAGATTGAACTGCAGTGCGTGTTTTAAAGTGTGAATACAGAAACGGTTTGTTTTTATTACTGCATGAATAAAGGGGYATAAACAGACGGGTACAGTCACAGAGCAGTGTACACAGGTACAGCTGTTTYAGAAATGTCTACGTTTGTTTTTTTCTCTTTCTTAGATATGATCTGATGTAAGAAGAGGCCTGACCRGTAACGACCACTTTAACACRGTCCGTTCTAGCTCTGTCTGAACACCACTCCCTGTCAGCTACCTTTACTGTACGTTATGGTAATACGTTACGAGATTTTGCTCACCTGGGTTTCCAGGCCCTTGCTAGTTTCAGCATTTAAAGTAAACCAGAATGGGTCAGGTGTGGAGAGAACAGAGCGAATTTGACACACTCCCCAGAGCCCTCGAAGACTTTCCAAATCAGTCACTCCTGGGGTGGGGGGGTGCCTGTGCAGAGGGCAGCAACAGGCATTAAAAAAAGATCCTAAGGGTTACCACCGCTAAACGTTAGCTGTGGTTAGATCAGACACCTAGGAAGCAAAGCATATGGAAACTGTTATTTGTAAAAGAAAAAAAAATCCCATCATTTCAAAATTATAGTGGAACGTGTTTAGAAGGTAAACATTCTCGATTTGCCCTAAAATTAGTTAGCAGTAAACAAACCCACTTCTTCTTACAGGTTTATGCAGTCTTTGTGCATAGTAGATACTTCAGAGACGATTCAGGACTCATCACTGTAACGACTTTCCAAAACAAATAGGGATGTGTTGTCCCTACTTGGGGATATGTCTTAGCTGTCTATTGGCCTAGGGTGGTTAATCACAACTGCTAACAAACAGAAAAAAAAAGAAACAATTAAAAATCTAATTGGCTTGAAGCTTTAAATCCCCTCCCAGCACGCACACTCATTCCTCTACATACTACCCAAACCCTAACAAACCTTCTTCCCTTAACTAGAGTTAACTCCCACCCCACTTCCAGTCTCACTAAACTCGTTTGAGACATGCAGCCGTCTTCACACCAGCTTTATCCTTCCTGCTGCAGGGACTCCTTCTGGGGATGCACAATATTTCTGGGACCTTGAAGGGAGCATGGCACCCACTTTCCAGGGGAGAAAAAATTCACTAATTGGATTAGTTAATTTAAAATGAATATTTGCCTGTGAACCCAGTGACTGTAAACTGGTTTATTAGCAAAGAGCTTTGTGGGTGATCCAGTGGTAACTACAGTCATGCATGGTATTTTAGCTTTCAAAACTTGTACTCCAATTTTACCCCTGGATTTAACCCTGCTAGATACTCAGCTGCCATGAACTTCAGTGAAGCTGCTCACAGCCTCATAAAAGGGCTCAGCACTCCATTGCTTCAGCTATAAGAGAATGTTTCTCTCTCCTGATGTCAAAATATGAGGACGTAGCYGACAGGATTAGTTAGCCCTCTTCTCAAATAAGCATATATTTACTTACTGTGTCAGCAAGAGACTTGATCTGTTGGCGACTTTCTTCACCAACTCATCTATGCTCTGCAAATGACTTGCACAAATGCACAAAGAAGGCAGAGAAGTCAGAAGTCCTGAAGATGCAGCACTTTGTACATGCTTTGGCTAATCAAAAGCTTTGGTGTTCAACCATCACGTGAAAACCAAAGGCCGGACTCCCAACTTCTGACTGTGCAGCTCAGTGGTGCTGACTGATGTCACTGAGAATCTAGCCCCAAAACTCCTCTCTGACATCTGTTATAATACAGAACAAAACCCTAGACCAGGACTCTGTGGTAACGCAGAGCACGTGTTCCCCAGTTGCCATGTCAATGGGGGGGTTATTCTGTACCTTCGTAGCTGCACCAGCTCGCTGCTCAGGCGTCATAACTCTCGGTGCTAGTGTGCTTTCCTTTTCCAAACTGAGGAAAGCAACACGAGCTCAGGTTACTTCTTCACCAGTAACTGTAYTCACAGTCCAGCTACTGTATCTCAGAACACGTTCCCAGCTCTATGCGAAGCTTAGCGAGTAGTGTTAGAGGCCGTACTGTCTGTACAAAAAATGGTTCTGTGTTATTACACTCTATAAATCAAATACAACTGTAGCAACGCAAGTGGTCATAAACTAACAGAAGAATCAGACCTATAGTGCACATGCATTAGACTAGACCCGCTCATCGTGTTGCCCAGGGGTTGAATGCACACAGCGGGACAATTTATTCGAGTTGCCTGTGGCTGACAGGTAAGAAGCATGCTTGGCAAGCACTCTCCACATGGAGGTTTGCATTTTCTGACTGGTCTGGCAGGAAAATACCTTCCTACGGTCCTCACAGCTCCTTAGCTGTCCGAGAAAAGAAAGGTGACGCATACTTGGAAAGAGGAAGAACCACCACTAGGGAAGGCAGACATAGGATAGATGGGGTAGATGAGAATATTGCAGTGGGC
The DNA here is from genome assembly GCF_003343005.1 of Rhea americana. Taxonomy (NCBI): domain Eukaryota; kingdom Metazoa; phylum Chordata; class Aves; order Rheiformes; family Rheidae; genus Rhea; species Rhea americana. The sequence continues at coordinate 5,586,422 of NW_028186756.1, forward strand.
AAGAAACTATGGCCAGAGATGAGTGGGAGGGATGTCTCAGAGAGGAAAAGAAGTGGTACTGGAATAGCCTGTGGGGAGAGAAGGGACTCAAGTGGAGTGAAAGAGGAGAGGTTGATCCCAGCAGGGATATACTGGAGTCCTCAACAACCCATCTGCTACTTGAGGCCACRTGTACTGGAGGCACATAAGGGAATTCAACCTGAGTGAGGATGTCATGCTCAGACCTGTAGTGAGGAACCTATGCAGACAATTTGGGTATGTTTTTGTTCTTGTTTTTGAACAGGGAGTGTGAGCTCCAACAGGAATCTGAGGACAAGAGCCAGTGCTACGTTCTGCRGATTAAGAGCGTGGTAATCTGTTGTTAGGAGAAATGATCTTCCAGAAACGCCTGTTGCAAAACGTATGAATACATTCCCCTTTGGACTTCCCTCCAGATGTGAAGCACACAGAGTTACAGTGTGCCAAGCGGCTCCCTGATTCTTCTCACCAGGGAGCAGCCGGGCCGGGCTGCACCCCGCGGCCGGCCRGAGCGGGGCTGAGCCCGCGCGGCCGCGGGGCGGGGGCAGCCGCSGGCCCAGGACAGGGCCCCTCTCTGCCAAACCTACTGAAAGACAAACGCGCACGTTACTTAAGCAGCGCTGCCAGCTGTACGTCATATCCTAACACCGAGAGAGGGACTTAATCCGGCAAAGCTTAATTGACGCAAGTGACCCGTCTTCTGAACCRCCGGAACCGCACAGGCGAGCAGAGGGCACGCTGGTGAACCGGTGAGGTCTGGCCTCTCTTCCTGCTGAGAGCAGAGCCGGGCATTTTGGAATTAAATGACAGAAGAGGAAGCAGAAGRGTAAGAGTTAAAAATTACTGCCAGTAAAAGCCTCATCTTTTAAACGTACTTTCTTAAGACTACTTAAGTATTTCTGCCCCAAGGAGGTAAATGAGATTATTCATATAAGTAAAAACTACTTATACAAGCTATGGTTTGCAAGACAGCTTAATAATTATGGGGAGAGATTTCTGGAGCAAGTTCTTATAAAATACTCAGGATCATTCAACTTCAATTTTTATTCTCAAAATAAAAAGAAACTATCACTAGCTGTCCACAACTGCAAATGATAGGGGGAAAAGGAAAACTGTAACAACAAAAAAGATCTGAAATGCTGTTGATTTAAACATTAGTTTCTTTTTTTTTAATCCTATATTCACTTTTCACTTTCTGCTTTTAGAGCATGATTTCAAATAAAAAAAGGAGATTTTTCAGATAAGCCCTAGGAGTTGCTCAGACACACAGAAGTATGTCTGATTACAGAACTGCTTACAATGCTAATGATAAACCTCTTCCTGCTTGTCACGGCCACAAAACCACCCTGTTTTTGGAAAGGATAAGGTCCTTTATGATGTTGATAAAACACTCCTTTTGGAGAAACATAGGGTACCATCAATCAACAACATTTGTCTCTGGCTTCTTTTGTTGACATCCCAATATTACAACAGCATATCATAATCCTAGCAAAGTAAATAGGCTCCAGAGAGAAGCAGCTATAAATTGGGCCTGACTCAATCAAATGAGCTCTGTCATGAAGGTCTGTTAAGCCCTCGGTGCTTTACTTCCCCGCAGCACCTTCGAACTGAAGAGACATCAGTGTGCCCAGAGGAAGACTCAGAGCGAGCAACCCGAGCGCCAAATTAACCTGGTTCTCCAGGAAAGAACCAGTAGCAGATCACCCCGACAGCAGGGCATGGCAGTGGTTCTTCTTTAGCTGTAACTGACACTGGTTTACTTCAATACTTTTACATTTTTTCTCTTCAATTTGTAAGACTTCCTGAAGTGCAAAAGTGAGGCTTGGCAGCAGCAGCAGCCATCGCTCCACGGCCTTAGTGAGCGCTCAGGGCCCGTCCGCACAGAAAGGCTGCTCTGGATTAAGCAAAGCCTGTTACGCAAAACGTGGTGCATGAACTGCACCACAGAAAATGGCAATACTTCTATTATGCTTTAAAGTGGGCTTAAGGCGACCAGGCGTCAGTACGAATGAAACTGAAAGTTTCCCCGATGCTGGAAGAGGCACAGAGGCAGGAGCCTGCCCCCAGGAACGCGAGTTTCTGCTGAACTTCGTCATGCAGAGAAAACTGAGGTCCTGCTCTTACTGTCTGTGTGTAACATGCACTCACTCTTTGATTTTATTCTTACTAGTAACTTGAACACCATAAACTAACTCTAATTTCCATAAACAGCTTAAACAGTGTTTTCTTATCCTAAGAAATTATCATTACAATTATTCTCCTTCAGTACCCCGAAGCATGCTGTGCAGTCCACAGCTRTCAAGGTTCAGTTTTGACCTGGATTACATCTGTATCAGGCCATCAGAGGGAACCAGCTGGGACAGCCAAGTACCAACTGCTACTTCCATTCCACTTCCAACAACTGCAGAAGAAATCTGTCCATGCAAGTAGTGTGGCAAGACCTCCAACCTGAGGAAACCCCCCCTGGACAAGACTTTACTGAGGCTCATAGATGCCTGAGGCTATGTAAGAGGTCCAGCTGGACCTCAGGACACAATCTAGACCTAAGGCATGATGATAAAAGGAGCCAAGTAATTAAAAAAAGGAGTTAATGCTGTTACACTGACATGCTACCTGGATACTTTAGTGGCAACTTGACATCCCCGTACAGTTCTGCGGCACAATGTATAAGTACTTGCATACTCCCACAAACACATTTGTTCAATTTGCATATCAATATTAGTATACAAAAGTAGTCTATTCAAAATCCATATTTCCAACAACATATTTTTATTATCAGTTCCAAATGAAGTAAAAAATACTCCTGTAGACTGCTGAGATGTTTTTTTGACATGCAGAATAGGATCTGAAGGCAGTTATCTTACCTTATGACTCTCAAGTTTYCACACTATTTACAATAGCTCTCCCAACTGCACAGGTGTCAAAAATACAGCAAACTGTATTGTGCTGAAAAAGTAACTTTGACAGGTCTAATTTACTGAGACTGATTCATGTGACAGCATAAACAAATCATTCTTGTCAAAGTCTATATTGAAAATGGAGTAAATTGATTGTAGAGTCAAGTGCACTAGTAATTTCAGTGAGTACCATGATTTCATTTGTAAAACTATCGCAAAGAGGAAAAAGACCTGTCTTTCAGAGCTGCCTTCGATTCTTGGACTAGTCAGAGCAGCAGAGGAATATGCTGTTTAAGAGCATACTGCTGTTACCAGCACTTTCCCTGTGCAATCCCGTTACTGTGTATTCAGGGAAGTAACATGAGAAATCCCCTGAGATCTTTTGTACAAATATACAGCGGAGATCAACAAGAACTCCTTCGAGTGAACAAAACATTCTGTTTCCTTACTTCTGCCACAGCAGCAGAACGTTACAACTGATTAAAACACCAGCACAACGTTCAGTTTCTTAGTGGAATTGTTTTTTAAGATTATGAGGAGCTACAGAAGCAACATTATCATAATGGGGCTTTTCGACATAGATTCAAATTATATAATCTCTGAAGTCATTGTTTTCTGCTGCTACAGGGGATATGGCAAGTTCTGGGAGTGAGCTTTAACTGACAGGGGCTTAGTTTCTTATCTATGAATAAAAAGAAGGGAGATATAAACTTTGTGAAGATAAGCAAAAGCAAAACTCGTGTATAATGTATCCAGTGAAGCTAACGATCCTCAGAGCAGAGAAAGTGAAGCCAATAAGTTATGCGAGACAGGCACTTACAGAGGTCTTCTGGGGTCATGTTTACTAATCTCTCCCTCGCTCTCCGTCAGACGGCTCCGGAGGAGCACAAAGCATGCCAGCCACCACGGCCGCCAGCCCAGAATTACTCCAAACAATTCCTTCACACTTTATATAAAAATAATGCATGTTAAATACAGGCTGCATTTAACCAAAGGGTGATTTTTAATAACTCAAACCATCAGTAAGCCGTGAAGACAGCAAGTGGGACTTTGTCTTGCAGGAATGTTTTTTTCCCCCTTTTTTGCAACGAATGGATTTAATAATGCTCCCCTGTTTTCTCCAGTCACTCGAATTGGTATGGCCCTTGACTTAAATTCCAGATGACCCCCTCTCTTTTTCTCATATGCAGAAGGTATAAAATCTTTTGTTCATATTTCCAGGGGAAAAACAATTCTTAGTGTCTCACAACATTCACCTTTTGTGTTCATCCTTAAGCTTCATAAGGTCAACATAAAATAGGGAAACAGAGCATTAAATTTCTAAAATCAATAGCATGTACATAAATTGACATTCATTACTTTACAGCGATTTCCAGTTTCTCCTTGATTGATTAAAGCTAGGGGTTGAAAATAAGTGCTTTTCCCCTGCCTGGAGAAATTCCCAATTGTCCATGCTGTGAACCTTCCATTATGAGACATGAGACAGCGGTAGCAGGACATGGTTCATTTCACACCACCACAAAATAGACTTGTCATTCCGCAATCGAAAGTAAAGAACCTGATGGAAGAGCAATGTGTCAAAAACTTGTCAAAAGAGGCTTGTGCTTAATGACAACTGAGAACAAGGAAACCATATCTTGAGGTTTGCACTGGGTAGCTTTCACGTTTAGACAGTAAAACACAAAAATTATCCTGTTAATTTGGTATGTGCTTGAATGTGATATTGAACAGCAATTTGTATTTTTCAATCTAATTAATTTTGATTCCACATTAATTTATGAAAGATAAACATTTACAGTACAATTAAATTAGTTAATTGATAAAAGCAGAGGAGCTAAAACACTTGAATAGGAGCTGCTTAAATTAATGCTAAGAAAATTAAAGTATTTTCCCTGCACTAAAAATAACGTTGGAAAACTAATACTRCATAAAGTGTTCTGTTGTTAAGGGTGTTGTACACTAACATGATAAATAYAACAAATTGATCTTTTGTAAAAATTATGTTAGACCCTGAGAAATGATAATGTCAAATTCTGTGGTACAGTGGAGCTGAACCAATTACATGAGTAGATAATTTGGCCCTTCATGCTAGTAAAACATCTTAAGTAGGAATATCTTTAAAGAAAAATACACATTTGGGCAATGCTTTACATCTTGGTGATGCTTTTTAAATGAGGGCAGGGATCCARTTTCTTAACCTACTAACATTAGGAAGGCTGTTGCAAAAGGTGTGGATTATAATGAGGTTGAGACGATGGTGATGTTGTTTTCATTATTATTTACAGAAGCACATGCACGCACACATGGTGAGTTCATCTGGAATATTTTTTCATGGATATGCTGATTAATGGTAGGCAAGACTTCAAAGATTAATAATTTGTAAGAAACCCAAAGTTTGGTTAATTACATCTGAAGCTCTCTATCTAAAAAATCAGATTAGAAATATCACTAAAAGGACTTTGAATGATAGATTTCCAGTGTACCTTGTTCTAGTATAAACTGTAAAATGTGAAAAGGCTTTCTTTCCTCACAGTGCATTTCTGTATTTATTATGCTGTGTGAGCACTAGCAAACTTTTCAAAAAAAAATTATCTCATTCCCACAAAAAGGCTCAAGTTTGTTTCCTCAATATGTAGAGTTTGGGCTAAACCACTGAGAACAGTCTGGCCCCATCTTCTTTATATCCTCCTTTCAGATACTTACACACATTGACAAGATCCCCCCTCTGTCTTCTCTTCTCCAGGCTGAACAGGCCCAGCTCTCACAGGCTTTCCTCAGAGAAGAGATGCTTTAGTCCCTAAATCATCTTAGTAGCCTTTTGCTGGACTTGCTCTAGTAACTCCATGTCTCTCTTGTACTGGGGAGCCCASAACTGGACACAGCACTCCAGATGCAGCCTCCCCAGGRCTGAGTAGAGGGGCAGGATCTCCTCCCTCAACCTGCTGGCAACACTCTTCCTAATGCACYYCAGGATACCACTGACCTTCTTGGCTACAAGGGCACRCTACTGGCTTATGGTCAAATTATTGCCCATCGCAGGTCCTTCTCTGAACAGCTGCTTTCCAGGAGGTCAGCCCCCAGTCYGTGCTGGTGCCTGGCATCATTCCTTCCTAGGTGCAGGACTCTGCACTTTATGGACGAATAGAGTAGGTGAAGGACTCCTCRGGGTCCCTTCTGTCCTAGGGGATATTCACTTGCCAAAGCAGTGCCTCTAATGTCTCACTTCCAGAGGGCATAAATCACAGAGTCAGGTTTCCACCGGCCTTTTGCAATCTGTGGACTTCATGWCACTTTTCTGGAGCTCAGAAAGTGATGAGCAGAAATTAATTCTATTATTAAAGATCTACTTGCTACATAGTTCAAGGAAGCTTCAGTGGAGTTTCTGTGTTTGTGGGGAAGCAGAGTTCGYGTGGAGCAGCTTGGGAAGGAAAGGGAGTATATCCCCGAATCCATGTCGTCCCCTCTGAAACCTGCCCACTCTGAACATCCCAACYGCTCCCACTGTCCAAAAACAGAAGGAAGAATATATACACAACCGGGTGTATACAAGGTACTGGGGGGGGGGGAGGAAAAGAGACATTAAGGTAGCAAGTACCCTAAAAAGGATCTCTTAAATTATTTTCTAAAGTATAATTCCAAGGTGAACTGAATCCAAATGTAAAACCCAAGGCCAAAAGAGGTCTTGAGATGGACTGAAAACAAGCAAGCACATAGCTCCTTCTCACACTTTTTCCTCCCTATCTTTCTGGGAAAGATTTTATCATCTCCCATCTGTGTTAGGTTAGTATTAGCCTTTAACATGCAGATCCACAGCAAATATACCATGAGATGGTTCCTGTTATAGAGCACCTTAGGATTTGATTGGAAACCCCAAGCATACTGTYTTCCTCCAAATTTTGGTAAATGTAACATAGGGGAAATTAGGAAACCATCTGTTTAATTCTGCACCTCCCTTGCAAACAAAAATTCACAGAAATCAACAAGACTGACAATAAAACTGGGGCTTAGAGGTGAAAATTATRATTTAATTTTACTAACACTAGCAAATACCTTCACTCGAAGGTGGAAGCCCACTCCATCCCRTATTAAATACTGCAGGAACTGCAGCTGCAGAGCGCTAATAAAGGGTGTGCATGCGCCTGTGCAAGGGAGAGGGGAGGGCTATGGTCACATTCTCTGTCTCACCATCTCCAGAGCATTTACTCTGTCGCTGCTCTGAGTGCTGTCGCTTTTTCTTCTTTCCCCCTGCTACAGAGACAAAACAGTATATTTGGTACAAATTCCTTCTATATTTAAGGAGACTTTGCTAACTGAATAAACTGATTATTTTAAGGGCATTTACCCATCCATTCAAAAGCCATTCACCCTGTCCCCCYCAAAAACTCCTATTGGTGCTGGGAGTCGTCCTTAGGGATGTACCACCATAAGCCTCTCAGCACTGCGCTGCCAATGTCTTTGTTCTTGACCTGACCTAAAAAGCGCTCTCTTTATGAGTCACAGAGGATTTATTTTCTGCCTTTGCTTAGCCCCAGCTTCTTTTAGGCAGAAAATGACAGTTTTGCTCAGTTGTGTTGAATGACCCGCACTTTTTATGATGTGGGTGATTGTCCACCAGGATCTACGCTGAAGCCACCAGCGTAATTGAATTCAGGAGTACAACCACCTGGAAATATTTGCGACAAATGTCACTGTTGTGCATGGCAGTAAGTTTTTAGAGTTCCTTCCTAATTCAGCAGATGAATTTAAACACAAAAATGTAGTTTATCAGGATATTTGGCACGATACTCCTTTAATAAGAGTGTAATGAAGTATTTAATTTGTGAATCAGATCCTTAGCTAGTGTTAAGTCACAAGGGTCCCTATGAACTGTACAGATCCCTGCTCTTTTACCCTAGCTAAGGATTTGGTCATTTGAAACTCCTACTCCTAATTTTACGTGTTCGTAATTTGTCCCTTGAATCAGCTCAGAACAAAACTCCACAGTTACACCCAGTCTATACCTATCATGGAAGAGACTTCTCTATATCTGCAGGAAGATACATTTTACGATACGGTCATTAAAGCTTACCGCTATGTGTCCATGGCTCATAGAAAACTGTGAAAACATGTTTCAGAATGGTGTTTACATGGATAAGAAAACTTGTCCAAAGAAGAGGCATAAGCACTAACTATCTACCTCCACAAGTTCAAATTAGATACTGAAGAGTTACCTCGCTGAGGTTGCCGGAGGGGACTCTTTTCCTTAAAATGATTCCTCTTTGCAGCCTGCGTGCAGACTATAGCCTGTTATAAGACACAGGCCCCTGGCCAGAAAGACCCCTCTAAACAGTGCACAGCAGGTCTGATGCTGTATAGTGTTTTTCAAGTTTTTTGAAGATGTCTTTTTTTTTCAGATTTACTGAGTATCTTGGTTCCCATTCTCTCTGAATTCTTGCTCTGAAAATTCTAATTAACAGCTCTTTGCAAAGCATTACTGGCAATTCTCAATAAACTTAACCTTCATCTCGTAGTATTGTAGAAGACAATTTTAACTATTTTTTCCCTTAAAAAGCTCTATCAGACTCAAGAGCTTCTAGCAGCAAAGAAAAGCCTGAAAATAAGACAGAAAAACATCTTAAACTGTTCCAAAAATCAGAAGAGGAGAAAAATTGAAGTACRTTATTTTTAAATTCTCACGACTTTTAAGCCAATTCACAATTTGAAGAGGCTGAGCAATTAATTTTGTGGAAACAACAAAATAAAATGTTTCCATAACCAGCAGAGAACAGATTTATACCAAGGTTTCYGCATGCATGTATTCTGTACACTAACAACACAGTGCCAATCATTCTTCCCCCTCTTCCAACCCTCACACTGGTTTTACATCCTGACGTTTACAAAAATAAAACGTAAATGTTAAATTTTACCTATTTATATACAGAGGCCATTTGCTCCACCATTCAGGGTAAAAGCAAACCATTACCACTTGAAACGTTAAAATCACTTTCCGATTCGTACCCCTGGGGAGTTAAGTTTTGTACAGTAAATGGGTTTCTCATTGATTGCTCATTTCACTTCCAAAAAATAAGGGGAGGACCCGAACAGGCAGCTTTCGGCGTCCTGAGGGGCTTGGAGCTTCACTCTTGCGGAAGCGCAGGGAGAAAACTCAGTCCTCCTCAGCCGCATCTGCGCTAAGGGGCGAAGACGCGGAGCGAAGCAGGATGAGACTTGCGGCGCGCGCACCCTCGCCCCCGCTGCCGGCTCGCGGCCCGACTGCGGCCCATCCTCCCCGCCGCCGGCGTCCCGACAGCGGGTCGCCCCCGGCCGGTGCTGCCGGCGCTAACCAGGGCTCCGAGGAGCTGAGCGTGGCGCCCCGGGCGCGCTCTGGAGCTTTGCCAAGCCCACACGTTAGCATGGGCTTGTGCACAAACAGCCGCGAGGACGAACAAGCTGGGGCCTGAGCACAGGCGCAGATCTACGGTTAAGCAGCAGCGTAGACTGCTGAACGCTCGGCCCGAGATTTCGGTTTAATCTTGGCTGGCAGCAAGGGGCGTGCAGCGCTGCACAGGGAAACCACTGACTCAAAAGCACCTGAATCCACGGCCTCGCTGAAGGCAACAGAAGCACTGGATCTCAAGTTGTTTCTGTCCCAGTCTGTACAGGACTTTTTTTTTTTTTTTAATTAGTGCAGACCAGAGAAGCCCACAGCTTTCCACAGACCAGTACAGGTACAATATAGCTTTCCACAGACCAGTACAGGTACAATATTACTCTAACCACACCTTCTTAATTCTGTGCAGCAAGTATCACTGTGTTTACAGAAGCCGGGAGTCCCACTGGATGGTATTTAYTTCTAAGAGTAGCTCCACAGACTTCTGACTTGAGAGGCCTCTATGCCCAGGTGTAAGAGCRAACATGGCTCTTCGTGAGTCATGTCTGCCAAACCGGGCTCTAAGCAGCTGCCCCCCTCCTCGTTTTGTCCTCACAGACCCCTTCTGCGTGCATGCTGCATCAGGCATCGTCTAGTCTATTTGCCTCTCTACAAAAACACAGAAAATCTTTGTTTGTTGGAGATGTTTCGTTTAATTTGATATATACCAAAGTTTTTCAATGTCACTTGTTAGGTATATTTACTACCCCTTCACAAAAAAGTTCATGAATACCAGTGAGATGTTACTTTCTTGTAGATTTGCACATTAAGAATCTGATGTCTAATAACTTAGTTAAGGAAGGTCTACTTTAAGCCTAGCACCACCAGAAGCAATTTCCAACAAGAGCTTGTAGCAGATAYGCAATTCACTGTGCAAGGATTCATTTTTATCTCTACATTATACCATTGATGTGCCAAATAGGAGCAGAATTGTCTGCATCATTAGAAAAACATGCTCTACTCTTCTTACACTAGCCATTTGCTTTATTTTTCTTCCTGCTCTCTGGGCAGATAAAGGGCATGATATTAAGCTCTTCTGCCATCTGGTCATACTTTGTTGGTTGCTGTTTAAAATAAAGCAGATGTAGTTTCAAAGTGATTTGACAATGCAGCCTAATAACTAAGCACRCTACACATACCTTACTGAAGGCTATTTGTTTAGGAGAAAACATTTCACACATTTGAGTGTTACACAGAAGAGGTTTTAATTAGGTTATTCTACTTGCCTGTCATATTGTACCAGCTTTGTACTGGAAGCAGTCTTATTAAAGAGAAAGACTGTCTTTTCTGTGACCAAGGTTTTTGATATTTAGAGAGAGATTAAACAAAAAGAACAAACTGCCTGAGCATTTCTTTGACATTGTGACACTCTAGCTCCTACACCGAGGCTCTCGAGGTGAAGGCTAAGAGAAGCRGAGAATGGAGTACTTCGCTGCTTCTACTCCCCAGCCAGTAATAAGCCCTTTCATAATCAGCAATAGTGAAAGATACTCCACTCCATCAAAACCAAACACAAGTCATCCCCTGCAGAGCCAACAAGAATTTTCAATTTTCCACCCTTTTAGTACAGGTGCTTTTTAGGAGTGACTTAGAAAAAGGCTCCTGCGCTCAGCCATCTGGCCATATCCAAACCCCCAGATAYTTTGTCTCAAAGGCTATAAAATGAATAGTTTGAAGGCAAATGAAAAAAATTTCAGGTGCAGCACTCTTTATTGTGAACTGTACTGTGACAGGCTGCTCTCTCGCCAATTCAGGGACATCCTTCATGAATTCTAAAGTGAGCTTCATCCAAGGCCTTCATTTTCCAGGATGGTGCCCACCAAGGGATTGAAGCAGAAAAAAATGTGACGATCTTCGGCACCATTAGCAACTCCATTCTCTGCACACGCATATGCGCATACTGCCACGGAAAAAAAGGTTTTGACTAGAAAAGACATTTACTTATACTCAAAATGCAAGTTCTTGCAGAAAGTGGTTGTAGCTGTTCCACCTTGGATTAATGTTCCTTTTCCTCTGATATTTCTCTTGCATCCCTTGTCCTATTTTTCTCTTGTTAATTCTATTTTCTCAATTTTCTCTTCGTTTTCTTCCACTGTTTTTCTCATTTTTACATCTTTTACTATTGATTTTCAACCCTAATTACCACCACAACTGTGCATTTTGTTTTCTTTCACACAGCAGGTGAAATTTCATCGCTGACTACAATGAAGTTACACTAATAACACACACAGTGGACTACAACCAAYAGCACATCATTTATCTGTTCCTATAATCAAGTCATTTGAAATAAATAAGTATGAGAGTGAAACAAGCAAAAAAAAAAATCACAGAGCAGGTTGATAGTAACTTCCATTCTGAGCTTCACCAACCCTTTTGGCTTTTATTTGCTATTAGTCAAGTGGAAACAGTACAATATCTCTAAGACAGAAAACAGAAAAAACACCTATTTTCTCATGCTTAGACTTTTGTCAGCTCTCAGTTCTGGAGTGGGGCTAACTTCTGCTTTCCGTTGACCTTCCTAATGAACTTTTCTGAATGATTCCTTTGATCTTCAGGTAGGTTTTTTTTGTCTGTTTGTTTTTTAAGTACAGAAAAGGTAGCAAGAATAGCAACAAGGCTGCTTAAAGGTATAGAATAGCTTCCTTCTATAAAGACAATTGGGATCTTTCAGGCTGCCAAAGTGGTAACTACMACCAGATTAGCTGCAGGGTTCTAAAATGGAGAAAATGCCTATGAATAAATACTCATTTTTCCCTCACACCACAACAATTTTATAGTRTACCCTTCAGCTGGGTAGAAAGCTTAAAATGAACGGCACAAAGTAGTACTTTTTCACGAGTACTTGATTAAATTGTGGAAATTCACTGTCACAGACTGTTGTGGAAGCAATGTGAAAGCAGGTTCAAAGACAGAGTCCTAGAGCATACCACCGCTGGCTGCTCTGCGCACGCTGGCTCAGCTCCTGCTCAGGGAAACTCCAAAGTGCTGTTTGCAGGGTCGACACTCTCTGTTTGTTCTGATTCTTATATACTCTTTCCCTAAGTATCAGCTACCAGCTCGTTTTGCAAAAAGAATATAGGATTAAATGGACTTCTGGTTTGACYCAGGTCGCTTCTTGTCTTAACATTAAAACTGCAGTGTTGTCGTTTTCATTTGACATTGTTTGCTGGAGGAAAAAAGATGTTTTCCTGCATTTTGCATATATTCTGCACTGGCCTTACATGATCCAGATCCACCCCCACTGCTGTACCTAGAGTCACTTGCACATGAGTTTGCCTTGTGAATCATGCCTAAAAAGCATACACTACTTGTTATGCACTGAAGCGTACAGATAGAGAGAAAATGTTTTCTTTTTTTACTGTGAGTGGATGCCTCAGTGATTTGCAAAGATCAGGCACATGGCAAATGTGTTTTCTCTCAATGGTTAGATATCTCCAGAATACAATAACTAAGTTGCTTATTGTTTTCCTACCCACTTGCATAGCTCAATACATAATGTAGACATAGTAATAAAAATAAAGGAGTTATTTAAAAGACTTCTGAATTTAAAAGTGACAGAAACATTGCACAAAGATCTGATCCCAAAAATCAATAGCATAGATGTATTTGCTTAAAACCAGATTTCAAACAACAGAAATGCATTAATTGCCTTTCTTTAAGTAATGTAACATTTACAATGAGATATCAAACACTTGCGATGAAGGTAACATAATGAAGTACTTTGCGGCCACATTACATTAGCCTACTTCTTGCACACCTCCTTGAATCTCTCTGCCAGGTATGGAGATGCACSCTCTTTCCCAGTGCCATTCAGGATGTTTTGAATTGTAACTATGCTCTGCYTCATCTCAGCAGCTGCCACTTGAAATTGCACCATATATAAACCTTATACTACAGAATCCAATGTAGGAACAAATTCAGTTTAGTCATGCTTAAGATACAACACTTACTCTTTGAGATGTCTTGTTCTCCTACAGAAGCAGCTTAAAATCAAACACTTCCTATTTTGGACTCACAATTTAAGAAGCAATGAAAAGCATCTGCTATCTTTCACAAACACAAGGGACATACAGGAAAGATTTTGAAAAGCTATAAAAGACTGTATTTTGTCTCAGACTGGCTTAACAGAAATAAATCCTATTAGTCTAACATGAATACACATATGCACAGAAAAGCACAGCTTTTCTACACAAAACATACATTCTCAGGTGCTGTGCAAGTGAYTGCCCGTCTGATAATAAGATGCAGTACCCTTATTTTATGATCKCCATTTATCCTATGTTTTACACTACACACTTGTAGACACATGCTTCAATTAGTGTGAAACAAATGGCATAATTCCAGATTCACTAAACCTTGGAGACCTATATTGTCAGGCATACACAGCATGCATTTACTACTACATAGGAAGCCGTATCTCTTCTCCTCCTCTTTTTCAAAAGAAACCACTTCTGAAACAAATGGGATAAATAACCCCCAGGTGGTATTACAGCAGATACAGCCAAAACAGACCTCACTTACTTGTAGGCAATGTTAGTGAAGTGAGTCATTATAACTCCAAGTGAAACTTGATCTTCTGCTAACTGTGATCCACCTGAATAGTGAGCAAAGCTGCCCACTATTAGTGCTATGTGTTTACGCCAAAAAGAGGCCCCCCTCCCCCCAATACCCACAGGTTCATGTGGTAGCAGTTTCCAAACYGATTAACACCTTGGAAAGTCACCAAAGCATTGTCTAGAAGAATCAGAGCCACCAGAGCAATGTCTGGAAGAACGAGACACCATAGAAAAGCTGTGAAGCTCCTTGGGAAACTCTCCATAGCAGCAAACCCTGCATAGGCCTCACCTGGCCGAGCTTCACTTCAACCAGCCTTTTGGATCAGAAGTGGAATAACCTCATTAAGACTGCAAAATCCCTCTACAGTACAATTCTGCTCTGAAGCACCCCTATGCCTATAAACATACTTGCCGAAAGACATACAACACAGACCTACGTAGTGGGACACTGCCTCTTCTGAGTCCAGCAAATGAGGCCAATTACAGCCTCCTCAGCTGGGGGCTGGTTCTGCACCAGGCTCTATCTAGATTAGCATAGTGTCGCTCTGAAAAAAAATCATGAATCCATTTTGTTAGAGGCATGCTAGAGATTTCCCCACAAAAGCAGCAGCCCTATTACGGTAACTCCACAGGGCACCCTGCTCACTTYGCCCTCTCAGAGAGAATATTAACAGGGGAAATTTTCTCCAATCATGCTGAAAGCACTCCTCAGCTGCCATACCTTAAAACAGAGCACTTGCAAGGACCTCGACAGCACATTTTTTGGAGCTGCACCATCCTAAGGGAYAGCTGCAAAAAGCAAATGTGAGACCCTCAGGGGTTTCAGGTCTCCTAAAGACTTTGTCCCATCCCTCGCTCTGGGAAGGGGAACCCCGCCTGCATCTAYGCAGCTGGAGAACTCTGTCCTGCAGGAATAGTTCACTGCTGGCTGCTTTAAGGCTACTTTGTCTAAGCTAACTGCATAACCCAGCCCTGTATAAAAAGAAATACTAAAGAAACAAGTAGTCTTCAAGCAACTTATTTAAAGCTCRCTGAGATGCTGACACTTGCCTCCTTTAACAATGGGCTGTGTGTTTAAATATTAAAATTTGATTGGTAAGACAGTGAGAAAAAAAAAGAAGGATGTCAAATAAAGCGATCTGCAGGAGCTGAGTGCTAACAGATCCTGTTTTTTTTTTTTCAATTAAGTGGTTGTTTTACAATTAAAACCTTTGATTTTCATGAAGCTGTTGCAGCATGTCAGACAGAGGAGCAGGAGGAAGAAAAGGTTTAGGGGTGGGAAGTCACAGAAGCAGGCACGATACTTCCCCCAGCAGAAGTCTGACACTCATGTTTCAGTTGATTCACTGAGCAGAAGCATCTTGCCACAAAAGCCACCCACATCATGATGACAAAGCACAGCCACCTCAGTCATGGTGGCGCAGTACAGTCAGGCATGACAGCTCGGATTAGGTATGGAGAGCTAATGTCACTACCGTGACACCCACACTCTGAGCTTTGCCCACCCTCCTACCAAGTGAAAACATGTCGCTTCAAACCTCAAGGCAAGGAGTATAATAAACTCATATATATTCAAACAGGAGATTTGTGCTCCCTTACGGATTGTTAGGAAAATGCTTCTTGACATGCTGTGAAGTGGGTTATGCAAAAAGAAAACACTGACATTTCGTATCAAATGAGCAAATCAGGACTCTATCATTAACGAAGCATTTTATTCTTAAAAAAAAAAACTAAATTCAACTTAATGATTACCATTATTCCAAGGAATTCAAGTAGCCTGAAGGCAATTGTTTAGCTTTCCTGTTTCTTGCAAGGATGCAAGAGGTTAGGTGTACTTAGGACAGAAATGGACTTGTCAAGTCATGACACAGGATGATCTTGAGGGAAATGCTAATGCATTAACTCCACTGTGTTTTGTATTACCAAATCTCACTCCCCAGCCCCCTCCCCAAGTATGTAAATTGGCAATAAATGATTGGCATTCACAAATGTGCCTCCAAGCAGGTTAGGGATAATTAGTAAAGCATGTAGACACTCTGTCCTAAGAGCCAGTTGTGACAAATCCACAAAATAATGAGTCTCTATTAATAGTTAATGATGTACGTCAAGAAGAGCTTGGCTCTTCCCCTTTAAGGCTCTGTGTTATCCCCTCCTGTTTCGGCTGGTCAAGCCGGGCAGCCGCGCTGCCGTTCCCCCCTCGCGCCGGCCTGCCTTGAATCGCAGCCAAGATGAAGGAATTGAGAGCTACCAGCCTGCCTGCTTCACAAGTCTATCATGGAACAAGATTCAACAAGCCTCTTCTCAATTTGTAAACATGCTGGAATATAAGTAGTAAAAAGGCTCCAATGTCAAACAAGTTTAAGCATTAGCTGTGTTGCTTTACAAGCACTACAGTAGTACTTAATACTTTATATATTAAGCCCTATTAACACTGTAAAGTTACTTCAGCTCTGTGTTCCTCACACTGATTTACTCAGAGATTTAAAGAGTAAACTATGTTTCTGTTTCACCATCCAAAGGATTCAGTCTCTGCAGTAGCGTATGTATATCGGTAGTATTAAAGCCATAAATTGCTCGATTTGGAAACATTGTATTTTCAAAGATTACCTTCCTAATTTTATTCTGTATTAGAAACTGATGAAAAAACATGCTAGTATTAAAGTTAATTTGTGCTTTCTACACTTTGTATGGGAAGTTACCCATGTTGGTATATACATATTGATTAATGATGACCCACTTCTGGTTTGTTGGAAAATATCRAAATAGCAATGTAAAATGTAAACAAAACACAAGCCTTTGCCATGTGGAGAGAGAACAAGAGTAATGGTGAGCAATCAGAGGACGTTACATTTAACGATGAACATTCTTAGGTCCTCCTGGTTGCTTGAAATGTACTGCCTCCTGAGGTCCAAACATTACTGACAGGCCACGTGCTGCTAATTAGATCAAAAAACTGACCATCAACACTGTTAATAGCTTTGCTTCTTTAGTTTCTTCACAATTAATCTTCTTACTAGCAGAAAAGGTGAAACAGTTAAAACCTCTACATAGAGCAGACTGTAATCACAGGTGCTACTAGCCTGAATCTAAAAGTCTTAATCCAAACTTCTGGGAGGTATTGATYCTGATCTGGGACTAGCAGCTTACATCCCTTCCTATGTATTTAGGAACATAGCTGGCAGAGAATCTAGAATACTTGATTCCTTGTGGCTACTCAGGAATCATGTGTTTTTTAATTTGATGGTATTGCAAATGTTTAATTTTAAGTGAGGATCCAAGTGATTTATCAGTGGAAGATGGATGCAGAGACTGTGATAAAGAACAACATTTAATAGGTCAGATTTTAAGGCTTAATTAATGTGACAAGGTCCATCTTAGAAGCTTTCATGCCTGATGTTTAAAAAGAATAAGAAGCCTACAAGAACTTAAGCAAATGCTTCTGAGCATGTCRCTACCTTTGTTGGACGAGGTTAATGAATCCCATCCTTTATTTGCTTTTCTTTGTTGTCTCTTCAGAGACTCATTGCTGGAAGACATCAAGCCTTATGGAACCGTCAGAGGTAAAGAGCAGCCAAGGGTTTGAGAAGTGTCAGAGCATTAATTAGCTCCAAATTCCTGAATCTCCACTGAGCTAATGACAGTTGCTCAATCACAGGATGATGTGGAAAGTGTAATAGTGGCATTATAGTTAAAGCACAGAACTGGGAGGCAAGAATTGCAGCTTCTTCTCTAACCACCAGCACCTGTGTGCAACCTTGAACAAACCATTAGATTTCACTGCTCATTTTCTATGTAAAATGGAAATAATTGTGCTCATAGGACTATTCTTAAGCTAACTTCACCTCCATGTGTGAACCACTTTGGGATCTTCAGGTTAGAGAAACCACTGAACTGTAAAATATCATTTAAAATATGTATTTTACTGGATACACTTAAAATAAGTATTCCCCGTACCAGTAAAAAAATAGAATTTTGAGTGTACTAATTCTAAGTGATTTAACCATTGCCTTGAAATGTAGAAATGTTTGCAAAGRATTTTTCAGTTCAGCTGCTATAAAGAACAGACCATACAGCAAACTGCTTTGCCTAGAATATATATTATCAGTAAACAACTGTTTCACAGGATTATTTTGCAACATTTTGCATTGTGTGTACTAGAAGTATGTTTCTGAAAACACAGCTTCAAACATGTTAAAAGATATGTGTGCGCATGTATATACTTTTAATTCTACACAAACATGCACAGCATTTCTGTTGTAAAAGAAACAAACGTGATTTCAGCAATGACATTCATTATCTGAGTAACTTATCCTCAGTAAAGGTGACATGTTRCAGAAGAACAAAGCACAGAGCTGATCTGGCTTTGGTTAATTCCTGTTTTAATCAGAAATCACTACTGGAGCTGTGTTTATCCTAGTATCACTCTACCAAACAACAATTCTCCCTAAAGACATTTGCTCTGTTGATCATGGATTTAAACCCTGCAAAGTTTTGATTTGTGTAACACCTATCAGTTTCAGTAAGTTTTCATGTAAGAAAAAGAATGTTTATTGTTATATTTAATATGTATGACCCTAAGATTTTTCCTTTCAAACTTAGTTTGCCCATTTAAATAGTTTCACTTAGTCTTCCTACAGTATTTTGCACCACAACTTTTCTGCTGATCTCAGGTGTTTCTTCTAGGACCTTTCTACCAGCAAAAGTGGCAAGCACTTAGCAAACATTAACTGAAAGCTTCAAATATAATTTGCTTTCTCATTTCATTACAAAACTCAAATTTAGACTCCTACCTAGAAAAAACAAAGTGCAGTCTTTGAGTAATCATCAGTTAAACTTYGAATTAACTGGAGCTGAAGGCAGGTCAAAATCATAAAAAAGTTCATAGCCTTTGCCTAAGACTAACAAAATATATATATATAGTTCATAGCCTTTGCCTAAGACTAACAAAATATATATATATA
>NW_028186756.1:5605286-5675363 GCF_003343005.1 Rhea americana
AAAAAAAAAAAAAACACAAAAAACAAAACAAACAAACAAAAAAAAACCCCACTGCCCAACAGTTTGACCTTACTACATTTCCAGGAATGTGATGGTCTAGTGCCTGGCTCCAAAAGAGTCTTACTGCTGTCAAAAATGCTAGTAGCAGACCCATACCCCTACAAATAAAGGTAAATATGGGTCAATATACAAGCTATAAAGCAACACCAGTATTTTTCTGCTGGAAACAGGAAGACAGACAAGCTGTAGTTTTTCCCCAAACTATGTTTTCTGAGTCCTATTACAGAATGACTGTTCATATGTACATTTCAACCTGAAGGCAACAATAAATCACCACGTAGGTGCAAGAGGTATTCTACAGTTTTGTGAGGGCTCCCCCTTTTTGCAGCAGAAAAGCTCTAGAGAAATTTCCTATACCCTATCATACAAAACAGACTTGAGAAAGCAGCAGAACTTACACCTTTGCAGACAAGGAATTACAAAGCCACCCTGGGACTGCTATGAGTTGCATGCTACTCACCAGGTAGGATAACACTGAGTCGGCATCAAAGACCSCTCAATAAGAGGAGTATCCTTACTTTGCATGTCAGGAGCAGACAGCATCACACAAGCTCTTTGTGCCAGGTGACAGCTACAGGCACGCTGGTGTAAAACCCTCCAAGCGAGGGGGATTTTCAATCTGAGAATAGGAGACAACTGCCAACACACCTATCTGCTGCAGGTCAGAGAGCAACATGCAGCTGTCTGTAACACCCAGAGCTCTCCAGCCATGGAGCCTGCTGCACCTATCCATCCACGAAGCCCCCAGCACATAAACCACTCTCCTTTCTAGACTGCAAGCCTATTTAATCTGTCACCTGGGACTAAGACTTTAGCTGATACCCAACACCTGTGTCATCTTACAGCCTTGGCCAACTGCTCATCCAGGGCTTTAAAGATCAAGAAACTCTGCTATCCTGCTCATCATAGAAAAAGAGTGCATGTTTTAATAACTGCCAGCTTTTGATGTACTTGGTTGAGCAGTATGCTTAGCGAACACACAACCCAAACCACTGGTGAGGGGTTTGCTTTACACCAAGCAAGCTGAGAGGAGAGAAATGGAAACTGTCAGAAATTTCCTGAATCAGGCATACAGCACTATCTTTATGCAATGTGACTTTGTCTCAGACTGAAATAGGGCACAGCTGAATTCGTAAATAGCCCAGTATTCACCTCTCTGTCCTTGTGTAAATTAAAACATGAACCTTTTGAACAACAATTCTCGTGTCATCTGCAATCTTTTCTGGAGGCTCCATGTGGAGCCACCTTGGCAGGTGACTGAGAGCCTCCTAACTCCYGACTTTAGCTCAACGTCTACCCCGTTATTTTACATCTTCCCTCCCCTTCTTAACTCCCTAACAAAATGACACCTGCCAGATGAACAAAATGAACCACTTACCCCAAACCAATAATAATGCAGTACATGTTACACATCAGTCAAGGAATAGCTGGTTCTAACTCATCTTTTAAAGCTCTATGCCATGGCTGATAGTAGGGAAATACAATATTACTACACAGTAGCTAAAGTCTACTGCAGATGTAATATACAAAGAGAAGGAAGAGCCTAATAAAAAAAAGTTAAGAGAGGTAACTCTCACAAAACATTAAAATATGATATGCCCACATRGTCATAAACTCAACTAATTTGCACACACAATGCAAATCCACATGCAAACACACTTCTGCTAACAAGGTGACATTGTTGTTGGAAAGAGATTCCATAGTGTGCTACTGAGCTTTTCTATGCCTATTTTTTTCCATCAATATATACAAAAATTTATTTTAAAATCATAAGGGCTGTTATTTTTTAAACATTATTTATTAGTAAGGCTTTCCAAAATTACACACAAACAAGATTGCTGAGGAGTAGATCATAATGCTTGATTTAAGGGATTTTTGCCATGCAACATGTTGGCATGAAGGCAACTAATAGCCAGTGAGGAGATATGGTGAAAATAAATTAGGAATATATCCACAGGAAAGATTTTTGTAGATACATACATGAAGTTTCTGCAGGAAAATACAAGTGCACGATTTGGTGGATTTTAAAAATTAAACTAGCTGGGAAATCCTTATTTCCTTTGCCAGCTTTTAAAATGCTCACCTTTTAAGTGGAAAGTTGCAGTTGCCATTCTGGTGTCAACTGTGACAGCAACCTATCTCAGCACATGCAATGTTCACCATCAGCTGTTCTTATGATATACTGGATATTTTTTGAGTTGAGCATGAATTACAAAACATTATAGTACAAATGTATATGTAATTCTTGGAGAACTGACATACTTGCCATTATTATTTGTACTGCTGTCCATGCTCCAGCCATGCTCAAGGCTCCATTTGTACCTACAAAGGAGAAGGTATCTGCCTCCAGTAGCTTCCGGTCCAGGACAGTGATTTTGTAGACAGTAATTTTTCTAAGCTTCTTTGCTAAACTTTGTTTATTTTATTGTTATTTCATTTTCCTATTCCACCTATGTTCTGGTTTTGCCACCTGCTGTATCTCATCYAGTATATAATTTACAAACTTCTGAGATGGAGACAATCTTCACGTTACTGTTTTGTAGACAAAGTGTTCTGGTCCTAGATAGGAATTAAGCTATAGTATGATATACTATAACTTACATATACAATGATTATATTCTTCATCCCAATTTAAAATTAAACCTAGCAGAATTATAGGCAAGTTATCTGACCTGACTCTCAATGGTCACTGAGAGCCCAGGGTATTTCCAAATGCACCCATTCGTATTTGCAGTAGAAACAGTCACTGCCAAGAGCAAATGGTATCTTGTAGCTAGCGAAATGGGGGGAATGGAAGGCTGCTCCTTCTGTTTAAGTCATTTGGAAAGTTGCCACTGCTACAACCAGGCTGAGATTTCATGCTGGGCTTTAAATGTGAATGACCGACTCYGTGACAGAGGAGAAGCCATGTATTTTTGGCTTTTGTGGGCTCAGTTGCAGAAACAGGCAAATTCAAGACCACACTGCAGAAGTGACACTGCCTCAAAGGTGAGTTTTCCTGGGAAAAAAAAGGGTCTGAGTTTCCCTTTGCCATACAGCCACCAGCAGATTCCATAACAAAACAGGGCAGAGAAACATATCTAATACATCTTTTTTTAAAAAAGAGGACTTAAAACTTCCACCCAGATGCCTTGGGCTGCCATGTTTCTACCGAGCATGCTTAACAAACAGGTATTCTACTTGTATTTGTCTGTGCCAAATCGTGAACACTGTAAGCAATCCTAAACTGTATCTTGATAATTATTTTTCTTTTTCTCATTCATACCCTGACTTATGTATGATTTATAATATTTCTACTGGGAAAGCTTCACAGACAAGTAAGCTTCCCCTTGTGAGGTTTTGCACATTGCCATTTGGAGGCATCTTTCTACTTTTACTATGGTAATATTTTCTGTATCGATTTTCAACCTCGTTGTTCCTGGAAATTGTCTGAGTAATAATTTTAAAGACATTAAAGAGCTGCTGGTATTTCATGGAAAAGCCTGACAAACATTCCATTAAAACCTGTGCTGCTGATAACTCGTCAGAAAGCTCACTTCTCTACTTCCTTCCCTTTATTACAGACTTGACCACCTGAAGTCAAGTTCTTAATTTCTAAATATTTGATTGGCTCCAATTCCTCCTGTTTATATTCTTCCCAGGAGAAGATGCTGAATTGGACAGAGATGAAGAACAAGACGCTTTTAACTTCGTCATTTGTAGTGTTTAACTCAAGATATCCTAAAATGGCCTGAGCTGCAACAAGCTCTCAAGCTTTCTCCATGTCGAGCTCATGTTGAGACCCCTTCCCATACAGAATGGAAAAGAACTAGCAGCTTATTGGCTCAGCTTACATTAAGGAAGAAAATATAAAAAGGAGATGGCAAAAATTAGCAGCGTAATTTCCACTTCATATTAAGGACTTTTTCAGACATTTTCCACTTGGAGTTACCATCATTATCTGCTTTCATTTATCATTCACCTGCTAGCCATAAAGTGATGAAGTACTCAAGTTTTTCTCTATACATATTTTTTACCTGTTACTTTCATATGTACAACAAATTAGCTACATTTTCATTCAGTTCTTTTCATAAGCACATTGAGTTTAAACAGAAAATATCTAGATTACATGGATTAATTAGATGTTTTATTAAAAAAACAGGAAAATGAGTTGCAGAGTATAATAAAAAACACAGCAGGCTTTGACTTTCTGCCTGGAAGCTGTTTAAAAAAATAATAATAATTAAGAAGGAAATGAACAGTATACTGTATCCTATGCATAAATCAGAGATATTAAAGGCAAATATTTGCTTTTAGGTTATGATGAACTCAGATTTATACATAAAAAATGGACTTGAGATGTTAATTTAGCTAAATATGAGCTCTAATCAGTCATTCCTCCTGCATCATCTTCCATGGCCATGCATAATAATAGTAGAGGTGTTCATACTGTAATGCAACCTTTCACTGTAAGACAGAGCCTGAGGATGTTTTTTCCCCTTATCCTTGAATCCCCTTTGCACAGCCCTAAGCCCCATCACACATTTAGAAGGAACAGTTCAAAAACTAGATRGAGTATAATAAATTAATCTGGACTTAGTGGGTGGATAAAAGGTCCAGCAGGGGATTGTTACAGACCCTGGGGACAAGAAGAGAGAGGAAAATGGAATATTGCACAATGACATTAGTAAGACAAATAGAGATAATACTCTGCGTGCATGTACATGTGTGTGTGTGTGTGTGTGTGCATGCACACGTGTGTGCCTGTCTACGGAAAGTGGTGGGGGAAGGGTGACTTCAGCATTCTTAGCCTTGAATCATCTTAATGTAATAAAGATTGAATACTGCTAGCCTACTTGCAGAGACCCAGTGAAGAAGTGTTTCTACATCTGCCCTTAAATTGTCACACAAAACCAAATCATAGACACGGGAACCCCTGCAGCCCAAAGAGAACAGCATTAGCAAGTCTCCACCCTTAGGTATGAATTTCCCTGATCAGATTAGTTAAAAAAAGGAARCTGTGTGCAAACTGAATCAAGTTACTGTGATACAACTTTTTAATAGGAAATACAAGAATGTATTATTGCCCCTTTGAAAGGACTTTAAGACAAACAGATCAACATAGGTGTTAAATACAGGAAACCACGTTTGTTCTTATGCATACGTTAAACACACTACTAGTGCCGTTCCAATGCTGAGAGCCGGGAAAGGGCTGCACTGTAACCTGGGCTTAGTCAGTATTACCACCTTTCCAAGGCAAAATTAGATGATATGGAATAAAAATGCCTGTGTTTTGCCCTCAAGCTGTGGGACTAGGCAGAAGGGCCTCAGCTCTGCAGTGGTTTCTCACTTTTGCACAGGTTTGTGCTACATGCTATGAACCACCTTCAGATGGGACAGCTAGGTAAAAACACGCAGTCTTACAGTGGATGCATCACAGAATGCAAGGAAATACCCAGCAAAGTGGAGAGCAAGGAARGAAGGAAAGGGTTGGAATAGATTGAGAATCTCATTGACAGAAGCCTATAAACTGCTTTGTCAAAGTCATTTCTGATGATCCATTGAAATTTGTACTTAAAATACTAAACGTATGAATAAAATGTTCCTGTCTTGRATCTATGTTTATTCATCAAAACCTGATATGCATTACCTCCTCTGGAACTGAAATGAAACAAAACTTTAATGTCATCCAAAAATGTACCTAAATATCAGCTGTTTCTCATTCCTTTTTTCCATGCTGACTGTAAGCAAGGGCTTTCCATAGCTCATGTAGCAGAGCTAGGTCATTGCACATTGTATCAAGGAACACAGATGTCAGTGCTTCCCGTTTTGCCTTTTGGGGCAGGATTCTAGCTGATATCCTTAGATGTATCCAAGGAGTGAGATAACTGCATTGGGAGCTTCTCCCTCTGCTGTGYAAGGATCTGAGAAAACATAATATTGCTGTTGAAGTCCCCTCTAACATTGCTTGCAATGGATTTTCTTCTCACAGCTCTCTTCAGAGCTGCTGATGAATGAGGAGGGTTTCCAGGAGAAAGCCTGTTGGCATGCCTGGAGCTCCCTGGGACATCGCTCCTATTCCGCTCGTGCCCATCCTTTTCCAGCAAAATTCCATCCACATGGCAGACTTCTACTTTTTGAAGAGGTATTTCCAAGTAGGAGTCTAGCTTTAGTTTAAAGTCATCTTTTTTACACASTCTTAGAAAGCACATCTGCAATGAAATCCTTGGAGCGCAAGAAGTACATATGGTTACCGGCTGAAATTTATACTGGACTCCCAATGGTCTATTTTTATCTAGTGATCTCAGAGTAGACAATTTGGGATGTTGCACAACATCTAATAGTTCTAAAGCAAAGAAAGTTGCAATACAGCTTTCTAAGTTAAAAACCCAAATATGATGGTGGACTGACAATGCCTAACTGGTTGAGGAATTGTGAAAGAAACAGCTAAAGAACAGGAAAGTTTGTTACCCAGAAAGGTGTATTAGCAACAGAAGTAAATCAGCACTCGTATTTAGAGRAGAGAGCTGAAAGAAAAACAAACAAGCCCACAGCTATCAGGTCTTCAGCCAATATCCTAGAAAACTTCCAAAATTTGGAGATATGGAACTAACTGGACAGTTAAAAATGTTTCCAGGACCTGCAGACAGAGTTCATTTTGCAGGGATAGCAGCTTCCTTCAACTGCTGTGGTTACACCTGGCTTTGCAGTGGAGTGTACTCGGGACTGAAGTTATAATACAACTTCCATTAGTATCTCTATTCCTGCATAACTTTTAACCACAAAACACAAGAAAAACACAAATAACATTTTTCCTATTCATTTGTTTGTAAATATGTTTCAGATAAAGCTGTTCTGATATCTTATGACTCTTTGTCCAGACTGCACAGGCTATTCAGTGTCAATTATTCAAACCCCTAGGACAAGTATTACAATAGATAGAAACGATGTATGAATAGGACAGAAATGATGATGGAAGGGCTGAGGATTTAATAAATGGAAATTCTGATTGAGCTGAAAGCATGAACGAGAAGGCACTGAACCTACAGCTCCACTAATGGGGAGCACAGGATCATGAAGAACTGAGGGGAAACGCTGTATGTGCCCCCCCCACCTCCCCCAAGGATTTATCCCTGTGCTCTGAACACTGGACACCCTGTTGGGTAAGCTASTAGAGCTGCCAACTTACAGATGATACATAAGACTGACAACATAATCATCTGTGGCATTAAAGATCCTGTGGCACTTTTTGTAAGAGAGAAGGAATTAGCCACAGTGAACTGGTCTCATTTCAGTCTGTATAATTCTGCCCACCTAAGATTCCCCTGCAGTTTCTGCTGGGGAAAAAAACACATATTCTCTTGCTGTGAATGGTTCTCCTTGAACATCTCAGATACAGCTGCAGTGATCTTGTGCTTAAGTCTGAATATCAAACTGTTAAATTTGCAAAGCACTTTGAGATCATTTATTCTAAAATGTAAGACCATTACTGCAGACATCTCAAAGGACTGTATAATCCACCCTATATGTTCCAGTTACTAGGCACAAAAGAGTAAACTGAGAATTTGGTTTCTGATTCCTCACCCTTTTTCCCTCTGCCTATTTTTACGCTTTTGAAATCTAAGTCATATGGTTGTTTAAACATTTTGAGGGATGTTTAATAAACATAACATGCCTCCACTTGTTTTGCATTTTAATAGCAATGCAGTAGCAGTAATACACTTCCAAAAATATAATGCATGCAATTATATAGGTACTTAAGTGCTAACTTTTTGTCAGGTATATATATTAAATCCCTTTTGTTCAAAAGCAAAAGCTTTCCTTTTGGTTTTGCTTCTCCGTATTATGGCCCTCTGACTGTTTGTTTTTCAGGTGGCATGTCCGGCAGACACACAGCACCTTTTCGATTGGAGCTATCAGGAATGGTATCCTTGCAGCTGCATCACTGTAGCAAGTGCCAGTGGAAATCTTTTAGTGACACCTGACAAGTGCCTGCGGAGACGGTCACATTGTTGATCTGATGTTCCCTTTCTTTCTTAAAGATAATTTCAATATGAGGGATCTGATCCTTACTCTTCACACATATGTACATTACTTCAGAGACATTTCTGCTTGTATATTTTTGTTTTTCCTCTTACATCCTTTTCTTAATTTCTTCTACGCTGTTTCACATTCCAGTGTACTTACAGACAGGGCTGTAACTTGCCTATGTACAGGACGTGTTTGTCCACTGGACTACGTTCTCTTCTAATCACGTATCTGGTGGTTGTGACYAGGCTACTTTGCCCCAGACAACGGACATGACAGAAGACTATCACAGAATAGCAACTGCTGAGAACATCAGTGCTGAGAGCGAAAATGGCCAAACGTTGCTAAYGCTTAAGGTTTGGCTTAGTATTTTAAAGTCCCCAAGTACTGCAGTGGTCTGTCTAGTGTTTTATTTTGACCCATTTTAAATACTGTGTGTCTATTACAGGAATAGACCTTCATTAATCTGCTCTAAAGGTCTTAAAAATTAAATTAAATCTCACTAGTAAAGATTCAAATAACAAATTGGCAGTTTTCATTCTAAGGGATACAATTTGTGTTGTGTTAATGCTTCTGATTTTGGTCCATCACCGTCTCCCTCACCAGGTGCAGGTAACATTTCAYGCGTTTTTATTCTGAGGGAAATCGCATGACCAGGAAAGATTAATTCCAGAACCCGGCCCAAAACTGCACTTTCACAAATGAAAGGGCTCACGTTAACTTCAGTAGAGCACAGATCACCCTATATTTTTTTAAGGAAAAACATTAATATTCTGCAATACATTGACAATACTAAATTGTTTTATGTTTTTGCTAAATAACATAACTTCCTTGTGTCTTTCTGATGTTAATATCCGTAACTCTATGGTTGTATTTGGCTCCTGTATTTGGYTCAGTTAGTCAGTATAGCTGACAAGCATTATTACAGATTTAATGATTAGGACYTAAAGAGACCATAATCAGAAGTTTTCTGCCAGTACCTTAGAGGTGTAGGAATGATAGACTTGAGCAACTCAGCTTATACCGGAAACTGTGGAAGGACATGAGGTAAAACACTAGCTCCAGTGAAGGATCTAGTTCAGTGTAYTTACTGTGTGCTGGTATTAGTCAGTTATTATGTTATTAAATCCTCTCTAATTATTATCTGAAGCTTTTCATAAATAGCTTTTTGCAAAATGGATCTTATCTTAAAATTTAATTTATTGGATGTTTACAGGCTTAAAAAAAGCGATTTTATGATACAAAACCAGAATGACTTCCTTTTTAAATAAGTCCAATTGGTGCTGTAATTGAGAYGAGCATGCTATTTTTTTTCACACAATAATCTGATATGGGACTTTCTTTTCTCAAGAGACTTGCTTGATCTGCTCTTTATAGACATTCAGTCTCTGTAAATATGCTTTTGGTTTCTTTATCAGTAATAGTATTAGACCTGAATGCTTTAGTATACACTATAGCAGGATATTAAAGRGCTTTCAGTATATGTTTTAGACAAGCTAGTCTAATAGAAATGAACACACATTGAAGGATATTCTTTAGAAGCAGACAGTACCATTTACAAGGACTTTCTTCTACCATTTAATTCTTACATTTTTAGAGAAACTTACGTTGCTTTTTCTATGTTGTTTTTTCTCTGTCATTTACCATTTCTTCCTGCTTGTACTTTGCTACCTAACCATCTGACTATCTGGGTTGCCATGGGAAGGACTGTAATGCCATAAATTCAGAGAAGAGATTTTTTTTTTTTTTAGTTCTTACACAATCATTAGCACAGATTAGCTCCTTTCATAAGGGTGTGCTGGCACTACAGCAGAATTGTAAAATATTCCATTTTGGAAAAGATACAGCAAAAAATACTTGACATGCCTCACAACGAGGCCCCAACCTACACAGGCAAAACCCAAAGCTTCCCAACTTGTAGATACCTGACTGTTTGAGAACTGAGCAAAATTATGGGCACTTATCCACCCAGTCTTACAGTGGCTAATGGGAATACTGGAAATCATTAAAAAAAATGAGACTCCACCCCCAACCCCAAACCCTCCTGGATGCCGCAGGGGATTTGTAATACAATACAAAGATTTTTGTTTTTAAACTACTGGTTAAATCCACCACAGGTTAGTAGTGACTTAAACTTGTTGCTTTCTAAAATCTCTGAAGTGTGGTCTGCCCCAAAGGAGCCAGTGGTCTCAGCTCGGCCGCTAGCGCCACGCTCTCCGCAGCAGAGCAGGAAGGGGCTCCGCAGCTGGTGCAAGCACGCACGCGCCGGGAGGGAGCTCACTGGCACGGCCAAGGGCAGCACAGCTACCAACAACAGTCCCTCCAAGCACTGCACTGCAAATAACAGACCTGGGTTTGTTCTGCAAACACTTTTTCAGCCACAAAATAATTGTTTCTGTGGAAAATGGCCTCCGAAAGTCACATCCACTGAAAGGAAGGGGATGCACCACTGGAGTATGGCAGGAGCAGAATCACACCCTGTATAACGTAATCCAGCTTCCTCACCAATATCCAGACAAACGCATTCACACCTCAGAACCGGTTCCCTACATGCTATTCACTGTGCGCGCGCGTTAGTGCGCTGCCACACAGCGCCTGCATTCGGGAGACAGCGTCAGACTCCGCGGCTCAGGCCGGCTTCCCCCACACACAGCTCCCACACTCCCACGGCGGCAGAGGCAAGGCCCTGGCTGGTAACCGCAAGGAACGCAATCCAGCCTCTGCTTCCGCCGCTGTACTAATCCTCCAAAGCTGACACGGGTAACAACTTATTTCGACCAATAATCAACAGCGATACGACTCAGAAGACACAGGGCGCAGATGTGCAAAGCGGCGAAAGCCAAGTGCAAAGAGGCACTGTCCGGACTGCAGCCGCACGTTCATCTCACGTTTAGCTGGTAGCCGTGTGCTGAGCTACTCTGTCCAATACTTTGCATGTGGATTGGCTTGTTATTCACTTCTCCCCCTGTTGGAAGGCAGACTGACCTGTGGGGGAAGTGTTGGAAAACAATTACAGTATACTGAAATGGTCATACAAGTACAGCATACTGCAATACTCTACATAATTTATTAGGCGCTACTACATTCACTGGCACTCACACGACAAAGATTTTAACAAGACTGACAAATAGGACAACATCTGCATTTCTGTAAGAGCATTCGAGATGAAAATTTAAAATTAAACCAAAAGCACATTTACTACAGTGCAAACACTGCAATCATGTGGTCTGCCTCAACTCTCAATATATTATATTAACACATATCGTTGCCAAAATAAAACAGAAATGTTTGTTAAAGCAGCAGYCAATTGCTTGTCATTTTTAAAAATAAACATTTAATATATTTTTCAAAACCAATCCAATATTACCCTGAATTTTCATGCATCATTTCATTTTTTATGTGCATACATTCTGCACACAAGGTCAATTAACTGGCAAATATAATTATTTTACAAACATAGCAAGCTGCAGCTATTATAAATAACAACTTATTTGCATATTTCCTCATTTCTGAAGGGAATGGCAATGTTRTGGGTCTGAAAAGCCTTGTGAATGTAATATAGTGAGATTATTATTTTAAAGTTCGCTATTTCTTAGATTAAAATCAGTAAGTAGAAGCTGGTTTGCAGATTTCAGAACTTGCTCATCTGCATCTTGAAAATGTAACAGAACTGAAAGCTGCAAGCTTTATTGTTAAACTAAGTAATTCTGTTGCTCTTGTAAATGAAACAGAAAACAGATATATGTGAATATATCACACATTTCACCCTAATTGAGCTTTTCAAATTGTAAATGAGTATCACTGTTAGTAGTCACCTTCACAGTATTCCCGAAGTTTGAGCTCTGAGCTGTTTCTGAGTGAATTTTGCAAAGGATTTGGGAAAACATGACTCACGAGATTTTAATACTGGCAGACAAAGACCCCTTTCTGATTCTATTTTTGAATCCCAGGGTCTCTTTAAATAAGGAAGATATTTGGGACCTGAGGACAATAGAACACAGCTGTAAGGATGATTTCTTTTAAAAGGAGAAATCAAAGGGCAGCACTTCTAACGTGCACTATATATGGCAATCTCTTTGTCTGAGTATTGAAGAACTGGTTGGTACTAGCATGCTGTGCTGCATGGCTATAGAGGTTTTCCTAGACATATTTCTTGATGACAACTGCATGCTGTTGGATTTGTTTCAGTGCCTGTGAATCTGTGAGCCATGTATGCTGTGTTCTATTTGCCACTACACTGGAAAAAATATTTAGCGATTTTATGGCAAGAAGAATGCCTCATTTAGGCTGATCTTGGTATACGAGATGATTTGTAGTTTGACATGCTGAGTTTCAGGCACTTTGAAAAGACAACACGGGGTGAACTGGAGATTTATTCCCCATCCCCAATACAATTCACGGGCATTGGGGTGCTCCTACCGAGACCTACCAATGGGAGCTGACAGTGGCATGCAGTACGTTGGACACATTCGAAAGCTTGCTGTAAAGAAAACAGAGCAGTCTACGCCTAGCAGGGAGGAAAATCGATGACTCGGCACTTGGCAGTGGTGACCAGCAGGACGCTGGGGCTGAATGCTGACTCATTGATTCCCCTCGCGAGGAGCAGCAGCTGCTCCATTCCCGCTGCACAGAGCCCTCTTGCCAGGCAGCCGGAGAAGGACCAAGCRTGTCAGCAGGCTTTACTGTCACTAAAGCAAGGGGATTAACTCACAAGACATCCAACTTACATATTTTTGGTTTTACAATTTCGAAGTTGCCTCTCGGCTAGGACATCTGAGAAGACACACACGTCACGGCCTGACATCCAACAGCGCAAACAGCTTCACAGGCCCAAACGGTATTGGCACAACGGATGTGTGAACATACCCCAAGCCTTCGGCTTCTTTTCCTACTAGGATGCATGTATTTCCTGAACTCAGGCCAAGCAGAGTATGTCAACCAAGGAGGTTCAGATAGCTTCTGAGAAGGTAGGCTCCCAGTCAGCACAACGCTTGACATGAGGAAGCTTACATGTTTAAAGTTGGGCATAYGTGTAAATATTGGGGTGAACTGGGCTCTTCTCCTATGCCATGCTTTCAGTGCATTTTATGATGTGATGTATGGTATGGCCAAAGACCAAAAAGTAGTTGTAGTTTATCATCTCATGAAAATAAAAGGTAACAGGTAAAACAGGTGAGACTGCACTGAATAGCTGCAATAAAAGTACAGCTGGAGCAGGTTATTACAAATCTCAGCATTTGATGATATGTACATATTTCTTAACATGTTCTTTTTATGTTGTTTATATTACCATAATTATTACTTAATAAGTTAATGTGTTTATGTATCTGTTTGAACTGATCTTTGAGGAAACAGTTTACAGAAGGAGTCAAAAGACAAGAAGGGGCTGTCATGAGATTAAAGCTGTCTCTCTGGATTAAAATTGACTGAAATACACTATTTATAGCCTGGCACTTCACTGTTGGGAGCAAGGCTGAGTTTCTTCATTTCAGGTTCCATTCATCAGAGACTGTAAGAGATTCTGCCTCAAAAAATACTCACAGAAAAAGTCAGAGGTCAGGTTTCTGTGCTTGAACTGGTATTTCAGCAAAACCTCACGTGGCCAGCCACAAAACCCATTTTCCCTCAACTCAGAGTGTTTTTCCTTCATGAAAATGAGTCTCTTCACCACAGTTCAGGCCTGGATTCAGCAGGGCCTGTAACTGGTAAACTGATTTTTCCTAGTTAATTCAACTGCAGATTGGAAACTCCTCTTTGTTAACTGGCTCGCCTTTCTCAGCAGGCACAAAGCCATTTAAATTCATTTGCTTTTCAAAGCAGTCTCATCTCCTGTCTTCAGTGAGTCCTTGTTAGAGCTCTGTCAAACTCACCGGTTTTGGTTTACATACCTTTAGAAAAGTCTSTATCAGCTACAACTCAGGTTGTAACATTTGTAAGTTTATGAACTCTGAAATTTGAGACAAAGATTATTGCCAGCACCTTTCCTTTGCCTCATCTCCCTAAACTTTTAAAAGCCCTCAACCGTTCTGCTATGCCTAGGGGCAGCTGAGTAGGCTCCTCCTCATCCTAACAGTTGCATTAACAGAGAAGCTTTCAAGGATAACTGCTGCTCCTCAGGGAGCCCCAGGAAGAGGAGCAGGAAAGAGTGCTCTCGTTCTTTTATTCCTTTGCACAGCTGGGGTCTGAAGTATCGTAAGCTGTGCTAAACAACTGCTAGCTTAAGAAACAAGTCTTTGAAATCAGATTGTCAGCTCTAYTGTAGTTAATGAGCCATATAACATCTTAAATCATACACATATCACTTTCTTTAAAATTGATGAACAAGGGTATAAAGAATACAAAAGAGAAGTAACAAATAGATTGTAAAGTATAATGTGACCCTGTCCCATTTCTGAGTTTCTTAGGTAAAATCTACATGGACGGAAACTGGTGGATCTCCCCCACCAACAGCTGCAACTGATGCAAGCAGCAGCGTTCTTAAAATTCTCTTTTTAATTTGTCAATGATTTTAGTAAAATGCTCGGTTTG
This sequence comes from Rhea americana, assembly GCF_003343005.1. NCBI lineage: Eukaryota > Metazoa > Chordata > Aves > Rheiformes > Rheidae > Rhea > Rhea americana. The sequence goes on from NW_028186756.1 coordinate 5,619,882, forward strand.
CAACGGAAGGCCAGATCCTGCTGTTGGCTGGTGGCAATGTGACGTCTCATTTGGTATGAAGCAGAACCTAACTCAAATGAAAAATAAAAAATATGACATAACCTACACAATATCATTATTGATTGGAAGCTAAGGAACACAGAACTCAGGATGGAATTCAGAGAGAACAGAATATGCAGCGTGTAAAATATTTTTAAAATTTATAAAACTGATAAAGAGAGAGATGTGACAAGCTACTCATGTAAGTAATAAATTTTCAATAAAAATGACGCACATTGGGAGACATAGCCCAAGTTTTGGATAACAAGAACTTTCATTAAAGAGAAGTTCCAATGAACAAGATCCTGCTGAGTTTAGATCRTATCTACCTAATAAAATTAAAGATTTAGTCATAATTAATATAGATTCAGCCATTTACCTAATTAAAATGAACTGGGTAGAAAGAATTGATTATACATTTCCTTATAAATGAAAATAAACATACAAATTAATGTTCTTCCAAAGATAATGCATAATGTTAATGCTTTGAAGATAAAAATCTCACATTATTTTTGTCATAAGATCCTTACTGATTAGAAAAAATGTACATGATTACAATTAGTAAGTAAAATCTTCTAAATCAGCATATGAGTTGATGGAGTTATGACAACTTAGACTATCTGAGAATCTCCTCCTTATCTTCAGCCAATAAGAAGCATAAAATCAACAGTTGTAAARAGAAACCTTAGAGCCACTAACTATCAAACAAAATCTATTTCAGGTGAAAAATACAAACAAATGACAACATTGCACAGAGTATCACCATAACTGGTACTCTGGAAGCCTCAGTATACTTGAAGGAACTACACCTATGGAAAAATAAATAAATAAATAAAAGGTTTTCCATACTGGTGAGAAGTTCTGACAGAGGGTTAAAATGTCCCTGAACTCTAAATCAGATTAAATCACTTGAAAACAGATTTTGTTACAGGATTGCCAATATTTTTTAAGGCTTCTTAAGCAAGAAGTATTCCAAAGCAGTCTCTTGGTGTCCCATGTGAAGATGGAAAGCCGAGCTAAGATGCCACTTTTCCAGCATTCTCACTTTATCAGATAACATACCAAAGGTAGCTGCTTACTTGCATATTTATAATGGACAGGAAATCCCAAGGATATGGCATTATGGTATAAAACAAAACAAAAAATGAGGTTACTGCTTTCAAATCTCATTAAAGGTTTTGTTTGAACTTGGGGGAAAGACTGAGTCACTTTATTCCCAACAGTTCTAGAGAAAGCCAGTACAAGCAATAGCTTCTGCAGCTAGAAATGGTCATATTTCTTCTCCATACATTAGAAAAGGACAAATGAGTTTACATAATTTCTGTCACTCTAATTAATCTGGAAKGCCAAATGTGAGAAATATTTCTAAAGGAAATATTAACTTTATTATTGCACTTYTGCTATTCTCTTTTTGTACTTTTAAAAGTAGAAGCAGCAGATAGAAATTAAAAAAAAATGAAATGCTATGGGGGTATGTAACCCCATAAGCATAGCAGGCTGCCCCTAAACAGAGTAACAACTGAAGTTCTGGTATATTAAGTGYAACTTTTCAGGTTCTGTCCCTGAAAATAAAACTAAAGAGTATTCAAGAGCAGCACCAAATAGCCTTCTTTCTGGAAACAGAAGATATCCTTAAATTATATTCCACTAGCTCTCAAATGTTCAGAGAAACAGCTGTTCAGTTTTATGCCATATCACTACACTATCCTTATTGCAAAAGATAKAGACCTTGCATAATCAACATACTTTCCTGACACGTCCTGCTACTGCTCCCATTCTCATACTGGTAATGGGAACTGCTACATTGGCAGCACTTCTGTTTTACCGAATATGCTGAGCATTATTTGCTAGAACAGATTTTCACAGACGGAGTCTCATGGATATTGCTGGACAGAGCTATCAGATTCCTTCTTTACTAAAGACAGCATTATAGTTTGAATTAAAGACATCTGATCAATATTAAAGCTTGTAGATTAGTTTGCTGATATAGGCCAGAAATTTAGCTGATGTAAACTAGTATGGTTATAACATCTTCAGCAGAAATATTCTGGATTAACATCAACATGTAATCTGTCCTTGAAGACTACAATATARCAATGGAATAAGCTGGTATGCACCTTTTTTGAACTGATTTTAACTTGTAATTTTTCATTTTCTCTAGATGGAGAGAAAGCCATTTGAAGCTAATGTCCTGGTGCAGATCAGAACTGAATGCAGCCCAGTGTGCATTCACTGGATGTGCTCCATCCTGCAGAAAACCCTCTCYCCCACCCAACAAGCCCAGTATGTAGGACAGAGAGCATACAGTACTATTTCATCTTCTCTCTCTTTTTAAAACCTTTTTTGAAGCGTTTCCGCTCCTCTGTATATGTTTGTGTGCATGTGTTCCTACCCCTCCCCTTTCACTGCTGGTCTCTGCAGGGCAGCAGAAGTGCTTCGCGGGCGCAGGGCAGCCGTGTAAAACTGACTGCCATTCTAGCCAAATTGCTTCAGCAGCCATTCCAYGTGTAAAGCACTTTACAGAGAAGGAAGCTTTTTAGACCTTAAGTCCCCCAAAATCTATTCTTCTACAACCACGAGGTCCCTGTGAAATCAGAGAGGTTTCGAGAACTCAAGTGAGGTAGAATTTGGCTTGGAACCTAGAGGGGGGRAAAAGCCTGTTAAGATGTGGCAGTCTGTTTCCCCCTTTCTCCCTCTTAGCACAGGAGACTCACAGAAGGAGTGAGGAGTTTTCTTTTCTTTCTGGAGAAGGACAGTCTTCACCTAAGAACTTCAAGGAGGTTGTACACAGAAGCACTGGAACAACTTTTCACTGCCTCCTATTGCCTGAAACCTAAGTGCAGTATTCTTTGAAAATGAAAGGGAAGCAAGAGAAGTAAAATGATCTCGCTCCATCCAGGTAATTTGTTTCGTGTTAGATAGACTTGCTATATTGTCCAATGATAAGTACAGCTATCTTTTTCAGTCTTCTGCTGTTTACTATTTATATTTTTCTATGACCTAACATAACTTCTGCTTGACCCTTAATTTAGTAGGTGCTGTACCTTTAAATCTTTCAGGACATGCAAGAGCAGGAAGTAATTTTTACTTAATTTGCTGAAGATGGCATAGAGGACAAACATACATGTTCTTGTTTAGATGTTCCCTTTAATCTAGAATGAAGGTCATTCTGAATGAAAATACGTGGTTGCTGTTTGCACGCAGAAAAAACAGCAGCCTTCCATGCAGCCAAGGCAACATCAGCCTGGTCAGATGTTCAGCACAATAAATATCTCTTTTTAATACACATTCAGATTCAACAGTATCTCATTGGATATTTGCTCACAAAGGCTTGAAGGCCACCATTAAACAAAATACAGGACAAAGGAAGGCTATGACTAATTTACAAGTGTTCTAATGTCATCATCAGACAGGCTACCTAGCTGCAATCGTTAGCCATACTAAGTACCCTGCTCTTCACACCCTAGTAAGAAATACCTTTATTTTCCATGTTGCTTTCAGTTGTCCTTTTCAAGAAATTGCCTGCCTCTCATGACAGATTTTGGATCCACAAGCTCCTACCTAACCTTGGAAGTGTTTTTATATAAGATGAGAATGGCATCTTTTTCATTGAAAAGAAACCTGGTACCTTGAATTTGGACAAAATAAATACAAAAATATTTTTTATTTGTATTAGAAGAAGAGATCTGGTGTGTTTTGAGACTGTCTTGTTACCCATCTGTTCAACTAYGCACCTTGTTGGGATCCCAGGAAATAGCTGCCTGGCATGGTCAGTGAGGCTGCTAGGCAGGAAACCCAAATGCAGCCAATTACTAAGTCAAACATGTAATCTCTGAAAAATGCATGAAGCAGGTGAGCTGCACAGCTGGGGAATATGCCACCCAGAGAGAAGTCACCCTGCTAGATAACTCTGGCAGCTGGCTAACTAAAGAGTGGGCCATCCTACATGTCAAGACTATGGCTGAAGCTTTGGGAAGCCAGGAGAGTATGACTGGAAGCTTAGACCAGGGATCAGAAGGGAAACGAGTCAAGTAGAGAGATTCCTAAAGCCACTATGTATCTTTACTAACAGATCACAGGGTATTATAAAACAGGACGGAAGGACCCTCAAGAATAAATCTTGTCCCTACCCTACGACACAATGAACTATACCCTTGTCATTCCTGACGGGCATTTTTTTAACCTCAACCTAAAAACTAAAGGTATAGCCTCTACAATCTTCACAGACAATCAATGTTTAACTATTTTTATTGTCCAAGAAAGCTTTTGCCTAAYGCCTGACCAAACTTTTCTTCTTGCACTTTAATCACTTTCTGTGCTGTCTACAAGATTACTCCCTTTGCCTTTGCATCAGCTTTTTACGTCTTTGAAGACTGTTATCRTGTCTCTTCTCAGTATTTTATTCTCTAGTCTAAACAACCCCAAACCTTGTAATCTTTTTTCATAGATCACTATATTGCTCTGTATTGGTCCTTTCTTCCATGAAGTGTGAGACTCAACACCGAACTCAGCTAAGGCCTTTGCATGGCTGTAAAATGGAAGGAATACTTTATGCATTTTGCAGACTACGTTCCTGCTTGTACATCTAAATATGATTTTCCCCCTTTTTTTCACACTGGCACAGGATTGCATTCATGTTCAAATTGTAATCAGCAACAATCCTTTTTTTCCTCAAGACTGTAAATTAGTCAGTTGTCTCTCATGTACTTGCTTCTATAAATGATTCTTTTTGTCTAAGAACAGAAACTGGAGCTGCCTTTAATTGCATCCTGTTTTTTTCAGACCATTGCTCTAATCTGTCAAGATCACTTGGAATTCTGATCGCGTTCTCCTCCATATTTGGAGCCTTCCCAGCTTTGTGCCATCCGCAAATTTAATAAGTACACTCTTTATTCTATCATTGAAGTCGCTAATGAAAATATTTAACARTATCAGGCTCAGGGTAGACCCCTGCGGAGCCACATTTGATATATCCTTCTCTGTTTACAACAAACCACTGGTAACTATTCTTTAACTTTGGCTTTTCAGCTCATTTTGCTAACACACCATTGCAGCTTCTTCTACATCCTGTTTTTCTAGCTTGTTTATAACAATTTTGTGTGAAAGAAGAATGTTTCAAAGCATCTCTAAAGCTAGGATCTATAACTCTAAGAGGTGTTTGGTAGAAATACTATTCCTAGTCTCCTAGTACCTTCATGCCTTCAATGAGCACAGCTACCTGAGTAGTTTTACACCCATGGGCTATCGTCCCTCCATCTGCTCCTGTATTTAGAGAATGTGCATCCAAGTTAAAAACACTGAGGTGATACAGAAATTCATGGTCTTTGGAMTGGTATTCAGTACAGAAATCAACAAGTTACAGAGGTATGCTACCTTCGAGTTTATTCCTACACATCCTGGAAAAACCTCCTTTTAGCTAAAGATGCCTGTTCCCAACCTATAAATGCAGATGGATTCTGTAGGTATGTGCAAATAAGTTATTACCTCCCAACCAGTTCATCCAATCTAGCCAGTTCCATCAGTTTTAACTCTTTCACCTCCAGCAGTGCTTGAGAAAGGGAGTATCCAGACCCATACCTTATGTATGAGCTTGGCCCAGTTGGGTGATCAAAGGAAGGAATGTTGCCCTGAATTTCCTCAGTTATGTGCATTACATTAGGCCCTTATCGTTACTTTGATGTAAGTTTTTTGTGGTTTAATTATATAGTAAGAAGAATTCTTAGGTAAGCCAAGGAGATCTGTCCTTATGACTCAACCATCTACTTTCTGGCCAGCTGACTGTACATTTAATTAATGTCTTAAGCATCAGTTCTGTAGGCCTACCCCAGGCAAATCTCCCATCAAAGTGAATGGGAGTTACCATCTGTGCAGGGCTGAACACAGAGTCAATAGGATAGCACTGCAAGTTTGGGCAAAGAGTCAATAGTTATGAATTTTTTAGTAATGCTGTTAAAGTGCTCTTAGATTAAAATACTCCTTTAGTTTAAAGATATTAGTTCTCTCCTTAACTACTACATTTGAGAGTAGTTTGAGAGCAGCGTATTGCTGAAAACATTGAGAGGTAATTTTCATTCACCTTTGAATTTGTATTCCTTCCTCTGTGTAGGGAGATTTGAGCCTGCTGAAAAAATCTGATAGATGCTGCATATACATTATCACATCAACTGCAACTGCACAGAAAAAAGTTACTCTTTCGGACACAGATATTTGTGYGCTAAAACCCACAGTTTTAAAGATACCTTCTGGACAATGCCTAAAGGCAATAGATCTGTTTTGTAATGTTTAACAATAGCCTAGCATTTTACTCATTGAAGTCAATGAGAAGTCTGCTCTAACTTAGGGAAAAATAGGCTATTGCTCAGTACTTTTGAAACACTGTTCTAATAATAATAATTTGGAGTATTAAGTATATCATCCATTACTAATGCATATGGGTATGAGAACTGTTCAGTGTGTTTATTTTAAACAAACAATGAAATTAGATTGCATACCCTGCATACCCTCAGAAATGTAATTTGGATTGACAAATTCGACATGCTTTGTCTAAGAAGGCAATAAGCTTAGTCTCCAAACACGATGGCTGCAAGAAGCAGCGCTAAACTGCTCCTATGATTCAGAGAAGAGCAGAAATTTACAGAAAAGAAAACCAATGACAGTGAGTCGTCCAGAAAAAACAAACAAACAAAAATTTCCTCTGGAAACATACAAAAATTGTATCTGACACACCACAAAATAAACCTGCTCTTAAGCAGGAATAAATGATGTTGTTTTATTTTCTGGAACAACAGACATTAAAGATTCTTCCTGATGAAAATGATCAAACAATAAATTCAATTTTTAGAATAAAGTTTTCTCTTTATTGTGCTTCATTTTAGGGAGGGAGTGGCAGAGGAGAACTTAAGAATCTGGTTATCTTTAAAGAAGGTTTTCAGCCTAATGCTTTAAGCAGTGAACTGTGCTGGGTAGAAATCTATCTTGTACTTGTCACATCTATATTAAATTATCTACTTTTTTCATTTTACAAGGGGAGACGTGAGCAGAACATTACTCAGCTGTCAGGATACAGGACTGTGCTGCTGAACAGAGTACAAGTGAATATATTTTACAGAGCTGCAAATCGAGCACAAAGGTACCAGAGGAGGGATTTGTGTCACCAGTTTTACCTACTGTGATTCCTGGAAGGCTGTTTTCAGTAGGTTTTGTTTTGACTTCTTTTTGCTGTGATGATATTTAAATCTGATCAATGGCCCTTTCTTGGGCAAAAACAGTGTCTCTTGACTACAACATCACAGATAAGGACTGGAAAAATATTTSTAGCTATAACAAACTGTGAGATGATGGATGTAAAGACACCATGATGACTTGTGCAGACCTTACTACTTAAAGAGTAGTAAAGAACTACTCTTGCAACTCAGTTTTTAGTATGTTTTGCAAGTATTCTGGCTCATTACCTTAACACATAGTGGGTTATAACAATATTAAGAGATACTCTGAGAACATTATGGAGATATCATTCATCCTTTCCCAGGCTACAGGAGATAAAACAGAAAGATAAATCCACAAATCTTCCTGATACTTTTTCACATTTGTCTTGCAAGCTGACCTTAGGGGTCTTAGATTTTGCTGTCATCAATTTCCCCATTTAAAGGAATAAAAATATAAAAGAAAAACTTATATTCCTTGTAAGGATAATTCTAAAAACATAAAATAATACCAACCCTCTAGGGTTTAAAACTGACAGAAGGCTAGGCTTGAATGCTATCTCAGGCTGAACTGTGATTGTAGTGGATGGTCAAGGGATATGTGTGCGGATGGCTAATGCTGGATTATAAAAAAGGAATGGGAAAACCAAGCTAGTTTCTGTGCCTACCACTTCCGTCTACAATATTTTGTGTCACCAGTCATTCTCATGCATTTCCCTTGCTATCAGAGCAGTAACTTCTAATTCTGAATACAAAAAGTTGAATGAGGGCTTGTTTGCATGAGGAAATTACTGTATAATAAAAATAGTATGTCAATTTATGGGGTGTTAGCAAATTTGCGATGTGCGGATATACTCAGTATACTGGAAAGTAACCTCCTCCCTTGGCGTTTATTGCTCACTGAAAACATCCGTATGGGATGATAGTACCATTTAGCTAGTGCAGTCTATATTTATAGCCTAATATATCACACCGTAAGTTTATAATACAGATAAACCTCATGACACAAATAGAGGAATAAAGTAATAGAAAAAGTAGATTATTCCATTAAAAAAGCAAACAGTCAAAAAGGAAAAATATCAACCCTGAGACACTCTGCATAAAAATACAGACAGTCCAGCCTTTACATACTCCTAACTCGCTGTGTATGAAGAGATGGACATTAGCTATTTGCCAAAAACAGGCTGAAACTAGAATCTGCAAATTCTGTCACCAAAGGTGCAAGAGATGCACATGATGCACATTCCCAGCTCATTTTCGGTGGGAAAAACACTAGATCAGCTGCCAAAATGAGTGCAATCTCCGGTATCATTAGAAAGCGCTGAACTTAGCCTATGTCACCATCTCTCTCCTCTGCTCAGTCCCATTTCCTCTCCTTTCAGCAGCTGCGCTTCATGTGGCATTTGGTTACACACAAGCCTGCTCAGCTCTTGTTTGATCTTGTTCGTTTACCTTAGTCATGTTATACGCACTAAATCTATTTTCCAGCTTATGACAAGTGCTTCCATTATTTTTTTCTTTCCCTTCCAGCATCCTAAGCATCTTAAATGCTGGCCACAGAAATGCTACCATTTCTTTAGTTCCCATTTTCTATGTTAATATTAATATTATACACAGATTTATGGGTAATTTTGAGTTTTAAAGTTCACCAGGTTTTTTGCAGTTCCTTAGTGATGCACTGAATACCAGGACATGTAGAATTTTTGCATTATTTGAACAACTTCTGGATAGAGAAAAGGCATACTGACAATATTAATATGTACCAAATCTATGCAGTTTATCTCAGCTAGGGGTAAGTCCCTTGCTAAGTTGTAGCAAAATAATTTGAGAAGGTAAARTAGGATACAGTACATCTCTTCCTCAGACAGATTTTCTTGGGAGGACAAATAAAATTTCATCATAGCCCCATAATAAGTGTCAGTCAGTCTGYGCTTATGCCCACTGCTGCAAGGCCTCCCTTGAGCCCACTGGGCTGAGGATGTTGCTAGCCCCACCCCAGTGTGATGAGTTCTTCTTCTTCTGGAACGACACTAATATTCTCTGAAAATATTAACCCTCAACCTCCCAGCTTTGACCTGTGACAATAGCAAGTCTCGTGGATGCCTTTCTCATTTAGCTGTATTCAAAGATGGAAGAGCAAACAAAGCCAAAACAAATTCAGAGTGGCTTACACAAACTGAYCAGAAGCCTAAGTGTTTCCTAAAAAGCATGTTCTTTTGTACTGCTGAACATCCTGGACTACTAATAAATTCACAATGAGACTAAAAGGTGCTTATCTCAGCAGGACAAGGATAGACCCTTATACTTTTTATAAATATAGACACATATTTTACAAAAGCTATGCATAATGACTAATATCACTCTGCACCCTCTCCAGCAGCCTACTGAAAATGCCAAATAGGATGCAACTGGTCCTTGTATCACACTTTGGGACCTCCATGACAAACACCTCCACTCATTTACAGTGTGAATGCTAAACTGCTAATAATCAGCACAGTAATAAAAGCAGCATCACTRTATGTTTCAGAGTGACTTCCATATATGAGTGTTTTTCAAAGTGTATTTCAGAATTACATAGYAGATCTCATTCAGACACGGACTGGCTTGACTTTGGTGGCAGCAGGACCTGGACTCTGAGACCCTACATAGTTTCCAGGTGAGAAGCAGCAAGCTTTTTCAAGAACCTTGCTCTGAAACGTACGATTTCAGATCTTTCAAGTTCCTTCTACCGCAGTCAGACAAAACTATTGAAAAGTAAGAATGCTAAAGATCTACTTTGATGTTAACCTTTTGTCCAAGATGGTTTTCTTAATGTTTGATTTTTCTTCCTTCCTATGAGTTTCTTTGCCTTTAGTAACTTTTTATCAGCTGCTAGAATCTGGACTGCCAGAACTCCGTCTTCCTGAAGTGCTGTGTTAAAGCTCTGTAGGCTTGTATGACACTAATCCCCCATGCACACATCTGTCTCGACACCCATCCTAAAATYTCCCAGCAATTGCCTTACTTCAAGACTCCTAGGAAAATTCATTTAGAGTTTGTGTGTCTTTTCACTATCATTTTCACTGTAAGGTGAAATAATATAAATGCCTTGCCCCTACATGACTGAGACATGCAATAAAAAACAAAAGGCCAATAGCAAGAATTAAGAGAAAGATGAAAATACTGAGATAGCATTGTTAACCAGATGACCTAAAAAACTCTCATCCAATACTGATTCTTTAATTCTTTCAGTAAATAACCTCAAAACAATTTTTTTAAAAAATTGATAAGTAATAWAAATTGGGTCAGCTGATGCAGCTGAACTACAAGTGACTTACTCTTCATATTCTGTCCTCCTGACATTCTTGTTTTGCTTTATATCCCAATGTTATTTTCTTAACTCACATAACTTGTTCTGGAAAAGGACTGTATTTTTACTCTTCATTAAAATAYCATACACACCTACTTACTTATTCAATAAATAATAGAAAGAGTTCTAATGACGAAGGAAATCTGGTAACATAATGTTTATGAACTCTACCTGAAATTGAGGAGCAACCAAGACAAACTCTGAAAAGTACAAGTTTCCTATGAGGAGAAAAGTATTTTTTATCTATAAACCTCCTGAAGTTGAAAGGTACTGACTGAAAAGGTCACAGAGGGACAGTCTGTGTTCGAAGGAGATTGCCTTAGCTAAAGGGGTATTTGAAGACAGGCAACTTAGAATCCTGCCAGCACACAGCCAAATCCTAAATAATAATTGTAAGTGTTGAAAGACAGAGAAAATTGAGTTGACTGTTCTTTCTAAATATGCCCATTTTTTGAGCTAAAGCAGAGGGTTTGCTCTTGAAATGCGGCTGCAAGTTTGTGCACATTTCATTGTTATGTTTGTGACTGTAAAGCTGAAACTAGTCCACCAGATGGAGGGCAGGAAAAGAGATAATTAACCTTCCTAAGTGCCCTGGCATGGTGATATTGGTCCTGGAAATTAAAGGAAGGGGAGCTGAAAGATCACACTTTTAACTAATGGTGTCAAATAGAAAATCTGTGCCAGGAGGTGCACCGAAGATGGCGACTGGAGCCTGGCCAGTGGCTGCGGAGAGGCTCAGAAGCACGGTCAGCACGCCTGCAGATGAACTTACAGCCCAGTAAATGTCGAACTCCAGGAATGTTACCAGAGCTGTGAAACAGTCCTTACCAGTAGTGCTGCTTGTACATATGCACAACAAAACTGCTGTCCAAATGTGGAATATTAACAACACTTTGAAATAGGTGTTTGGATGCTTCCAGTCGATGTTTCCAAAAAGAACTGATTAATCTGAGCACACCCTTTTCTGAAGTTACAGATCATTTGTGAAGTTCACATTCCACAGCAAACTATGGATCTGAACATTCCCAAATATTTCTAATTCCAGAAAATTTGAACTGCAATGTAAAGTCATTGATTTTATACTGAGTCACAGAATTACTTTTTACTACATAATCATCAGGTATCCATCTCTTTTTTTAGATTTCTTTAATAAAATTGATAAATTTCTAACGCAGAAAGAAAACTGAGGGGAAACAATGTTCTGGATAACCTAAAATCGAGAAGCCATCATGTCTCAATATTACTGTAGAGCTCTTCTTCCTGCACAGTACTGTTTATGTTGCTCTGGGCCAGCCTCCACAGATGGAGGCTGCTCTGGATAGTCCCTGTCATATCTCAGTTACAAACTTGGCCAAATTCAGCCCCAGACAACTTCATAAACAATTACATTAGGTAATGCTTTTGCATAGCCCTACTGGTATCGATATGTTTGATACTGAAATCTCACATGTGCCCTTTGTTCAAAAATCATTAGTGATTGTAATTTTGTCCCAGGCTGTGCAGTGGCTACTCAGACACCATGCAGAACCCATGCCCGGGCCATCTGCAAATATATTTGAACAAGGAAGTTCTGAGCAGCTGCCAAAAAGCAGAGTATCAGTAGAATAATACATTTGCTCAAAGAGGATGAAAATTTGCAACCACAAAAATAAACCTAACATCACGGGCACCATTATGCTAGTGAGGTGGTATAGTAAATGTGTGTTGACTGTTTCTGCTGACTCTAACACCAAATAAGAAACTGTCTGCTTCTGTGTGAGTAGGACAAAGTCCCTCTTCTAAAAACAAATTAAAAAAAAATCACATCAAATTACTAGGAAATATATCTGGCCATTTTTATTTTTTTAGGCAAGAAAGAAGAAAGGTTTTGATAATGAAAAAAAAATTAACAGAATTTTTCTTAGACGTTCCTGATAAAATAAAGCTATATTCCTTTCTGAGCTTCATTTCTTTTATTGCTACCTATAACTGTTTCATCAGGTTTTAATCACACATATGTATCTGYAACAGTTCTGACAGGAGAATGACTCCTATATGTGCTTTATTTTTTCCAGAGGAGGAGACTGAGGCCTAAAGCCATGATTTTTTCTTCATGTCTGTGTGCAACATATCTCAAGGACAGAGCACTGGACTGTAAACAAAAGGGACAGCTGTAAGGTCATGAACATTCCTGGAAGCCTATTATGCACAAATACAATGTGGAAAGAATATGGAAATGGGACTGAGCTTTAGCAATATTCATTTTACACTGAGTTTTACATGTTCCTAAGAACTCAAGCTATTTCAGATTTTATTAGATCTTTGTGTTGTATCATTTAATGTATTACAAAGCAGCTACAGGGAAGGAGTGTAGGGGAAGAGCACAGATCTCATGGTACTGCATAATATAACCTTCTTGAGTCTATTTTTTTTAATTTATTGAAATAAAAAAACAATATAAAAATGGGAGTTTCAGTGATAGCTATAAAGCACCGTATTGAGACAACTGAGGAGGTATTAATTGAAAAGAGAAAAGAAACATTATCTATTTGTTTCTAGGGTATTTTAGGCATATAATCTTCCATTTTGCTTCCATGCTGTCCGATTGTCTTTACACAGATCCTTTTCTACTCACTCTCTAAATAAAAAAGAAAAAAAAMCAGTTTGAATAGCCTTGAATTTAAGAAAGTGCCATGACTCCAGGAAAGGGCAAAAATCCTTTGCAGTATACTGTTCTTCTTTTTTTTTCACGAGATAATATTTTCAAGACATGTTTTTCCCTGCTTATTGTGCTTACACAGACTTTTTGGTGGTGCTCCAACTGAAAAATGTCTGCATGTGCAGTTCTAGAAACCTTTTCAGAGATGTAAATCATTAAAGACACAGTGTCTCAAAACCATACAGTTGCAGTGAAAAACAAAATCCCTGTTGGCTGCTGTTCATGACAGAGTTATATGTTGCTTTTTTCTCGTCTTCATTAAAATTTTCACAGGAAAATCATTCTTTGTGGTCCCTCTTCCATATCAAATGCTCAGCCATCCAAACCAATACCTCCTCATGCAAGAGGTTAATATGGTGGCTGAGATAAAATTAAATGGATAGTCCAGAATTCATCATTTTTTGGTTTATCACTTGGTCTTTGGCCTTGCAACTGCACGTATAAAATACATAATCCTTGCACATTATTTTTCTGGATATTATGTGCTAAGAATGGCACAAAGTCAAGTTCAAAAAATTCTCCACCTGCTCCTAATAACTTCTCCTTCCTAACTAATCCTTTATAGCCTCAGAGAAGAGATAGGCCTCATAGTAGTAGGCCCTGGAGGTCAACAAGCTTGAATTTCACTGGAGCAGCAGTGGCAGCAAATTCCACAATTAAGAACCAATACAGGAATGTCAGAGTCCCAAGGGACTTCAGGTTGGACTCAAAGGCATGAAAGTCCTTCTGGTTAAAAATCAGCACCTTGAATTATCCCTCTCTGCTAGCTGGAGATCAGTGACCCTTATAGCTCAGACGTATGATATCTCTGAACACTGAGCTAATACTTCTTTGCTGCTACAGCATTAAGTCTGTATGGCAGGCGTATGCCATGGTGCCGAGAATGCTGGAGGACAGCAACTCTTCTGTCYCAGTTCCTCCACGACTGAACAAGTGGCTCAAGGAATACAATGTTGTTTCTGTAAGAGCTGAACAGTGAGAAGTGATCTGAGATAGTCTTCAGCAGATGGGAAATCAGGCAGAGAACACATTTCTCACTGAAGTGCTCTACCTTTCTCCTTCAATGTGGTTTTAATAAATCCTTTTCTGTTCTACAGATCTCCTTAAGGAATCCAAACATCACATGCAGAGGCTAAGTATTTTGGTGACACTTGCCTTTAATATCTACTCAATGCAATGAATCTAATCTTTTGCAGCAGCTCTGCATCATTCCCAATAAAAGGTGATCAGTATGCCAACTACAGAGTAAAAGGGAGTAAGTAGCAAAGAAGGTCTGAGTGCCAACAGCTACCACCCTGCCAGACAGGTTCACAGCCCATTAGGAGAAAGAAATACAAAATGTTCCATTTGTATGTTCTTGTTTATATTAAAGTAAAAGCTCTGGAGAATAACTTAAAAACAGACTCTGCTAGGGCTACAGTGAATCTGAACAGTTAGGAATTTTAAGAAAAAGGAGAAGAAAGGAAAGAAAAGAAAAATGGAAAGAGAAGCAGACAGATAGAGAGAGAGAGAAGGAGAGGAAAGGAATAAGTGTAACTGAACAAAAGACATGGATCCAGAAACAGAGTTGGGCAGCCAAGTATGAATCCACCTCTCCACCTCAGCTAATTCCAGCAGACATTGGCCAACAGTCATAGAGAACACAACTGATCTTGGCACCACAACTAAGTTTGCTTATTTTAGAGTGTTTCTACACTGCAATGAGATGCAAACATGCTTTAAGGATGTCAGAGACATGAGGCTTATTTTTCCTTTTCTTTTAATTGTACAAATGTATTTAATGAAGCCAAAATAAATAAGCATTCTCCTCCATCTCTTTGGGAACACTCTGCTAATACACCAAAGCACTGAGGCAATCCTAGTGGATCTACTTGCAAAGCAGTTCCCRTTTTATTTGCTCTCCGCGTTAAAGAGTCCAGTGCCACAGGACTTGGCAGGTCGACAGCGTTCACTATATACCATGAGGAACTGGCTATTTATTCCTTCCCAGGATACAACATTGGTACAGTGCTTGAATTCTCTCTCCTCCCAGATTCAGTACTAAAATGATGCCTGAGGATGACATTAACAGACACTGCTGTGGCACATGAAAACTTCCAGTGTTTACTCTGATTGTATTCCTCGCAATAACAATATAGTTAATAAATTCACCTGAAGTCTCCACTAGAATTTTCATTTCCAATTTTAAGCTGTTTTGAAGCATTCCTGTGCACTTTACAACAGTTGCTGTCTTTCATCACAAATGCAATTTCATTTAAGAGTGGAACAGTATAATCCCTGTAGGTCCTAGAAATACTGTATACTACACATCAACTGAAGTTCGGAAATCTCCTTAAGATCATTAGCTGAAAGCAATTTAAAAGTTTAAATATAATATATGCATAAATATATTTATTTCATCTCTTAAAAAAGAATTGGGATGTGTGCTGGCAAGCAATTGATCTTAGAATCTGCACTGTTTCCTTGTCAGGTCAATAGAAAAGGATTTTCTCTGCAGATATTTGAAACACACTGCCGCTAAATCCTATGCAAAATCTGGAATGCATTAGTCCTACATGTGTTTACATTTTCTGTATCACAAAAATAGCTAATTACATAGCATTGTTAGCATTGCTTATTTATTTTTAACTGTATGACTTCGATGCTCTGCTGCCTATCAGATTCCAAAATTGAGCGCATTATCTTTACACACAGAACGGATTCAGCATGGGCACCTGCTTGTTAATGCAGATACCTGAACAACTAGTAGCTGGACTGAAGCCATCTCTACTCATTTCATGTACAGAATATACTAATCTTATTTTGTATCATACTCCAGGTTATTATGAAATGCATGGGCTAAATCCTGTATTGTTATAACTGCCAAATCTCCACAGGCTTCAGTGGAGCAATGCTAATTTACACCAGCTGAAGAACTGGACACATTTTTAAATTTCTAATGAAAGTTGCCTCAACAGTTCAACATTGGGATCGTTGAGTGCTGCGTCACTGTGTGGGCAGTATGTGGAACAAAAGGGTTTTCTTTAATACATGCTGAAAATGGAAACTATCATTAGCAATGATGTTCTGACTGCGAGGCATTTTTCAGCAACAACTTTTGCAGAGGGAAGTGAAGAGCCCTGCACTACTGCTGAATGCAGCGGGTTTCCGAGCACCATTGCCACGCGCAAGCCAATAACTGTTACTCAGCCTCTACTCACACCTCAGAGAAACACATACCAAAGGGAGATGTTCACCTTATATTTTCTCGTGGCAATATTTATCATGAAAAAGGTCTTAGGGGATTAGACATATGTATATGTGTGTCTATGTATTGTACAGTATTTACAGGTATATGTGTGCAGATTGTTTCACCCACGGCTAAATTGAAATCATTCCTGGAACAGAACAAAACAATTATTTAATATTTGAGAGTAAAATTTTGCTGCAGCTTTAGGAAGTGGAGTAAAATTTCACTACGGGTTTTAGGAAGCAAGGAATACTACAGCTAATCTAAATTGTAGCTTGGCAGAAGGTAGTTATCCTTGAGAAGATGCTTCCTAAAAGCAACTGCTTTCTTAAAAACTGTTCCATCCTATAATAGTCTCTGAAATACATATACCTACAAATATACAAAAGGCCTTTTTAGTGAAGAATGCCATGTACTCTGCTTCTTAATTTATAACGCAAATGGTTAAAAGATGGTCTCTTGTTTTAAATTAAGCTCAGAATAACATAAACATGAAAGGGCCATTGTCTAATTTAAAGCACAGACTACTGTCTGAAAACTTCTAGCAGCTCTTATTTGTCTTGTATTGTACCTCCTTCTTGCATATATTTTAAGCCTTTGAGAATTTTGAGCACACTCGATTTCTGCTGTTTGTATACATCTTTTACATAGCCAAGCAAAAGTGAAAATGTTTTTAAAAATGGGTATAAAATCACAGAAAGTTCAGTGGATTCAGCAGCAGCTGCTGAACAAGCTACTTTTGTACTCTTTTAAAGAAAAGTTTTCAGATAAGTTAGGTCCCATTTAGGTGAATATAGATTTGTTGGAAAAGTATTTAATACAGCAGAAACGCTCAAATAGCATATCCTACTGCACATATCTCTTTAAGAAGAAGTTCTGTGGTAGAGACAACATTTGTCTGATGTGGCAGTCCTTCTCTCCGTTCCTGTTTGCACGTTTGTTACAGGGGTGCAGCAAAACGACAGCTAATGAATAAGAACCCACCTTATTTCCAGCAGTGACTATGCGATCCGTCCTCCTACTGTCTTGCTCTAACAAATACRATTTTTAACTATAGGCCAAGGTACTGGCTAATTCTGAATCTAAATACAGGTTTCTTCAGCAAATCTTCTACATCAGCAGCAACAAAATGCACACATGCTGCACATGTGACTTTGCACTCACATTTTCAATTTAACAAAAATAGAATCCCTACGTGTTTGAATGTACAGTTCCCACTTTATTTCTAAATTTGGGACATTAGATTATTGTTGGAAGCATCTCACACTAAAGGAGAATGGAAGGGAAAAGGACAATGTCTAACTGTAAAGTCGTGATTGTGGAGGAGTTTTTTTTACTCGGTGTTCTGCAGAAAGCTGTTTTGTGGCATTGCAGAATGCCTTGATTTGTTGCATGTTACTGCAAGGTGAAAGAAAGCCTCATCATCTGATCACCACTGTATCCTTACAAGCCCTGAAGATAAAGTATGGAAAATCTATAACTGCAATGTTATGTCTGTTGCTGCTGCACTCTCTACTAATCAATCAACGCCTCTCGACAAAGCTCTTTCAGCCTCCTCCTATAGCAGTTAGACCTATAATCAGCTCTACAAAAACAGTTCAGAGATGTGTCCTTTGTGCTTCTGTGTGATTTATACTAAAAAAATCACTCAGCATGCTCTTCATAACATGTTATGTAGTATAAAATGCACCATATCAGTGTGTTATAATCACAGCCATTACTTAAAATAGGCTAAAACGTCTTTAACGTTCTAAAGTAAATTTCACTATTAAGACCAAATGGATTAGATCATCRTTTCCATACTTCCTTTGTAAGTAACACACAACTTTTTTAATAACTCACTGACCTTCCTGTGCATGCACGGTAGGACTTGTGTTTTGTAACACAAGTGACTGTTCTAACAATTTGTAAATACTCGTATCTGATACACAGACACCTTCTGACTAATTTTTGATAATGAAAAAGAACTTTCTGTATTTTACAAAATTATTCTCAACAGTCAACTACTTCACTGTTTGAGCAACAGTCATCAGTGGAGCAAAAAGCATTTCCTGCTGCATCAATACAAGCTTCAGCTGCTGCCATTATCAAGCTATTTCAGACACTATGCTATCCCACGGCACATATTGATTTACTCGTGTTTCCCTCACTATGGTTCTCGAGAGGCCTGTCTCACCTGTGTTCAGCCCAGTCATTTTCACCCCCTACTGTTTAAATAAAAATTCAGAGTCAGGAAGGCTAGCACTGTAGCTAGCGACTGCACATAGTGTTTTACTTAGCTCTTTTGTAGATGAACAGTCTGGAGGGGAAGGGGCAAGGAGCCTTCTGTTCATCAGCTTGTCCATCCTTTACATCTAACATAGCCCCTGTAGAGGAGGGTTATCAGTACTCTGTGTCAGCTGTGTAAAGACTCTCAAAGAAAGTCATCTGTTAAGGACTCAGGTAAAGATTTATTTGGAAAGCTTTCTATGTGAGGCCAGCGAGGTGGATGCAACGGATAAGAACACTGGTGAGGAGGTTAAGTCCCAGGTGCTCTACTTGCTTTTAGGGCAGGAGCAAAGCTTACAGTGTGCTGGCTTGCACAGCCCTCTAGAAAAGATACGTAGGGAAAAGACAGTTTGGTCACTGATATGTTGCCTGATCCTTGCAGAATTGTTGTAAGCTAATGAAATTTTATTCTTAGTTAACAACACATCTTACACATAAGCTTTTCTAAAGATGTCAGCATGGTAAGAGATTATTTCTGTCACAGATAAACAACTCAAGCCAAACTTCTGCCTGCTGTATAAGATGATAAAAGAAGACAACTCTACACAAAACAAAACATAATATGAAAATATATCATGCGCACAATATGCATTATGCTTTCTACAGATAACCTGTTAGGCATTTTGATAACAAAAGTAAAACCCAGGATTTGTCTAAAACTGAGACACCATCTTTGGATATATACATTTGGTTCCTCCTTGTCCCTACTTCTAGCTTCTTAGAACAAGCCTTGATCAAGAAAAAAGCAAAAAAGTTAGAAAGTACATAACTGATAGTAAAAGCACAGAGGGTTGCTTCTCTGTAGTTTCATATCACATCTATTATGACACTACCTGAGAGTCTAGTAAACGAACGTGCCTGGTGAGGTGAAGATGCTCAGGGATTTACTTTCCTTTTGAGAAGCTCACAATGGGACACATTCTTCTCTAGCAAATGAGTTCTTAGGAACCAACATCGGGTACAACGGCATAAATTATCTCCATTGTGATTCTTCCATCTGGAGGGTAATGCTAATATCAAGGGTAGCTCAAATCCATGTGGTTTATGAACTCATAGCAAAAGCATGTGTCGCAAAGCTAGAATCTAATCCTCCAGACACTTCATTTGCCTGTATCATTTATTAGCAGAAACAAAGCCCCAAAAATGTCCTTTTCACCCAGCACTTCCAGTTTCCAAGTGATATCTATCATTTTGATTGTAAAAGCTTTTCAATGATTATTAGAAAAGGAGTGATATAGACTGCTTAGAGGCATACCATAGACAGAATACTCCATTTAAGGAAAGGGGTCAAAAATTGAGAAAGTAGGCAACTAGGGAAGAAAATCTTTCTAAATCATTGCCAATCTTCCCTTCATTACAGCAAGGATCTTAATCTAAACCCTGATCTGAATAGATCAGAATTTTGCAGAAATCTGAAACTAACTCTTTGTTTTGCAGTTCAGGTCCGTACATACTGATGCAAACACAATATCTGAGTTTTGGTTCAACTTCATTTATGCCCATGTTATCTTCATAATGTGTCTTGGGCTGTATAAAGAGAAGCGTAGCAACAGGATTCTCCCTGAGGGTGAGCTATATTGGATGTAACATGCTCCATATATTTGCATTCAGTAGCATGGCGTGACATACACACAACAGTATTAACAAATCTCATTGGACAAGTCTGGAAACCACAACAGATGCTGGCAATCACAGAGGCAGTGTTGAAGTGTAGCYTCACATATTATCTTCACCCTCTGTACTGTTACGTTGAATTCTGACAAGGAACTGACCTTCAATAAGGTTCTTTGGATAGATACACTCAAAAGATGTTTTCTGTTTGTTTGCTATCAAATAAATGTTTTTTAATGTTTATATGTTTCAACAAAGATATCTTTAATTACCCAATTCCAGTTTCACTGGGAGTCTTGTTAATTTAGAGCTAAGAAATTGATAGCTGCTTAACATGCTTATTTTTGGAGAAATGAATAGACAGTTCAAGTAAATGGAAGTTCGAATTCTGTCCGTGACCCTTTTGTTTCCTGTCAGGCAGAACTGGAACTTCCTCTTCTTAGGAGAAGGTTCTCAAACACTGGCAAGATTAGTTCTCCACAGGTGCAAAACATTCCCCGCAAACTAAAGTAGCAGACCTAGAGACTTGTCTTGATGCTGTACAACTTAGCTGTTTAAGCTAAATGCTCTCACTAGCTTAGCAAAGTAATAATAACAGGAGACAAATGCTCATCAGTAATACGAATAGTGGCTGATTCAGAAGTTCACCTCTCTTTTACTACAGAAAATAAACAGAATGTGCTGCAGGCCTGCAAAGTCTGTGCTGGATGGGATCACTTGGTCTCCAAAGGTTAGTTACGATTTGTAGACTAGAACTCTTATAAAATTATCTTTTAAAAATCAGCGTATTTGCACAGCCAATACAGAAATCAAGCTGATTTGAGAACATACCTGAATATGATACCATAAATGTGCATCCGCATTGTTTTTATTTACTTATTAATTTGAAAGTTTGGCATACTGCTGCAGGTGTTTATGACTGACTTGTTAGCCTATACTAACTTGGTTTGCATTTCATTTTTGGCTTGCAGATCTTAAGCGTGTAGTTAACACCCTTCCTTTCTTCTACCCTCCCTAACGCCCCCCCTTTTTCTTCACTCCCTCCCCAACCCTTACCTTTTCTCTCTTCCCATCTCTCAGGAGCAAATGCTAACGGAATTTATATTCACCATCTTGTCACATGACAGACATCTATTTTTCACTTGTCAGACTGGCCAAAATTGAAGCAAAAGCGTGTTAGTATGACAGTCAACTCATGCAGATCCTCTGGGTCAAATCTTCATCAAAAGATGGGCATAACAAACATGCTTGAAAGTTTTTAAATTAAAAATAGTTAGCCTCAGATACAAGCGAATAAATTTCTGCATACACTTTAAAGCTATTTTAAAACTAGCACAAGACACAGCATGAGTACAACTACAAGCAAACTAGGAAATCAATAGTCACATAATGATGTCTCCCTTTTTTAAGAAATCTATCTGCAAAAAGAAAAGTGAAAGTGTCTAGTGCTTTATCCTCCACTAAAGAGCTAAAAATTTACATGTCTTGCCAGTTCAAATGGGACCTACTATGTTTTAATATATTCATATATTTTTCCTAGATAAATCAATAACAAGCAGCCATTCCCCAAGGTGAAAATATACATTAAGAGGGAAAGAGACCAGGCCAAAACACCTCTCTCCTTTATTTAAAAAGTAGTAGAAGTAATAGTGGTGATTTTCCTTGCTTGAAATACATGTAGGTGGATTTTATCTCTGGTGAAAAATCTGTACACAATGTAACAGTGTTAAAGAAGTCAACTGACACTCCTCCCTGTTTGATAACACCAGTCTTACTTTCCCATTATTGATTCTTCCACATAAGWGGCCTGTGTAGAACATAACATGCTGCTTAGATTATGCTCCACAAYGCCGAAGCCAGAGTGAACCCAGTAAGCAAAAGGTTTCCAGCTGCATAAACAATCATACCCTGCTTACTGCCTGATATAATATAAGAATGAAACAGCTGTATTAGCCTTGGCAGAAATTTTTTTCAGACACAACTGCACTTGATTTATATAGGGAATCCATGAACATAAGGCTAGATATAAATTTCTAGAGGCTGAGATAGGTCAGATCCACTGTATCTACTGCTTCTGCTATGTGAAATCAGGGTAATGGATGGTAAAACAGCAGCAGTGTGAGACTGGATGCTTTCTGCCCCCATACCATACAGTATAATAACTTTATTTAAGATAAGATGGTTATTTTTGCCCTCCTACTAAAAACATAGTGCAATTCTCAGAGATCAAGAGATCAGAAGGGATTTTCATATTTTAAGATACACAAATCACTGAAATGAATATGACTTCAGTTTTAGTTAGATTGAACCAGATTTGGGTGCATGAGTTCTGCCACTCTCTAGCCCTGAGGACCTTGTTCTGTCCACACTCTGCTGTATCTTCTCCCTGCTATTCCCCTCCAGCCCCTCTGCTCTTGTCTCCACAGCTGCACAACCATCTCTAAATGATGCASGAGTATAATTTCACAGATTACCGATAAAATCGTGAAGCCAAACTTCCTAATACGTTTAGCCATATCTTCAAATTTTATGGATCCTGGTTTTCACAGAAGACAATTCTCCTCAATATTCCTAGTGTCTCCAAGAACACAGAGAAACAAGTGATTATTCACATTAAATTCAAAGAACTTTCCTTATATAACAAAATGTTTAAGAACATTCTTCTAATGAACAAAAGTAATAGTATTTACTTTGTCATAAGACCACAGACTAAAGCTAAAATAGCATAAGACAGTTTATAGGCAGTAATTTTTGTGACCTGTGTAAAGGCTATAAAAGCAACAGAGGGATCAGGGATCTTATGAAAGTTTAAACATACTAAAAGAGAAGTGCTTCAAAGCTCAAAGATTCTAACAACACAGAGGGAGTCTACTTGCTGCTTGCTGCTTGCATGCACAAAAATACGTCTAAAACAAAATCAAGTTACAGCAGTTAATATTTGAAAAAAATAGAAGCTAATTTCAAAAGAAATTTAAATCACTGTATTTTATAGACATACCAAACCATAGAGATAAATTCCAGGAATGAATTATCCATAGAAAACACTGCAGAGTGCGTGAAGCACCTGGAAGCATTACCTGCTCTCAGAGAAAGTATATTCAACTCAATGAATCAGTAAGCCTGATCCCACAAGGCAACTTCTTTGTTCTCTTACACAATGCACATTTAAGCCCACTCTGCAAGATTCAAGCTTTGGTTCCAGTATTTTAAAAGTGGCCAACTGTGTGCAACACCTAGAATGCCATTCTGGCAGTCAGGAGCCCCAGGTTCTGTTCCCGTGTTGGCCACCTGGTTGCGATGGGTCTTGGGCACATCACCCAATCTTGCAGTCTTTAGTTCACCAGTCTGCAATATGAGTATGATAGTATTTATTACACAAGTATATTTCTTATAATAAATACTATTATAAATAACAATATTTATTATTATGAGTATAATAGTATTTATTACAGGAATAAAATATTAAGATTGAATGTTTGTAGCATTTGAAAGTCTCAGATGAAAAATATTGTAATGCAATGCATTAAATGCTTAAGATGATGAAGCATGAAGCATTTCTTTAAGTTATTTTAAGCTATTGATAAGACCAGTTTTAAAACCCATTTTGTCAAATTTGAACAGATATTTAGAAAAAAAGCTTTTGGGGTAAAGTTTCTAATTCCTTTTAGATCATCTGTTCTTACCAAGTTTTCCTCATTTGCAAGAATGGGAGAGCAATGAAATTACAAGCAACAAAAGTCAGAGTATACCATAGATGTGTACAAACCCCACCAGTTTACAAGCTGTAAAAGCTTCCATCCAAAAAGGAAGGCAACCTGCCACATGCTGCAAAAGCAACCCATTTTGATAAAATGCATGCCTTTGTGAATCATAAGCAGACTTTCTACAAAACTGTCTCTTTTTCTCCTGATTCCCTGCAGACGTGTGCAATTTTCACTGCCTGTCAGTTTATCAAAAAGACCAGAGCATCAAATTTCAGCTCTGGATTGTCAGGTCTGATCCCTATTTCCTTTCAAATTCCAAAATACTGACACATTGATTGGAGTTCATAGTGTCAGACAACAGCACTTAAGAGACATTTTTGCTAAAATATAGCTTCTGATCTATCTTTTATGTTTTTTTTTTCCTTTTGCAGCCTCAAGAGTATTGATCTGGGACTCATTTATATATGATTTGCACAAAGTAGCAGGCAATTCGCTCAAACAAAACAGTTCTTTTGTATAACCTTTTAAATGGGGGCCCATCAAAGGGGGTTTATCTAGCTTATTTAGTTTGCGGAGACATCCCCCTAACACTTCCAAGAATTGCCTGTATTTAAGTTCCCAAATGCTAGAAAGAGAGATCTAAAACCAGAGCTCACAGCTATACAGAGTGCTCAGTGAGYTGCAAAGTTCTGGCATATTAGCATCATGTAAAAGTTGGGACTCCATAGCAACAAACATTTTTATATACATAAACACACACATACTCTGATAATACTGGTTATTATCTGTAAAGGCTCTTCAGTAAATACATGAGCACAGCAGATCTTCACCATCTGATATTATCTGAGAATAATGTCATCAATATACTGTTTTGAATCAGACACAGACTCCTCTAAATCATTAAACTTTAAGCCACCCAACCAGTCATCCTGTCTCCTCAAAAATAGCAACAGATATTTGGTAGTGTTCACCTTCCTAAAAATGTTACTGTTACTTTGTCCTTTTTCACTGCAGATCTCAACATTCTGTTGGAAAGCGAGTATGCGTGCATTTCAGAGGTAGCTGCTGTGCTTGGCGGTACTGCAGCAGTTGCACTACTTGCATAACTATGGATTTTGAAACACACGAAGCCATAATCACGTACATTGTAATTTAATGTAATGGGTTAATTTGATTCTCCCTCAAGGGTGGAAGCTAGAGAATGCTACAGTGCTTCTCCAAAGAACTCTTCATTTAGCAAGATCATTCTATTATTAGTTCAGTCACACTCTAAATAAGCCCAATTTTCCTTCTCAAAAAGTGTAAGTTTCTTCTTACAGTCTTTTTTTTCCCTCAGTAGATTTAGTAATATAAGTAGATGTTTGGCAATGATGTAGAGTGGGAGAGTTGTTGTTACCTTGCCTTTAGGGAACCCACTTTTTTTTTAATTCTGTTTATTTAAAATACAGCATTCCTCAAAGGTAACTTTTGTATATATAACATACATGCGGGTGTGTGTATAAATTACAAAGAGTATGTGTGTATTTTTTTWTATATATACACACACACACACATATATATATACACAAATATTTTGTATATTATGCGTGTGTGTATATACATGCATATGTACTTTTWTATATATATATATACACACATTATTTATACATACATACACACACAAACACACACACACGTAAACATTTTGGAGAAAAATCAGTTATTTCTTGGGTAGCTGCTAAGGAAGCAGAAAAGGAAATATCTATTTCATCATATTCTTGGCTAGGCCTCTTCTGCTTCATAGACAAAAATTTTCAAGGTTGCTTTCAAGTTGTGGTCACACATATGAGAAAGACAGCCAGTACTAATGGGACAAAAGCCTCTGGAAGTTTCTTAATAAAATTTGAAAGGACGGAGGCATTAGAGTATATGGGAAATACTACAGTGATTGAATTGAAATCAGAGATCAACCCATCAGCAATCCTTAGTACTTCCAAAGAAGAAAAAGCAACATCCAAAATAGTATCAAATATATCAGCTAAATTCAGATGTTAATACAAACACTAATTTATCTATGCACAAACTACCTATTACAAGCTAAGGACTCATTAAGAAAGCTATTTGAAAGTTATATGAATTYTAGAGCTTTCACATTTAAAGCTTTCAGTTTCTAAATAGTGAGAAGTCCTCCTTTCTCGCTCATGTTTTGTACTATACTTGTATTTTACTTTCTATTCATACTAATTTCAGAGAGTTTTAAAACATGGATTTAAAAGAATATTAGGAAGAATTTCTAGGGGAAAAAAAAMCCAACAAAATAATACATCTGTTCTAACTGCTAAAATCCTRAACCTCAAAAAGGAGAAATACCTCTGTCAATCATCTGAACTGTAGATGGAGAAARATATTTTACGTGCAACTCAAACACATCATGCAGCTAAGGGACAGATACACAAAATACTGAAGAGCAGATCAAGAAACTGTACTGCTGGCAACGTCTAGAGTATGTGGGACCCAGGACTGCACAGTGAACTGCAGTTCGAAGCACAGATTTCCTTCTGCAAAAACTGACCTACATTTACAGAGATGAAGTTGCCATTTGTTCATCTTACTGAAGGGAATATCTGTTTTTAGGCTTCCATGTGATACTAGTTATATCCAGAATAGTGATGTATGTAACAAGGAAACTAGGAAAAGTAAATATCTAATTATAAGCAAGTATGAAACCTTYCTTTTTACTATACCGAATTTGTATATCATGTGTATATACCATGTAATTCATATGCACATATAGCTACAGTCGCATACCCTAGCTAAAAGAAAAGAGCTAGTTTTTATTTTTAGGCATGAGGGAAGTTGTGAAAGCTATTATGAATAGAACAGATTCCTTCTGCTTTTTGATACATTCTTTGCTTTTAGAGGATCTAAAATATTTTGCTTCTATGTCAATATGGAATGGAAAGATAAACAGATGAATGGTAGTACAAATGTGTGATATCTGTCACGATGCTTTCCATCATTACAGAATTCTAACTATTTTTACCTAAGTAAATCAGCTGGTAAGCACTTGCCCATAAAGGTAAGAATGCGTTCAGCTAAATGAACAGTAGTTATGAAACTTTCAACATTATTACTTCTGATCCATTAGCACCTGAATTCCAAGTCAAGATCAGAGTAGAAGTCTTGCTTCTAAATAATTTACAATTCATTTACTTAATATCAAAGAAAAATCAAGACGCACAGAAGCTGAGTGACCTGCTAAGGGTCATAAAGTAGCTCAACAGCAGACACAGTTAAAGAGCCCAGGGAGACTCAGTCCACTTCTCTTCTTCCTGTACCTTTTACACTACAACACACGGAGCTCAATTTTCTGCCTGTGTTACACTCTATCAGGTAAAAATATAATCCAGTAACACATTCATAGAATACATTCTGTTTGAATTAATGGGCACTGTTATTTCAACTGAGAGAATTCTAACATTTATTTTTAGTAGAACAAAATAGAATTTGTAGTAAATCACCCTATGAGAAAAATATCATTTAAGTAAATCTAAAACATTTCTAATTGCTTTAAAAGAAAAAAAAAACAGAGCAGAAGGCTACCTTCCTAACTTCATAATTCTCAGTGTCAGGTTTCTAGATTCAGAAATTCATTACTATTGTGCTTCAAGACAGCAGGTAAGAGGAAGCTAYGAAAACTCTCAGACTGTGAATATCCCAAAACGCAGAAGAATCTTTTGTCATGTATGTCACATACATGAGTTGGGATATGAGGTCCTTATATAGCATAAGAAGCATAAGCCAGCTGCGTGTGAGCTGGTCAAGAAGTTGGATACCTTTATTTGTAGGGAGATGGAGAAACATATGAATTAACAATTGTGCAGAACCAAAAAACATTCACTAAAAGCATATCCTAAGCTTCCCTGGACTCACCACACTGAGACCAAGCTCTTCCTTGCTGCATTGGTTGTCAGGGATTGCTGTTTATGTCCAGGTCTTCTCTGTCATCTGTAAAGCACTTACACTGCAAAGTGCTGGACTCAGGATCAGCTGGCAGAGCTGTTTTTTCTGTGCCTGACTTAAAGCGCAGAGAAGATATGTTTCAGATCTGTTTCCAGACAGGTCACAAGTAAAGCTACCACAAGCTTCAGTCAGATTAGGATTTTGCCTATGTATCTTTATAAGTAGAGCGGGATTAAATAAACCCGTAACACAGTTTTCTATGCTATTAGAAAAGAAGGACCTGCTAGCAGAAGAGCAGGCAGTAATGTTATGTCAGCTGTCCATCTAAACCAATCGTCACTTGGCAGTAGTGCCTCACTGAAAATGGCCAGCGAGCTGGGAAGTGGGCACCATGCCATCCCAGCAGATGGGCAGGGGTCTGAGGCAGCCAAGAGACCGTGTATGTGTGTCAAGTGAGGGTACTTAGGGCAGGCTTCCCAGCTGGGAATATCCACATGGTTCCCCATCCTAAGCTTGCACTTCGAAAAAGAAACTCGCCACCACTAATCCAGCTCAGCTGGATTAAGTCTGAAGGAAAAAGAACAGCTTCCATGATCACTTCAGACTCAGGAAAGCAGGGTGTCTGGAGCAGAGAAAGGCCTATTTCTGCCTTCTCTTTTGTATTTTTGGGGAACGCCCACAAGGAAAACTCTGTTCTGACCAGCTTCTGCCTGGATAGGTAATAAAGGAGCCACTGTCTTCAGCTGAGGAGGGCCTTTACCCATTTTTTGCTGTAGATATGCACAAGTAATATTACTCTTACCAAGCCCCATACTTTATTAAATAACCAGCTTAAGTGTCAATAATTCTGTCCGGTTTTTTTCTGCTACAACTTTGGTTTTACAGTATTTTGGTATGCATAAAGTACTGCAGGCAATCCAGCACAAAACGATCAGTAGGACTACACCAGGGTAAGTCAGGGCAGAACGTGCATCTTTAACCAAAGGACAGAAATGATTAATTACATTTAATTTGTTTTAGTGCATATGTTATCCCACCGAAAAGGATGCCATATATAACAACCAGACATTTATCATCTCATATGTAAAACAATATCCATGTTCAGGACTAGTTATACTTACATATTAAAGTTTAGTAATTCTAGATCACTCATGACCATGGATTTTAACAACTAATTTTCATTACACTTCTAAGAAGAAAGAGGTATTATCTCCATACCTCTCCATTACTATATGAAAAAATAATACCACAAGCAGCTTCAAGGACTTGCTTACATTGGATGAAAGAAACGGAAATCATCTCAGAATTACAGCTAGGAAGTTTCTGGTTCCTAATTTTGTGGCAAACCACTAGATCTTAACTCACAGTTTTTAAGGGCTGAAGGAATAATTTTATGATTACTAGGATTATAGCTCATGTAATTTATGCTACAGGGAAAAAACAGTCATCCTGAAAGGTTAGAAAGCACAGGACTGTATTCGCAAAGGGATTTGTAGGGTTTAAAACAATGGGTTTCCAGGGTAAGAGAGACTGGACGCTACAGTGGACACACAGAAAGCACATTAACAGAAAAACTGACTGCACGGCGCTTGCAGTTCTTTGCAGTCTTCTGAGTTCATGGAACGTATCTAGTCTAAAGTGATCAGGAAAAAAAAATATTGCATTCATGTTTTCATTAGTATGAAATTATCACTTTTGTATGAAGAGTTCCTTAAGATTTCTCTGGGCAGAGCCTGYTGCAGGCTCTTAAGTAGGTAACATACATTCCAACAACAAACGATGTTCTGCTCTTACTTAATTACTAAAAGCCATCTTAAATTCAACATAGTCTCACTAACATCTACCTCAGGTAAGAAAAAATAGGCAGAAATAAACTTGGTATTATTTAATAACAGAAGTACCACGCAGCAATCCTTAAACCTGTTAAAAGTAAAACTCAACAATTTAGGCTGTGTATTAGCTGCAATATATTTTGTAACAGTTATCACTGGTCCAATATAGCCAAAGCTACGCTTTTATGCCTTCACTCCTCAGTTTTAATAGCCTACATGTCCACATCCTGATGATTAGCTCTCATTTTCTGTGATATGCCAAAGGAAGTGTATTTTTGGCACATCTGAATTTTTTTCATCAGTGCAAGTCATTCTGCAAAAGCAGTTTTTAGACAAAATGCTAAGCCACAAGCAGTAACAGAACACTAGCTTTTAACGTAAGGACAACCCATCCTCTTTAAACATGGATTGATGAACTGGGGAATACAGAATGCTTTTCGATTTGCTTGTCTATAAGTGGTTCTGCATACAGAACATAACAACACGAGCTTTGTGAAGCTCTCAAAAATGAGAAAAGCATGTTGTGTTCTATCTCATTTCTATGTAAAATTAATGAAAATAAAGCAATGCACTTCCCATGCATAATGAATAACCATGCCAAACTATATCAACTTTTTCAGACTTTTCCTCTAGAGGGCTTTTAAATGAGGTCAACAGCAAACATATCTTTACATTTGATCTAAGAGTGAGCAGCACAGAGTAATAGAGCTTGTCCACGCAAAGCACAGTAACGYGCTTCTTGATTTTGATGATGAAAAATAGCATACTAAATACTGCCCCTGTATTTGTACCAGATATGGATTTCACAGACTTGGTTACAGAGAGAAGACAGGACTGTGAGTAGAGACACGCAGCCCCCATTAACAATGCTGAAAAGATCAATGCTAGCTAAGCACAAGAATGACAACCCCATATGTCAGATTCAGTAGGACCAGCAGCATGTGCCTCCTGAGGGAGAATATTATTTCGCTGAAGAGTTTCAAAGAATCAGGTGAAATGCTCACATTCTACCTTAGACACTAATAATTAACATTCCATCTTAACAACACAGCAACACCAGCATGGCTGCGATAAGAAAAAAGCAGCTCACACTTCAGGGCCTTATTAAGTGAAACTACCATAACAGCTCACATTCTGTTTTCCTGGTTGGAAGCAGACCCATTCAGAGTAACTCTATTGAATATTACACTTTTTTCCYGGTCCATGCAAAGACCCTATATCCTGGCTGTGATATAGAGACCACACTCTAGAAGTAAAACAATATACAGCAAATGCACTGTGTATCACAGAGCTCATTCTTGCTGTGCTTAAAACAAACAAACTACTAGTTTTGTTACTTTATAAATGYGCTTTTGTTTTTAATATATATACAAGAGGAACAAGCTCCTCTAAAGAAATTATTGGTAGCATTCTRGAGAGCTCTCATACCTTGGTATCTCCTTCTTGAATTTTCATCATCTCTGCTAACYCCTCTTCACACTCAACGGCCTTGTGTTGCCACGACCCAGTAAAGTAATATATGTGGAAGGACCAGGGATCCTTCCCAGACTGTCCTACAATCCCTTTACCCACTGCTGCTTTGCAACCATAACAGACTGGCACAGGCTGTTTCATAACCCCCATTTGGGGCACACTGCAGTATCCCTTCTGCTGAGTGACTGCACTGAGTGGACATATACATAGACCGGCTACCTCTACCTTCCTCCACTAGCTGCAGATTCGCTGTGCAGGAGTAAGTTTAGAACACGTTGCGATTCACACCCCTGAAGCAAGATAACTGGAGCAGTCACCTGGAGTCTCCAGGCTCAGCAGTAACCTCTCCYGGAAGGATGAACGGCCTCTTTGGCAGCAGTGTAACTCCTTGCAGCGCAACTGAGTGGAGAGCAATTTTTCTCTCAGAAATCTTACAAAAGATTMTGTTGAAGACATATTATTGACAGAACTAACCTAATTAAGAATCAATCTCGTACACCAATGAAGCTACAATTAAAAGATAACATCCTTACTTACAATTTTCCTTGTTATGGGTCTATTCTTTTTTCCACTAATTGTACTACTACTGTTCAGCAGTAGTAGTGCAATTTCATCATTAATGAAATTTTCAGTAGAGCTTATAATATCTGATATCATTTGAAACCATACTGTTCTAGGCACTGTAAAACACGTTCTAAGTCCCTTATCCTGGAGATCTTGCAAGCTAAATAGATTAAACGTACGATGAGAGAAATGAAGTATTCCTGTCCTTGTTTTTCAACATGTAGAACACAGTTACCAATAGAGTGGTCTTACATGGAGTCTGGCATCAACCTGAAATCTCCAAAGCTCTATGCTAATATTTTAAAAACAAAAAGATAACTGCTTTTAGAATATATTAAAACTTGTTCTTTTTACCATTGAAATGTTTCAGTTTTCAAAATCTCCTCTGCTTCTGTAAGAACCTTCTAGCTCCTTAGTTTTGCTACTTTTAGATTTAACTGGCAATGACCCATGATTTTTCATCAATCAGTAAATTTTTGAAAAATTAAAAGAAAAAACCTACCATTAAGTTCAGTATTTCTTTTTGTGTCTAAGCAGATATAAAGATGGATTGTTTCTCTGCACCTTTTTGTATGACATGGATAGATCAAACTAGGAATGAGGATCAGCCAGGCCACCAAAACTTTGAACATACCTTGATTACAAACACAGATAGAGCTGTTTGCCCTGTGTTTGGATGAGATGACATTACTCCTCCTGTAATGCAGAATCCTCGAATGGGAGCATCGCAATATCCTGCTCAGATCTCATCAAACTTCATTTTTTTGCCTTTGCTTTTATGATTTAAGGCTCACTCGGAAAAATGTGTTTCCTATGCTTGAAATTCTGATATGTATTAAAATTACGAAACAAACGAACAAATACAAACAGAGAAAAACCCTTTTTCCTTTATCTCAGCTCTTGGCACATAGGGTCTATTCAGCCAGACTATTCACAGCCACTGTTACAAATGATGTCAAAAGCACAGTATTTTTATGTTGTTATTCAGAACAATCATTCAAGAACAGGTGTTTCAACTTCCCACTTCACCATTAAATTGAAAACTTTGGAATATATTTTAAGTTACATTTGTCTATTTAGAACTTGATAAAGAAATTTGTATAATAAATTTTAACATATTCAGGTCTGCTATTAAAAGTAAAC
Organism: Rhea americana; assembly: GCF_003343005.1. Taxonomy (NCBI): domain Eukaryota; kingdom Metazoa; phylum Chordata; class Aves; order Rheiformes; family Rheidae; genus Rhea; species Rhea americana. The sequence goes on from NW_028186756.1 coordinate 5,652,936, forward strand.
ATAAACCATACAACAATAATTGCTGCTTAGAGATGTGAACTACAATGCTGTATCTCTTTCCCAGATGTTCTTCTCATCTATATATCAGCATTTCCCCCCCATAATGAGTTCATATAGTTTCACTGTTTAATTTATACATGCTAATTATGACAAAAAATTAGTAACAACTAGTGATACTTCAGTGGTCCAGCTACATAAACAGTTATGATAGGCAAGAAGGGATTTGGAAGGAAAAAAAAATCTTGAAATTCCTGAAGAAGCTGCAGCTATACAAATTGTTCACAATCTCAGCAGTCTGGATGCAATTTAGGGAATGTGGGTTCAGCCCCCAAAGTGGGCAGAACCTACYGGGAGGAGGGAATGGCTAGGCTAAGTGATCACTAATTTGGGCCCTCCAAGGTAATTTATATTATAGTAATTACAGTTTAGATTCCCTTGCTGTTCTATTTACAAAATCTATTAACCTATGAACTTTCTCTCAAGTTTGCACACAATTGTTTTCAATTGTGTTAGACATACATTTCATTTCCTTTCAAATGAAAGCAGTTGCTGGGGAAGTCATTTCTAWTAATAACTAATAGTATTTGGAGCCYGAGAAGCAGATACATACTTTAAGACAATCTGTGCTGTGTTGTGTAAATATACTAGAGATATATCTTTGTGATCCCTCAGCCTTCAACTGAACTTTTGCTAATATCCTTGTTTTTGTTTGTATTGATTTCGCTTTAAGTGCAGCCTGCCATATGTTTTTCATTTAGCTGAAGATAAAATGATGGGCAAAACCCTGCTGTAAATTATAGTGGTGCAAACAAAGAACATGTTTAGACCCTATACACTCATATTTGTCTTTTATTAAATCAATTTTAATGACATTTTAATAGGTAAGTGTAGTAACTCTTATACTTTGTGTGGGCACATTATAAAGGCAAGCATGAATAGCAATGGGTGTCTGGAGCTCTACTGTAGCTGCAACAACATGCTATCTCTCTGTCCACACAGGAATACAGATCTTCACATATCCTAGTCAGTGAGTCATTAACAAGAAGTTTGTTTTGATCTACGATTGAATGACTCTGGAAAAAATACCATTGTTTTTTATATCTAGATTGGAAAATCATGTCTTAGTATTTGTACTGAACACTGTTACAGCATGTTAGGATTCAGAGAACGTTGCTTTTAGTGGACACATCTTTCATGCTGAGAGCAATCATTCATATATGGAATGCTCATCATGTGTAATAGATAACAAAAGAATACCCGAACTATTTCTCCAGATAGCACAGAAATGAGGGAAAAAGTTTTCATAAACAGTGATTTGTCCATAAAGTAGAGTAAGGAGCATAGTTAATATTGTGTGAGAAAAAAAAAAATCTCCCAAAGAAAGAGAAGTAAATTAATCTGAGAATTTTCTGCTCTCAGGAGTTGAAAAAAGGCAACATGGATGCTAATTTCTGGAAAAAGGGGCAGGTGCTAGACTGCATAAAGAGCACACTCCTCCTCACAGCCACAGGRAAATACAGCATAGAAGGAATTAATGAGTATATTGGACACAAGGGAATAAAATAACAYAAACATCCGCAAAGAACTAAGTTCCAGAACTGGTCTTAATTTGTTACAGACTTGGCTGCTGGAGTCTAGTGCCTCTTCTGTGGGACTAGCCCTTGTGAAGAGAGATGTTTTGCATCAGGCACGCATATAGCTGCATCTATATATGAATACATTCATTTATATAATTAATACAAAGAATACTGAGATATGTGCACACTGAGGGAGACATTGCCTTTCTGTTGTGGGATATACGACAGAATATTTCATACTTGGCTCCAGATTCATATTAGGCAGATATGAATTTTATTCACAAATAACATATGACAAGATCTCTACATAAAATAAAGATTTAATAAAAATCCCAGTACAACGAGCTATCTTTCAAGTTAGTATTTTCTGCTGAGAACCTGAATATGCTTTTTTGAATTTGTATCACTAAAAACAAACTGCATGTTCATTTATATAATTGATACAAAGAAATGACCATCTGCCACCCTCAAGACACCTGCAGATTGGTCTTTTTCCAACTAATCCTAGACAATGATATAGGAATATCAGTTTTAACATCATATGACTAAAAATCAACCACTGAGCCACCCAGRATCACTGGGAGAAAAAGTAGTGTGCACCTATTTCTTTAACCAATTTTATACTTCTGTCTCCTCCAAATTGCTAGTAAGTTCAGAATCAGTGCATTAGATATGTTAATCAGATCCTTAACTGATGATGCTGTTAAAGCTTCCTACCAGTAACACTTTATGGAATGTAATATAATACATAAGCAGAGATACATTTTCAACCAAAAACCTAAGATAATTGACTTCTGCTAAAACTACATGTCCCTTGTCAATCTGAATCCAGTTACTGATACATAGTCGCTAACCAGTATGTAAATTCATGTAATGATGATTGAGAGCATCTTATTTAAATGCTGATTATATAGTAATCACTCTCAATTTTCTGGTATATAGATTCCATTGCCTAGGGTTGGCTTAAGATTACTATTAGGAAGAGGGGAAAGTTTGTATAATTAAAGTTATTTCAAATTATGATTAAAACACTTTATTTTGATTAACATGGGCAGAGCATATGTCATAATATATATGGCATATCTGTTGTTCCATCCTCATAAAGGATTTGTTTTCACAGAGGACAGATCTCTCTTCAAGAGTGAGTGATGCTCGCTAAAGATGCAGAGAAGACATGCACCCTGAAACAGAAATGAGTTAGTAAGTCGAAGTGATCTTATGCGAGTCCTGAAGCAGCAGTCTCTCTGAAGAGGAACACTTACAGTGAGTGCTCAGAGATACAGAAAAGAAAATGCACTCCTGATAACTCAGCAACAAGCATCTCCCAGGCTACTCTTCTCTCTTCAGTAAGCCACTAGACGTTGTTAACAGAAAAACAAAAGACATCTCCGAGGGATGATTTGAAACAGCACAGAACTACAGTTTTCAAATAATTCTTGCCATTTCTCTCATATAAATTAATGGCAGATTTTATCGGACTAAACCCCCCCCCAAACAAATAACACCCCCCACACACACACGCACACTATATAATTTTGAAACTTTCCTTTTAATTTAGCTACCTTCTGGCAAAACCCAGAATGCTATAAAATATGACTTCTAGTTTTCCAGGGTTTTGTTAACAATAACTTATTACTTATACTCTTTAAGTTTATATAAAAYATATTTATATAGAAAACCAATTCTGACTTGCAAGAAAATACATTTTTAGTATTGTGTAAATATTTAGCTTTTGATTAGAAAATAGGTAGAGAATTGTAAAGGCATTGGGTAAGAACATTCATCYGTAAATTATGGAACTAGTTTAGTTACTTATTTACCAAACCACTGCAAAAAACTCACCCAGCAATAATAATTATGATGTGTCAGCTGAGAAAAAAAGAAAACACTAGTTCATCTTGTTTTACTGTTACTAAAGGACTAGTGTGCAGAAGAATTTCTTTTCCTCCCCCAGGAGGTTATAACATGCTACTATTCTTCTTCAGCAGCAAGTATCAGCGGCAGCAGCTATGACAGTGCTGGCAGAGCTTAGTCTCTACCTACTGCCTCTCCTTTTTCTCTCTCACTTCAGAGTACTAATTCATATAATATGTATGTATGTATATATACATATATATATATATATTTAGATATATCTATGTAAACATATAGCACATAATACACACAAAATTATCAACAAATGAAATAAACTGTCAAAATTAGTTTTAAAAGCATTTCTACTGAAATATTTRCTCTTCACAAGCTGCTATTTCACCAAGTTTTTTTCACGAATTACTTGCACATCCTTGAACAATTATAGTTTACAAGTGGCATACTTTCTGCAAGAGCAATGTAAACTATGTTTCACTAACAGTAAAGACATTTTTTTGCTGAGGCTATGGAAACATCTACTCTGTAGCTTCTGGTGTAGTCTAAAACGATTCTAGCATTTAAACCTATTCTTAAAGATGCTTCAGAGATGTGTACAAGCTGCATCAGTCGCCTTGGGCAGCAGGAAACCTATCTTTCTTCTCTGCTTGATCTCAGAYTGTGCATACTGTGTAGTATCATTATTAGATATCAAGAACAAGTGTGATTTTCCCCCTTGGTGTGAAAAAAAAACATACAATCATTTAGTCTCCAAACCTATAATATAGGCTAGAGCAGGAACCTATCTGTTAGGATACCTTCAAATGTGTAATTTCCATTTATTCCCTGCTGGTAATGTTATTTCTTATCTCCTGTCTGCCCCGCCTAGTATCAYGTATGAAAGGGTATTAAGTAAAATAAATAAATAAATGTATGGGTGAATGGATGGATAGAGGGAGCATTCCTCACTGTAAGAACATACTAACAAAAATCCAAAACATAACTTACCAGCCTCCAGACTTCTGGAACCACACCATAACATCTAATATATGTTTTTTAATATACTTTGACTGGGAAATAGTAGTGATAAATATATTGTATCTCTGACCAGTATTTTATGGATGACCATCCTGTCACAACACTAGAGACAGAATAGTAAATTCACTGTTCCTTCATTTGCAGTCTTGTTACATGCAAGAAAGAATTATATAAAACTCCAAGTTAAATTCATCTCTAGATTCAGCACCACTTTTTAGCAGAGCTAGAGCTCAGTTTAGAATATTTTAAGGACAAATCTTGTCTTATACCACGTAGGAAAATATTTTCATTTCTCTGCTCTCCAGTGAAAATAGTTCAGATATTCTTACGTTCAAAATGAAAACTCCTAAGACCGAGTGTCAGCCAAAGTGGCTGTTTTTATTACCAGTGAATCAGTTAGCCTTTATGATTGTATTACAGATAACAAGCACATTCAATTTGAACTACTATCCAAATATGAAATATGCTACTAGTGACATTGGTTCTAGGATACTTCCCACCTGACAGAACCCACGTGCACAGCTTTCATCAAAACTGCAGAGTACTGTGTGTGGCATCTGACCCTACCCACTTCAGAAGGATCCAGCCAGTGAAGGATAATGAAACAACATAACTATAAAATGTCTCATTTTGCATTCAAATGAAAGTGTGAGATGAGCCAGCACAATCTCTTTTTATAATTTTACTTACCAGTCTGCCCTTGCAAGTGTCTCAAAATCACTTAGTGCAGTAAGATCCTGAAATCTGAAGACCAAGTGCCCCATTTAGCTATAGCTAATTAGTCCACACATCCTGCAATGCAAAAATATAATTGACTCTGTGTATAAAACAATTTGGGGGGAGCCAGTGTATTTGCATGCTAATACAAGGAACTGTTAGCGCCCTACATTATACATGGGATATTAAAAAGGTGCCAATTATGAAGAAGGGGTGTACTGCATTATAAACCAACTGCCTTGTGCAACTAATTGCTCTACACGCTGYATAATCCAAAAATATAATTGACCCTGTCTGTAAAGCTATTTTGGGGAACAAGAAATCATTAGCATGCCAAAACCAAGTGCCAGTTACAAAGAGGGGAGTATGACCACTRCGACCATCTGCCTCCTATATGAGTGATCTACACTTTCTGGAAAAAAACAAAAAACAAAAAAATCCCCTCTTTTTTACTGTTGTCCCAAATAAAAACAGGGCTCATGGGATTTTATGTATAGGGCATTTGCAGTATTCTGTAGAAGYGGAATATCTTTCAAAGGATTCTTCTGTTCAGATTGAAATGCTGCCAGCTAGGACCACTGTCAATTGGAGCACTATGTCTTTGTTTACTGTGTTGGGGTGGCAGTGATTTTTTTCTAGGGCTGCTCCTTACTTCCACCTGGAGAAAGGGTTCCACATAAACACATGCAGAAAGTCCATTAGTCAGGCAACATGCTAACTTCTTCTATTAAAGCAACAACGTTAGTGAATTACTTAGGGTAATGGCTGTCTGCGTACTCAAGAATGACAACAACAGGACAGATGTTGCAGTTTATACATCCCAACCCTTTGGGAATAATCAGCTGTACCACATAAATATCCAAGATCTTTCTATTATGGTTTGTCTTCAGTATGCATAAAATGGTTCAAAAAATTTCATGTCTATAGCACTTATGTACTTTCATGATCCACAGATATCTATGTTTACAGTATTTTTCTTTGTCCAGATTTCTTATATACTAAGACATTATTGAGAAAATGCACATTCTTCACTACTTAATTACTCCTGGAGTAAATTGTAGGAAAATAATTCCATTAGGTTGTACCATTACAGCAGCTCCTGACAAGTGCTCCAGGTTTACTTTCCTGATATTATATATTCTGGCAATACAGTAATACAAATGTCTTTTGAAAAAATGGACACCGARTATCCACTAAAAGACAACTGAAATATAAAATCAAAAAGAATCAGATCATGCACCATCTTTTTTCAGAGATTCACATGGGGCCTGGTAAGTAGACAAGTCTTCTCCTGCCTACGCTTTGTAATACAACGGACAACTGGAAGAAAGTTTATGAAGTGTGCCTCATTTATCCTCTGGCTTTGGGGATTTCCCAACACGCATTGCTCATGTGAAATAAATTCTGCAGTCTCCATTAGGGAATTGTGACTCTGGGGCTTTGATCCACAGACTTCCATTAGTGTTGGGTACAAGCCAGTAAAATCCTTGATGAAAAAGCCAATGAATAAACTTCTTGTAAAGAGGTTTATACATGTAGAGAGGTAAGTTCCTATCTGTAAATATTATTTCATTAAACCTAAACATCTGTCCTACTGTGGAGTATAAGTAATTTCGTTCCATCAAATTCTGCCTGGTTATATTTATTTGCTCTTTGTACAAATTATTGAATAGTTTAAATAACTCTGGTGTGAATATAGTTCAACTATCTTTCTAGAGAATGTCTCTAACAGCACATTTCACTCATTCTTTAGTAGTTTTTCACTTTAAACATATCTCTAACTAATTTAATTTTATAATATTTCAGAATAGACATGTATCCCTGTACTCTTCTTGGAATGTTCGCTTGAATTTTCTATCTAGCTAAACAGAAACTGATGGACTGAGTCAGCAAGGGAAAAAAAAAACAAAAAGAAAAAAAATGTAGTCAGCCAGGATTTTCTTCAAACAATGTTTATAATCTAAAAAAATAAAAAATAAATAAATCAATAATTAGCGAACAAAGTGTCACAGAAGATACCGTCTGGCTACTGAACAACCTGGGCAYGAGGCTTTGTCCTCTGTCGCAGTCCCCACTCTGACACACACATTTACACTTCCTTGATTCCCTGCGTCAGGAGAAAGAGCACATCAAGCTGAAGTTTGCCCTTACATTATACAGCAGTAACTTAATAATCTGTCTTATTTACCAAGGTAATTGTCCAGCATTCCCTCCGCCCTCCATATTCATAAAATTTTACAATAAAAGATTTTACAAATGGCATATGTGGCTGTCATTAGAAATGCACGGTAAATGGCAATTTTTGTTCCTTAATTCACTTGTCTTCTAGTCTACTGGGATGTAGTGGAATATAATGCTTTCCTACCTTGTATTTCACAGTCAATAGAAGTCAACGTTAGCCCAGTCATTTTTATTTATGAACTTATCAACTGTAGCAATAAAGACAACTTAGAAGCTGTAACCACTACGAACAATGAATGTGATCTTTTCAATCTAAAGACTAAACAGATTTAGGCACATAATGCAGCCCTACCTAACTCCTTTCTGGTTATTAAGGGACACCGCTTTTTTTCTTTTTGTTCTCTTTCTGTTCTTTTCTGGTAATACTAGAAACTGCATGACAAAACACCTGGGAAAATCCAGCATCTGAAGTAGAGAATAAATACAGATTCCTGATGATGCAATCATTATTCTTCTGAAAACCACCAGGATTCCTAGTTAGCACTTAACTACATTTATTTTGAGAGATTAGTGTAAAGAGCAAGTGGCTAGACCGGACGACAGAGAACTGTGTTGCCTTTACTTTGATACATGTTCTTCTGTTTCCTCTAATTGCAACAGTGTCTATATCTAATGTAGCTGCACAACCAGTACCTGGCGTCCTCATCAGTTTTCAGCTTTGATAGTTCATAAATACCATTTACGGTATCACATCTCACATAGACAACATGTTAACAAAAATGATTTTTTTTCCACTATAAATCTTTCTTTAAACTTCAGCCTCCTTTCTAAAATACAGTATAAGCAGCTTTAAAACTTCAGTTACTGTGTTCTAAAATACAACTACTATTTTATAGCCCCATTTAAAAAATTTTTGCAGGAACCATGGCCTTTTAAATAAYAACAAATTTTAAAAAGTAGATGTTTATACAAAACCTCTCTTCTTTAGAATGAAAAGCTGGTATGTTCGTATGGGTCAGGACAACCCATTAGCTATATGAAACGGATTCTCAGAACCCCTCAAATAATGCCTAACAGCCCAGCATAGTTTGTAACAAGTACCACAGCTGAACAATATGAAAAATATGAATGGAAAATATGAATAGCTGACAAATAATCCTTTTTTGTTGGCTTAAGTCCATTACCCCACTGAGATGAGTATTTGACTTTCAACACACAATTAAAAAAAGTTATTTTTTTGTGTTTCTGCTGCATCTGCTTCACTGATTGGTGTCAGCTGAGGTAAAATTTTAGTCTTGTCTTTATTTAACAGGATTTTGCAATGACTAGCAGATGCTAAGCTACTGTGTCAAGCAAGCACAGTTCAGGCAAAGATGACAACCATATCACAAWCAAATGTTTGTCAGAAAAATCATGTGACATGAGTATTCAATATACTTCTCATTCTGCATTTCTAAAACCTTGAAAACTGTAAGTGGAGAACAAGAACTTTATGATATAATTCTTTTCTTTGTGCTCTTACACAGGCAACRTAAGTTGTTAGAGCTGCAGAGGGATAAAATCAGGAACAAGTATGGAAATAATCAGGCCCTTTGCATTTAAAAATACACTTATTATAGGAAATATCTTAGGTTCTAAGACTTAAAACAACAAATAGTAAGTTGATGGTCACACRCTATGCATCCTCATAATTCACTGACTATATCTCAGACAGTCTAGGTCATAAAATGAAGTGAAAGCACAAATTTCTGTTAGAAATAGCCTCTTTGTTAGCATGATTCAGTTTGCCACCACTGTCTTGTGATTATGTAACAGAATAAAAGTCAACATTTTGAGAAAGGTAGTCACAGCGCTCAGCACTTTCTGGTAGCTTTGGCTGGGTCCAGCCCAAGCCGCCAGCTTAGAAGAGGCTTCCACGACCCAGCAAAAGCTGCCCCGACCATCCAGCCAGCCAGCACAGCTCCGGCCTGGCCGCCACCACCCCCCTGTTCTGCTCCTGAATTGCCCCCAGGCAGAGTCTGCCACCAGGGAAAACTGTGCTGGACTCTGTATCGGCTTTGTATTCGGGACAAATGTCTTCCTGCAGCCACATCAGGAGACCAGGTTCATTTCACCTGACCTAAACTGTTTCTGAAGCAAGATCTCCAGGGGTGAAAGGCTGTGAATTAATATACTCAATGCAACACTTGACCTGTTCCTTTCTTCCTTTTTTTTTCCTCCTTCACTCTTTCTAAGAGCTATCTTTGCTCATTTATGCTGTTTTTTAATATGCTTGGTAGTCAAATGGGGGAGAGGTAAAGAATGTAGGTGATGAGTCTGTAAAAACCTTAATTTTCCTAGAACTTTAAGGGAAATAAATGGTAACTTGATTTATTCCCTCATTCATAGAATATGAAATATCAAGAAAGAAAAGACAGCAGTAACCATCCACCCTACTGTCTCAACACAGGTCAGAGGACGATGCAAAAAAATAAGTTTACAATAGGTGTTAAATAAGCTATGATATACAGGCTATCTCTTTGTTAAATAAAACATTAATACCTAATTCTAGATTAGCTAGAAAACACATGAAAGGCCTCAATCACCCCACTGAACTAGAAAAAGTAACAGAAAAAAAAGTTCCAGAAGTTTCACCAGATCTTGATGCAAAGGCTCAGAGGTCAGAGGTAGCTCTGATTGACAAGATCAGGATTTTGATCAGATACCAGCAGAAGTCACCTGTGCAGTGTCCAGCGGTCAKGAATGCATCCTTCTGCAGCTAAGCTTTCATTATTTATGTCTCAGTGGACATGCAGTCATCTTACTGCTAAATGTCATCTTGATTCAGCTAGTCATACCATGTGCTTATGAATTTTATTAGTCATTGGTTGGCTTGTTATACACAGTGTAACAAAGTCCTCCCTCAGTATTCTTCAAAGGATAAATTATGGAACTTGAAGACTCTTTCCTTCAAACATTTTCTCCAATCATTGAATCAATCTTCAGACAAAAATCTTTTAAAATTACAGACAACCAAAACTGCCATCACTGTTTGACAGTGGTCTCAATACCACAATATAAAGTCCTTTCCCTCACTCCTCTGCATTAACTCTGCAGTGTTACTATTCACAGCATCTTAATGGAAGCTCCTCCCGAATTGTGCAGYGACAATAGTTTACAGGTTTTGATTTCACAAACAAGTTATGTATTCCACCAAAAAATACAGTCTAGTTATTTCCCAGCTCTCAGCTGTGCCAACAAAAGAGCTTCTGAGGCTACATACCCAGCCACATCATGGAACTGATCCAGCTTAGGACTAACTTACCAAAAAATGGACAGCCTTGACTTGGACGACTACAAGGCCATTACCAATAGAAAGAACAGGGAGAGCCTTCCTTCAAGAGCAACAAGGGCTTGCAGTGTCTTAACATGATCTTTAAACTTCACCTTTGAATAATTTTATACAGATTACATTCCTTGTTCCAAACTATACAACTTTGTAACTTTGCATTCATCTGTACTAACTAAATTGAATAGATATAACCGTCTGTATGGGCCAAGTTTAGAGTAACTCAAGTTGTTCTTCATGGATGATTACATGATGATCTGCTATCCTGACAATTATTRTATCACCCTTAGGTGATTTTAAATCCAATGATTTTAAATCCATCATTCACATCCAAAAATGTTGTATGAAGTCAGGCCTCCTCCATTCTCTGCACAACTGCGGTAGAGGCACCCTTGTTCAAATGATGATGCCCCATTAACAACTACTTTTTGATATCTGTTGGCTAGCTAGCACTTAATCCATTTAAGATGGGCTTTATTGATACTGTGGAGTGTTAATTTTTTATCAGAATGTCACATAGTAATAAGTCAAACGCTGTACAAAAGCCTAAGTATATTACATTTACATACACATTAGAAGTCCACCATTTTATCACCACAGTTTTACAACCTGGGCTTCCAAAGATGCTAAATTCTGTTCTATTTTTTGACATACCATGTCCAAGTTTTCAACCTTGAACAGTAACTGAAAAAAATGGAAATTAAATAATTTACCAGTTTCAGATTCTAACCAGTAAATTGCTGTGAATTTGTAACCACACTATCATTTTCATTGTGCTACACTGGCCATTTAGGTGAATGATAACCCAGGAGACAGCACCATGCAGGGCTAGCAAACAAGTAAATCATTTAGATTGCACACTGCTTTCAACTGAAAAAGGAGCAGTAAATCTGTCTTGCCATTGCCTTCTCTTTTGTTGAATTTTCAGGATGGTGCAGTCTTCTTATTAAAACAAATAAAAAAAAATCTACAGATTTAATTTATTGTCTAGGTTTTGCGCATAATGACTAAGGCTGACCAATACAGTGCTAGAAGAATAGGTTTAGTCATTTAAGATCATGCCAAATATAACATACAGATAGTTTTAACCACACGAAGAGAAAATTCTAGTTAAAGAATGGCACCATCTAATGGGTTTTGTTTTAACTGCAAGTTCTCTAAATAAAAAGCTCCAAGTTGCAAGGGAGAAAAATGCCCTTATGTAACTATTTTGCTCACCTGCCTCTCCATGTGTAATAGACATACAGAAAAAAAAAAAAAAGAGGAAATCGTGCTAGCTTAAAATGTAAATCTGGATTACTTACTTATACAGTAGATGGAACTGGAGTTTATTTCAAACCATGCCTGTGTTACTTCCAAGATAAACATATTAATACAAATAAAATCTATGTATGCAAACAGGGTAATATTTTCTATCTACATAAAACCCAGCATATCATATTTTTATAGCTTATCACTTATTTTTACATAATTTTAGCTGAACAAAATACATGCCTTGAGATGTCTTGCACATTATAATATTACACTTATTTGCAAAGTATGTTTGGAAAGACATACTTTGTACAGTTCATTGGCAGCTTTTGTTTWGATTTTGCTTGTTTGGCTGTAAATTAGAGTAGGTAAGAAATAATCAAGGCTCAAATTTCATTCATATCTGCTGGTGAATTACTGTATGATACTTAAGATCACTAAATTTCCCTCGTTTTCTCTGTAAGTACGGAAATGCTAATATTTTAATCTTTTATTAGGATGTCACAAAGATTAATTAGTCTTCTATATATATTAAGAGCTAAAAACATATATTTTCCTACRAAAAAATACTATTACAGAAATTTTACAGTAAGAAATATACTGACCAGCATTTATGTATAGAATAGATAAAATACACAGAAATCTTCATTTGGCTATTAACCACAGAAAAAGAGCACAATTGCCATTTAGACACTAAAAAACCCTAGTTTTATAGAAGACACTTAAGAGTGAATGGCTCTACCATTCGCTACCACTCCATCAATTTAACATAGCTAGAACAGTTTAAACATAAGAAAAAACATTTTCACTGTGCGGCTGGTCAAGCAGAGGAGCAGGTTGCCTGGAGAGACTGTGGAGTCTCCAGCCTTGGAGATATCCAAAACCTGATGGGAGCRGCCCTGAGCAACCTGCTGTGGCTGAGCCGAGTTGAGCAGGGCTGCCCATGCTCAGAGGTGCCGGCCAGCCTCGGCCTTCTCCACTTCTGTGATTTTATGATCATCTGCATGTTTGTTGCTGCTTTGGAAATAAAACTACCTAAAACCTAACACAGTATTACATTGTATTTATCTCCAAATCTTGTGCTTATCCTCCAAATCTTCTGAAGATCTAGAGAAGCTCCTCTCTTGTAAATATTTAGTATAATATCTGAGCCTAGCTAGGGAGCGAACAACTGGAAAGTCTTAATACTGAATCTGGAACAAACTTAATGGCTCTAGAGACAAACTAAACATAATGAAAATGTCTTAAGTCACTGCAGTGGAATTTCGCCATAGCTGGTATAATCCATACTAYAGAGTTTTTTTCATCTACAAAAATAGCCCTATGTATAAAAGTGAAGTAGAAAAATTTAAAGATAGATCTATAAAATACTTAAGCTCATCTTAAATGCTGAAAATGTGCTTTTAAAAAAAAGTTTTATGAAATGAGAAAACAATTTTTCAAAATAGTGAAGTACAAAATTGAGTGATAATGGAAATAGATATGATTATTGCATACACATCAGACCCTCCCTTTACTGCCTTTAGAGAAACACAYTCAAAGCATCTCCTAGCTGCATTTTCCTCCATACAGAATTTCACATGTTACACTCACGCACAGATAATCAGTTATTTTTATGAAYACTGCTGGTTTACATCCTATTCATACCACTAATGCAAAGGCATTTGCTGACTTAGCTACAATTTGTTTGTTCCCTTTTACGATCATGGCATGAATCTGCAATGAAGTGCAGCTGGTTCTGAACCGATTTTTAAGAAGCAAGATGTATATGAATACATAGGCTTCAGAAAACTCACAACACCACAATACTGCATTTCTGTGAGATCCTGTCCTTTAAATGTTGAAGACAGCCTTGTAAAACTGGATCCTGAGTACCGCTTTGAGATTCATACTTCAAAGAGGCAGTAATGCATTTTCCCAACTTCCAGAAAACAGAGAAATCGAAATTTCTGCTATAAAAGAGAACTTCAGCTGCATCTTACWAACAGGGAGCCATTGCTGCTTGTGGCAGACACTTTGAACAGTTGTGATTAGTCAGTTAGGGTATATGAAGACCAAAAACTGCACAGAAAAGATTWAACACAGGAGACAGCCTGAAATTATTATTCTAAGAGCAGACACAGTATTCAAACATAAAATGTTTTTAAAAATAAAAAAAATAATAATTTCACTTTACTAGAAGTAGCTGTCTGCAGAGAAAAACAAACCTAAAAGGATTAAATATTGAATCAGACTCATACATTATAACTTTGTACAWATTTTGAGGTCTGTTCAGACTACAGATTCTTGCCATTCGAATACAAAAGCCCTCTGGCAAAATTCAAGTCTAAATGTAGCTTTAGTTCTCATTTACAAGCATAGTTGTAGAAGGAAGAAACAGAAGCAACAGCCTCAGGCACTGACAACAGATTCCTTCCAGTTGGAAGACCCATGCATGTAAGGTAAGCTGCTTTAGATAAGGTAAGCAGAGTCTCGCAATTACTGTTGGGAACCTCTTTGAACAATCAAAGATTGCCATGAGATACATACTGGGGAAATGGGAAGAGAGCTGTAGAAACATAAACTGGCAGGTCAGACCACAAAGAGTAAATAAGAGCAGTCTAAAGATCACATGGGAATGTACAAATACGAAACAAAAGCTGCTCTTTTCAGAAAAGTAGTCAATTACGTTATTTAAATGCGCGAGAAATACAGACTAGCTAAAACATGGAAAGAAACCACCAAGCGTGCTGAGAAGCAGCCTTCTTTGAGCAGATTTTATGCTTACAAACGAATATATCCCCAAATACTTATCTAGCCATATCTTTTAAAATATTATTAATTTATTCCCATCATTGTCCTTGATAATTTTTTCGCGTCTTTTCTGCTATAAAAGAAAGTCAGATCAGCCGTGAATTACATACTCCTCAAGCTGTACTCTCGCTTGGACGCAGAGATTCCATTGTGCTCGACAGCAGCTCAGAAAGTCTCAGAGCTTCAGTGCTGTTTATACAGTATCAAAGCCACATGTAAGTGGAGGTGGAGCAAGAAGTACTRTCTTTCTGCATTTTGACTTCACTCCACTACACCCTATGACTTTGATAAAGGTAAATCATGGTGAGAAACTTATTGTTCCTCTTCAAACTAACCTCCCACAGCTCAGATCATTCTTATTTTTTTCCTCTCTGTGAAAACAGCAGCATCTTGGCCATTTACTGTATCTTGCTTTTTATACTCCTGTCTCCACAGCACATCACAGTACTGCAGGTCACACATATCGCTTCCTGGGGGAATACGATGGGTGGTTCAGCGCTACAATAGAGACAGTTGCTCCAGGTCACAGCTGAGGTACACTAACAAAACAGCTCATGAGAGAGCATACTAGGCTTCTCATCAAAGGCTTGTCATCAAACTGTTAGTCCTTCTGAGATTAGGAGCATTAATACAGCGAAAAGGAGAGCTATTGTGAAAGGTTCAGCTCCCTTAGCTGTCCCTCATTAAAATGTTAAGCATATATTCCTTGGTTCTTTTCAGTTCAAGTCTGCAAAAGTAAAACTGTCTTTCTTTCTCTTCTTCCTGAGTTATCGGCCTGATATCAATATGTTTAATCTTTATATGTTTTTTCTTCCAAATAACGGATACATAGCATCAACAAAAAAAATCATACCATTTACCAACATCTGATGGGTGGCTGTTAAAGGAAACTGAAGATGTTATTACTATGCAGTTGCTCTCTGGTAATATCCTGAAGCTAAAAAAATGTGTTATGGCAGAAACATGGAATAAAACCTGTGAGATTAGCAACAGATCCTCAGTTTTCTTCTCTCCAAAATTGAATCTTCTTCTTTGTATCACATTCCCCAAATATTGTACCATTGCCAGCTTTTATTTCTTTGACTCCGTATGGCTGAGAAAAAGGGAGATGAAATGTAGATTCCAAAAATGGGTCAGAATAGAAGAGTAGCATAAAAACAGTAGTGGGAGAATGGCAGTAGTTGCAAAAGAATGTCGGCTATCTTAGCTCAGCTTAAGAGAAATAGGATGGTAAATCACCTGCTAGTCCCTGACAAAAATGCTTTAATAGCCATTCTTCGTAATAGAAGGAAAGACACATTTCCACTGAAATCATGCAAGAAAAACAAGGCTGATGATAACTTAACTTCTCTGAATGCTTAGGGTTAGTGTATACAATAACGAGAGTAACTGCAAGAATGGACGGGAATATTTTTTTGTATGTGAGGAAATAAGTGTTTRGATAATAGCTAAATATTAGACTAGCATTAAAATAAGGGAAAAATATTTCAGATTGACCACATTTGTACAGGTAGCAGAAGACAGAATTCAGATACAAATGCAGAAGCTTTATAGACTGTCTTGTGTTTAGTGGAAATATTTGTAGAAATGTATCCTTTATGCTGACCTTGAAATGGGCCTTTACTGAAATTTTTCCTAGTCCTTTCATACATCCACCAAAGATGAGAGCAAAGAACAGACCTTTTAAACAAATAACACACTTTCTACCTAAATCAGCCCTAGCTAACTGGACAATCCTCATCCAGAGGTTCAATCATCTACTTTTGCAAATATTATCTACTCTGCTCTATAAATTATCATCTTTGCTGTTCCCAGTTCTTTAGAAACATGTCACATTGTATTGAAGCGTTAAACAGAGAAACRAACAAAAAGGTTCACATTGAAAGGAAAATGCAGTTTAGCAGGGTATTTGCAGTACAACACTTCTGAGTACCTATTCACTGGTCTCTCACGATCTGGACTTGCCATCTGGCTTAATGACACCTGACTCAGCTTCCTCAGTGTCTCAGTCTACCAATTAGTAAAAGGACCAAAACAGTACATTCTTCACAAGTATGAGGTAGGGCATACCTACCCAAACGAAGACAAAGTTCCTGCCTCAGTGAGCATGTTTTGAGATTTGATGAACTTAAATGYCTGGAAAGCATTTTCACTGCTTAGTTTAAAGTCAGTAGCTAAGTGAAAAACTATTCTGTTTTAACAATAATGTCTGTGGGAAGATATACACAATTAGAAAACTTATTCCTCTCACTAGCTAGTGTCACTTTGATAGTGCAAGAAACACCATCCTGCATTTTAGTCACAACTGGTTAGCATGCCTTAGAAAAATAATCACGGAGCTCCTTGGAACTACAGGTATTTCCAAACTTAGTTTGCTCTGGTGCCACTGAATCACACTCTGGCATAAGGCAGAGATCTGAAAACACTTTAATTTTCCACTTGTCACAGATTTACGCCTGTCTTTCTAGTGAATCAGACAGGAGAGATTCTCTATACATGTATGTCAATGAAGTGCTTCACCACCCATGGCTTCCTCTTGAGGTCCCAGGAGCTGTGAGGACTGTGCGCATCTGTGTAGAGCAGAGAACAGCTTATTCAAGTAAAGAACATCTACACAAGTTTGCTACTACCCAGCAGGAAGTGATAGTTCCTCCAACTCAGCCACCCCTCCTAAATGCATGTGCATGTCCACATCCAACCCTTAAACCTACATATCTTGCCTGGCTCCATACAGCCTCCTGGACTCATCAGATGCTCAGCTCGGGAAAGAACAGAGAGGGGGACAGGTGYCAGAAAAYGATGGCAACACCTTGCTGCCAGCAAGCACTGTTTGACCATATCACACTCAAGAGTAATGGGACAGTGGCAGAAGCAGCAACACTTCTGACTAGGCTCTGTAAACTCTTTTTGGACAGCATATCACTTYGAAGATCCTAGTGTGCTGTTGATGGCTTCTGTACTTAATTTGGAAACTGCACTACTTTACTGCTCGCACATAGATCTTTTACTAGTGACTGCCCCAATAACTAGTGATATGCAATCTTTAGAAAAAGTCATTCAGTCATGATTTGTTACTTGAACTTTTTTCCTCRGAGTACTTCTGAAAGTTTCCTCCAATCAGTCTCTCTAGTAAAAGAATCTCTTTTCCTCTCAGTTTTTGGCCTTTTGTATTTTTATACCAACTACTCTTCCATGGTATTCTATGGCTTTATAACACATTAATCTTTTCACCACTTAAGTAGGGGAAAATACTTTTCCTTAATATAAAGGATGCCATTCTAACAAATGTCTGTGCAGATCTGATAATCCTCCTAGTACAGAAAATGGATCATATCTACACAAACCAGAACACTGTTTCTCAGCAGCCAACCTATTGTTTCCCCTCCACTTTCTATATTTTGCATTATACCGATCCTGTACACTTTCTCCAGAGTACCCTGTTATCTTAACTTTTCTCCCTTTTTTCTAAGTGCTCTCTCTCCAAAAAGCTCTCCAACTCACCTTCCTCCTCATGGTCTCATGATAATGATGCTATGTAAGTAATTAAGTACTTCTGTGGATTTAACATGAGTTAATACTACAACAAATACAGCAAAGCTGAAAGACAGTTCAGTGATGCTATCTGTCTCTCTTTCGCATCCCTGCATGCTCTGGACTATCCAGTAGCTCTGCTGACTGACAAGAAATGAAGCAGATCTTATAATTTATCTTTATCAGTACTGTCTATAATATCTTTATCAATCAGTACTGTCTATACAATTTCTTTTAAGCAGTCATTTTAATTAACAAAGTTTCAGTCTCCACACACCACATTTCTTGGCTATAAGTGGATTTTCAAAACAACTTCTGTGTTGAATTTTTTTCTATAGATTAACACGGAATAGAAACAATAAACATTCACTTTAGACTTGCAAAACTATTACAGCACAGCTAACTGAAAAAAATAGTGAATCAGGCACAGAGTATACTCAGTGCTTACCAATTTGGGGCTTTTAAGATTCAGGATTTCTAGTGGCAGAGTTTTCAGAAAGTTGATATAGCATCCAAGAAAATGATTAGATAGAAGTAAATAGTTTTAGAGCAGGTTTACATTAAATATCTGTCTTAAATTCTCATTATTGAAACAAAAATTTGGCAGAAAGGCTGACTTCTTGTATAGATTTATAAATAAACCATCTGTGACTCTGAGYAGAGAAAAAGCATTTCATAAGAGGAAAAAATAGATTAAAAGATTATAGTTTCAGATCATTCATAGCAAACTTACAGCAATTAATGTTCAGTATCGTACCATTACAAATGCAGCAGCTCTCAGAGGATTCTGGGTATCTGGAAGTCACTGCATTCATATCCCAGGAAATACTAAGTTTACAGTGAGCGAATTTTGAACCAAAGATAGAGAACACTAACTGCTCCTGCAGTTCTCCATCCATGCGCCTTTCTTCTAGTAGACGTATGTGCATCCAGGTATCATTCCAGTAAGCAATCAAATACCAAGAAGGATAAGACAGAAGAACACCCATGCAGAAACTTGTATCATGTTTACAGGTTTTCAGCTAGTCCCATTGTGTAGCAGATATCAAATACAATTCACTAATGACTAAGCCTCTTTGTAGTGCCTTTTCATCTCTCTTTTACAGAAGTTATTGATGCCAAAGGAGTTAAAAAAAAAAAAAAAAAAAAGAAGAGCAGTATGTTTAAAGTATACATATAACATCCTCATCAAGAATAAAGTTCTCCACAAGATAGTACATTGTATTTACAGTAATCTTGTTATGTGTACACTGTAGATGTTACACGAAGATCACCAGAAGCCAGAAATCTTAAAAATATACAAGTTTTACCTTTCTTTTAGTAGTATCCCATGGCATACAAGACATTTTAAACAAAACTGAGCTGTGAATCTTAGTTTATTTTTTACAGTTCCTAGCAGAATTCTAAAGACAGTCTGATAATCAGCAAACAAGACGTTAATCCATTTTTGTTGAGCAGCCCAGAGTCTCGCTGAACAGGCAGCTCTTYCACCCTGAATTTTAATCACTCAGGACTGTATTAAGAGAGGATAATCCTCTACGTAATTTATATATAAAAGTAACTGGGATACATCATAATGGTGCCTGCTTAAGCTGATTCTATACCTCTCACCTCTGARCTTCCCACTAACTCTATGCTAGCATTAGCAGCAAAAGTAAAGAGATAAAAGATAAAGCAGGCAACATAAGCATAATGAAGGCTATGATATTGACTCAGATATAATGAAAATTGACTTATGGCATTTTAAATGCAGTTCCAAAAACTTCTGARAACTTTGTTTACGTGAAGTTTCACTCCTACACCATCTTCTCTGAATTAAACTTCAGTGGGTTTTCTTCTGTGATCAKCAGCTCTAATAATCAGGCACTACAAAATGGTTCTGCTCTACTTGTGCTGTGGTGATTACAGAGATGCCTGGCAGACTGTGTACAGATCACTGTATGTATGTAATACTGGTGGAAAGGGGTAGGAGATTATTAATTTATTTTCCACAACCTTTTTGTTCCTTTACTCCCAGCGGGACAATTTTGCAGTGGCATAACTCAGGGTTTGCACACCCCATTATATAAGTCTGGAAGGAGCTAAAGGGCTGTTGGGTACCTATTCAGCCTCTCCTGGAGGCAAACAACAGACTTCAAAGGAGCAACTAAAAAGGAAGAGCCCACCTTAATTAGTGCTTAGAAGGGGAGCAGACTTGCTGGAAAAATCAAGGATGACGGCTCCCCGTCAGAGTCCCCTGTCGGAGAGGTAGGCCTGGCAAAGGCCATTTGCTTGTTTGGCTGCCACTGTTTGACTTAAGCACGCCTCAGTCCTGGCAGAAGAGAGGCTTTTTGATATTAATCACTTGCAGAACGAGAGAGAGGATCTGCTATCAATTCACCCTAGAAGCAAAACAGAAAACAGAACTGTTCCTGTATGTCTAGGTTGAACTTCACGTACACCAATGGAAACAGGGCTTGCACATCCCTGGGGCAGAGGGTTAGGCCCTTTCCCCCSGTGGGCTGGTGAAGGGCGAGGAGGGAAGCCCCGCAAAGACCCCGCCGGCCTGCGCGAGGGACACCACGGAGCACGGTCCCTGCTAGGCACGTGGCTCCGCAGGCTCTAAAGAATCATGACGATTCAGGAGACGTTTCTCTATATTAACAGTGAGCGCACTGCAAAGGGCTTTAAACAACAACCTTGTGCRACTTCTGTGCTCTTCTAACAGAAGTCTGAAACTTTTTAAGTAAAAAGCAAGCTTTTTTTTTAGGTAAGTTGCTTACTTTTTACCTAAAAAACATCAGAAGTGAAATCTGTCCCTCAGTGACTTGCTTGTGAGGGAAGAAGATAGGGTTCTACAACAAAACTTGCTTTCATAATAAGCTCATAAATAAATGCTTGTTTAATAAAGGACAGACAAATAAAATCTGGATTTCTCCTACAGAACTCACAGTTCACAGAACTGTGAACCACACAGATGCTGYATTTGCCTCTTTGCAGGTCAACTTCCCCAAAAGAACAAGCTTTTTCAAAAAATTTAAGGAATAATTGAAAGATAACCATGATCAGTTTTAATGAATACAGGAAAATACAACTATATATTAACTGTCTTTAGCAGAAAAGATTATGAGAAAACATTGTTCCAGAAGAAACTCGTAATAAACAATCTCTCTACTAAAATAAAAGAATATTTTCTGCTAAAATGTTTTTATGTATGTGTGTGTATAAATACATCTATTTAAATAAAAAAATGTTGCCCTCTTTTTGTTATCATCAATTTTAATTTCCTCTCTCTCCACCTCACCATCCTCAGATCAAAGTTAGGCTAACTATAAACACTGGTAGTAATAGAATATATCACTTGTGTATAGGGTCCTCCAGCACCAGCACTTTCTCTTAGAACCTTTTGAATTTCCTGGTTGCATCTTGCTGTGCTGGAAATAAAGCAGATTGATTTGTCATAATACCCAGGAGAATATAAGGCATCGGTAGCTGAGGAAGGGAGCACATAAGCTTTGGAGACATTAAAATAACAGAAACAAGAGCTTAAGAATTGCATCCATACAGCCTCTTCCACTTCCTATATTATAAAACCTACTCATGTCTAGAGGATACCACTTTGTTTTCAAAGACCAAATGAAGTGTACAGTCAGATTTATTATATGCTTCAAAAAGAGATATGTTCTCTAAATAAGGAATCCATGCTCAAATGCACAGTAAAACAAATGTACAACTTTCCTATTTCACATTCTTCACTGAGTATCACACAGCGGCGCACAAGCCTTTCTATGCAGGTTAACTCATAGATGGGAAAATATAAAACTAACGTTAACAATAGAAATCTATAAACCCTCAGAACAGAGACTTTAAAAGCAAGCAGAATTAAGAGTGGCTGCTCACCACAGGGTAACCGAGAAAAAAATTTCTAAGGATGGAGAAACTGTGGTGAGATTGTCTGTTTCTTCTTCATCTTAGGACTAACCAAGCAGGACATGATCAAAGTATTATGAAGAAATAAAGAATGCAATAGATGCAATAGACAAATAACACTACACATGTGAACTGCCATCTTTCCCAAAATTTATTATAAGCTTTTGACAATTAGAGACCTTCTGTAGAAATACTCAGCTCCTGGGTTTTAAAATACAATGAATTAAATCTAATTTAGAAACATCTGGTCTTTTT
>NW_028186756.1:5675380-5736329 GCF_003343005.1 Rhea americana
AAAAAGTACACAAATGAGTTTTGAGATACACATTAAAAAAAAGCATGTAGAAAAGCATCCTGAACTAAATAAGATAAATGAAAGACAGAATGAGGTGAGTACCATCAAAACTGAACAGATTATTATAACTTCATTTAGTTCAACCTGTTCAGACTGACATTAAAACATAGTCTAAAAGTAAATGGAAAAGACAATTTCTTATTCTATATTAGGTTCAACTGTTTCAAATGGATAGAATATCTTTATATTATTATGAAAAACTATTATTTATTTTGCATTAAATTTTAACTTTATCCATTGCTTATATTAAACATGTCACAGAGAAAAAAGAGTGAGCACATTAGAAATAAAGATAGCCATTAAACATCTGTCTTGGGAAGAGCTACCTAAAATGTAAAGCTAAAATTTCTAATTTTAAAAATAGATTTGTTTTTCTGCTTAATGAAATTAATATAATACTAATAGGAGTATTGCTAGAGATTTCATTAAAATCTCTACTTTTGCTCTCCTAGTTATGTATCAGTTGGAAATCTACTGTCTTTCAGAGGCATTACGACTCCTTCAGAACTTGATACAGGCATRTAAATCAAGGACTTACGCCTTACTGAAAAAGTGCTTCAGGATCCCTTTGCCAGTTTTGTAAAGCTAGGAATATTAAGTGCAGTACTTGGCAAAGTTGCATCTCAGGTCATTAGAATTCATGTAGCTAAAAATCTCAACACACTTTCAGCTGAATACAGCATTGATTCCCAAACTCTTTGTTCCCATAGACCCTTGTCAATTCTGAATATTTCTTGAAGCCACTAAGCACACTTCATACTAACATTTTAATTGGAGACAGATCAGCTTCAAACTCTCCTTGACAGCATAGCCGGGATCCCAGATGTGTGTTGTCTCATTCTCTAGAGCTAGGCAAACTTTAAACCTTAAACCTTAAGAGATGTTTTCTAAACAACTTTGAGCATGGTTAAGAGTRAAAATTTTAGTTGTCTTCCTGAGGAAGTCCTTTCCATTGTGGTCTACATTCAAATGCTTCTGAATTCAAAGTCAGACTAGACTTTGCAACGGTCTTTACAYAGAGCAAGGTCAGAAATAACCTTGAAGTGGCAGAATTTTTATTATTATTATTATTATTCCTTTCAGCTCTGTTTGCATTTCTCTCCCCTGTATTCTTGTAAAGTACATTTGTACAGACACACACACACAATCAAATATAGCAGAAAGAAAAGTGAAAATACACACACCAATACCATCAAACTCTAGTAAAAACCACACAATTCACATTTGATGAAAACAATCAGATCAATGTAAAATTTCTTTTAACAATTTTGTTAGATGCTTGTTACTTCAGATTACAAATTCTATAGAACTCTTGAAATATTTCTTTTCATTAATCATATATTTAAATGCATTCAGAGCATCTCTCGAAAGTATAGACATGCTAGACCTATAGTCTGCCTAACAACAATCAGTAACTACAAAGAGGCAACAACAAGATAAAACTAATTAATGCAAAGGATCCTTATGATACAGTTCATTCAGTGCCATGGCCTACTGAGCAACAACTAAAGGCCCAGTAACTCTAACAGAGCCCTCCAGAAATATTTCAATCCCAAATCCTACCTTTGAACACGTGGGATAGGAGACAATCATTGCAGTGTACCCTTAAAATGAACAAATCCACTCTCAAATTCCAGAGCTAGGGTATCTTCAGCCGTAAGATACCACAGTTCAAGTATCCCCTCTCATATACAAAATTACTGTTGTCTTAGGAAGATGGAATCTGTCTGGTATCAAGCTCAAAACACTTGGTATATTTAGTCTGATAGGTAACCATGTTACATTTCACTAGAAGTTGAATTACAGGGAACAAAAAGCTTCACCGACCCCCCTATTGCTTTGTAAGTAGAATCTTACATAACTAAATGAAACTGAATAACAAATTGGCAGGCCTACAACTTTTTTTCAGGGGAAGTTATTATTCAGGCATTTCTTCTAGTTGCTCTCTTTCCATAATGAGTATTTCTTCAGGCTGCTCTAGGTTGAAGTTAAGTCAATCAGTTCTCCTCCAAATCTCATTATAATTCAGAGAATTGTTAATCTCTGTTAGCCAGACTGGTTAACATGAAGACATACATGTGAACATCAACAGTTTACTGAAAATATTGTAAAACTTATCCCTGCATTTGTCCTGCTAATAATCTATACACAGAGAAAGGGAGGGATGTAGAGATGGTGTGATACCACCCACACCTAAAATTTGGAGAATAAGCRCAGAGATTGTTTAGTTGAACTCTGTATGATTTCTCAGAAAGAAGAAAGGAAGTCACTCCAAAACAATCTTCCTTCTCCTTCCAAAGGAAGGCCAGTACTACAGGCAGGTATGAGCGCTGAGGCAGTGCTAGGGGAATGGCACACATATAATCAGTACCTAGSGTATTAACTACTAAGCTATGGCTAGTACGATGCCTACATCACACATGAACCGATCGAGATGAAAGAAATATGTAGATTCTAGGTATTGCCATCTATCCACAGTTACAATAATATTCCTACATGTGCTGCAGTTCAGAGATAGTAATCAGGGAAGTCTTCCATTACTGACAAGCAGTGTAAAGCCCTACAGATTCTACCATCACCTCTGCAAAAGAGCATATGCAGGCTTCTGCACAGTCTTCCTCCACTGATGATCAGAAATTCTATTTTTGCTTTTATTCCATCTCAAATCTTAATGCTATGCCCTCAATATATCCATGCCCATCTGCACATCAATATACCTATGCTCCATCTGCTTTACAATACTTAATACTCTTTCATGACCTTACTTCCCTATTACTCTACATTTACTGGAAAGTCAAGAAATTGAATTGAAATACAACTTTCCAAGAGATAAAAATGACAAAGGCAATTAGGGAACTCATTCTGTGCCACTAAAATTACTACTCAAGCTGGATGAAGACAAATAAAATGAAGATGAGCTGTTGACGGACATTATATATAACCTAAGAGCAAAGTACAAAAGATTATGACCATCATTGGCGGTTTACTACCACAGAACTGTAGAAAGGTATATAGTCTGAAGGAAAATACATTGGCTCTACCACTTGGGCAAAAAATCATTACTTCTGTCCCTCAATTTCCATTAGTGAAAAACTGACAGGATTTGAARAAGTTCATCTCACATAGGTACTTGAGGATTTAGTGATAAGTGATATTCTTAGTCACCAGTAACAGATACTAACTGCAGAATTCTGTGAAAGTTAACATTTACTTAAGAAGCACTGTATGGTAGACACAGGCCCATAGGCAAATATGTAAAATATTACTATAATACCTCCTCACTACAGGTGAGCAGCTGTCTCCCCTCCATGTTCAGAGTAACCTGTATTTCCCATGAATAACCACAATTCTTAATTACAAAATGATGACTTAGTCAATGAACCTGCACTCTGAGCACAAAATTCCTTCTTTACACAGTATGTGCCTCCTTTGTGATTTCAAAGACATCGTAAAGGTAGAAGAGTGTGAAGATCAACAGTCAGTAAACAGTCAAAAGGTTTTCTGATGATGAATAACCACCTTTGAAGTGGTCTACTTCAAAATTGTTATTTCTGGAATCTCAAGCATGAACTCTGAAAAACAGCCAGACTATGCATTTCTRTTCAGTGGCAATAAAAGTCAGCTAATTTGGTACCAAGTACCAGAGGATATTATTGTTTAGGTATGGGCTTTATCTCATAGTTTAGGGAAAATCTGCCAAATTCCAAAAGTTATTTCCTTATTAAGGAGAATTTTAGAARTAGAGGGAGGCATAGTGTTAGCATGCAGTTCTCTGATACTTTTTTTTTCCATTAGAATGAAAATGTCTTCTTTGGAAAATATGCTTAAGTACTGAATAGATTCATTAGTCTTTTCCATTTGATCTTAATTTGATGAAACAGACATTAAATGGATGTCATATTAAACTGAATGCAGTTTTAACAATAGGTTCATTCATCCATTGTAGTAACTAAGAAAAGGTCCTTATATTAAAATAGTTTAAAATTTCAAAGAAGCATCTCAAAAGGTGATTAGCCTACACTTTAGTTAAAAAAAAATCTTGTGATAGCCACTTTAATTTTTTTCCTTAAAAAGTAATCAAAATACATTTGTGCATTGCAACACTATTAGGAGGCCCCTGCAAAATCACACCGCATAAATTACAAAACGAGCTTTTTCAATAGTAAACAGAGCTGTGCACTAATCATGATGATGTCTTCTTAATCCCTAAAGCAAAGCAGAGCAAAATGCATCTTTAAAATGTTCAAGAACTGTTACTTTTTCTCTTTCAGCTGTACTGCAGTGCTATGAGCTTAAATTTCTACCATTGCGTTGCCTCAGGCAATAAATCTCTGAACATAGATGCTTTTATCCTTTCAATTTAGGTAAGAGGATTTCTTTTTTTCATAATACCAATGTCCATTTTCCAGTCTCCAAAATAATGGCATTTGTAGTTTGGTCTTAACTGTAGCTACACAAGAACCTGTGAGATATTAAACAGGTAAATGAAAACCGACTGCTCTAAAAAGGACTGGCTGAGAATTTAGGCATTTGTTTGCTGAATAAATACCTGAAATTGTTACCTACTGCAAATGCTTTCATAAGGGTCAAATAGTAACTTTCTTGTTTGTAACACTGGTATTTCAAGTAAYACCATAATGCATTATACACTAATTGAATCACATTATTTTACTGCCATGGCTATATTAACTTCTTAAACTCTTAGATATGGAATATATAGACCTTTATATATCTGCTAATAAACACAGGAAGAATTCAGTCTCTGAATAAAATTGCTCAGTATTATTTTCAAACTTCCTATCACGCAGTCTTAGTATAATTTATTACCACCAGTAAGAAACACCTTTAAACCTTTGTCATACCATCCAAATAGTTATCTATGAGAATGAGATGAATCACAAAATAGCAAAAATGGACAAAGGATATTGATAAGAAAAATGCTGATTAAAATACTAAGTGGCTTTTAGAAGTATTGGTTATACCCAATTCTATTCATTTTTTACTGAATTAGTCCTAGGATGAGTGTCTGAACACTAAGGCTATACAATACTAAGTAGCAAATTCATTCTTCTTTTATATACTTGGAGTTAGTTATGTTTTTGCAGTCTAATGTATTTCAAAATAAAAAACACAGAAGTCATCAAAATGGCTTTGATTGGTAAGCTTGATTTGAGTGGAATGATCTGTCATTGCTATTTAAATTAAAATATTCATGATGTATTATTTTAGGAAAGACATTCCTAAAAATGTTCAATTGCTTACCAGTATTTAAATATGCATATGTTAGTACTCTGTCAAATACTGCAGCTACTCCATGATAAAGAACGCATGCAAATGCTTTTAGTTTTGTTTATTTGTAAGTTTATTTCATATTTTTAAGTTTGCAGGCAATGTGCTCTGCTCTTCATCATACAAAATCATTTGATCGGAAAGAAACAAAATAGGACCTGGAAACAAATACCCTACTATCATTATTACAARAGTCATGGAACTCTCTCCCTCTTTGTTCAAGAAAGACATACGATTATAATACAAGGAGGTTTTATTAATGTGTTTATAACCAGCAATTACAGCCACTAATGGAAGAGAAGATGTGATCTGCACTCTAGCCAAAGCACAATTCAAAGGTAAGACTGTGTCCTGCATCTGTTAGACCTCTAGCTCTCCTCCTCCGAAGAACAGTAACATTACTTGTACCCACTCTATGTGCTATATTTAAATGGCAATAAGCTCTCAAATAGATGGCGCCATTAAGATCYGAACAGTTACTTGTCATAGTATGCAAAAAAGGAAATTTTCTCATCTGCATATACACTACTTAGAGACTGTACTAACAGAGGTAAATCTCAATTAAACATCACTACATCATTTTTTTTCCAAAGGTTGCAAACCTTCTATATGATTTTTATTGTGCCTAGGGGAATGCATGAAAAATTATATACACTGCCAAATGTATAACTAGAAAAACTGCCTTGAAGTGGGTGGGGAGTTTAGATCTTGGCAGCTGCTGCGTAATCAGGGCTCAAAAGCTTTTACAAAAGCTAAAATAAATTAAGTCTTGTTACTGAAGTTGATTGATTCTAGGAGTTATTTTCCTGCAGACATTATAAGACATTCAGCT
Organism: Rhea americana; assembly: GCF_003343005.1. NCBI lineage: Eukaryota > Metazoa > Chordata > Aves > Rheiformes > Rheidae > Rhea > Rhea americana. The sequence goes on from NW_028186756.1 coordinate 5,681,562, forward strand.
TTTCAGACAGCATTCACTGTGGTTACTACCCAGAGTGGGATACAGGCAGTATGTGCACTGAAAAGGAACAATTCACAAAAAACACAAGACATTTGAAATAATGCAGAGTCCACACTTTCAAAAGCATGAAATTTATCTAAGAACTGAAATTCTGTCTATTTGTAGTTCGTTTTATAATTTTTAAAATGTAAATCTTGTGAATCAAACAGGTCATGAAARTCTAGAAGACTAACTGCCAAGGGCAACATGGATGTGCAATGCAGCTTTACAAACCGATATCTGTAATGGCATAGCTATCAAACTATATCTGAATAAAATCTGCACCTGGGTGATTAGACAGAATTTGGACAGAAAAACAGTCACATAGAGCTTCTGAAGAATTTCTCAGCATCAAACAGATTCAAGTTTCTTTCTTCTGCTTTGGTATTAAAACCAAATAGAAATAAAAATAACTAAACACAATCAAGAACAAGTGCTTTTTGAAAACAGAAAATGGATCTCCTCCTGAATAATGGATTATAATTTTGTATGTCTAAATCATGTATTTAATTTTCAGGTGTTTCCTGTGGTTCATATTGAGTCATATACCAACATGCATTCAAATCAAGTTTCTAAAATATCTCATTTTTAAGTATGATATGAAACRCATAACAACTCTCCCAAGGAAGATTCCACAATATAATTGAAACACCCACATAACGCTTTTTTTTCCTTGTAAATAGAGACCTATGATTAAAGTTGAGCTCCCACGGTTTTGATACATACAAGCATGCATTACACACACTGTCTCAGCAGGCAGTCATTACACAGTCACAGCAAAGAAAAAGTAAATGCCTCACTGAACAAGGAGGAAGGGAGAGATTTTTCACTAGCTCTATCAGAAGGTAATAACTTAGAGAAAAGAGGACTTACTGCATACTCCTTTTCTATCTCTGATTGGGGAATATTTCCTGATAATAAATAGCTATAACAGTACTTCAGTTAAAAATTTTCTGGAAGCTATAAACTTCAAGAATTCCTCACCATTCAAAGAGTAACTACATCAGTATATAAAATTAACTAGGTAATGTAAAACCTGGGTAAATTATTAATTCAAGTTAAGSCAGAAATAATAACCGGTCCTTTAATATTTTGGGGGTAAAATGATAAATGTTCAATTACTCTAGACACACAGTTGGCAAAAGCCAGAATTAATCCAGGAGACATGGTCTGGTTCTTTACAATATTTTTGTTCTACGGATGATGTGAATTAACCCATTGGTTTCAGATACCACAAATAAATACACATTATATCAAGACATATACTTAAAAGCAGGTTACTTTTATGTTCTGTCCCTTTTTTTTTTTTTTTTTTTCTCCAAAGCACCCTATACACATTATCTTTAAGACACTGCCCCAGGTCTGTGGTAGAATACATGCTTCATGTATTCTGTATTGTTGCACTCACTTTTAAAGTAACTGTATTTACCTCATTCCCCTTATTATTTGAGACATGTTAAGTGGAAACCTTTCCTCAGTATGCCAACAGTTATAAAGACATCCAAGCTAAACACAGCTCTTGTGCAGGGCTGTATTCCTCTTCAGCTTAATTCATTTRATCTTTCCTCTAGTTCAAAACCATGAAAGTCTGAACCACAGATATCCCATGCTGAGAGTTAGACCTGAGTTAGAAAGTTACCCTTGTCTGGCAATAAAGGTTTCATTTATTTTCCCACTTTGCATAAAATGAACACAATTTTTTTCTCAAAAACACAGGTGAAGCTAGCCTCCTTGYAGACTACCCAAGAATACAGTGTTTAGGACATTGGTCTGATGTGAGAAAAAGATTCAAGCCCTAACTCAAATAACATATTCATCATTTATAAAAACACAGAGGTCTCAGCAGCAGAGACTTGGCAAAGCTGCCGTCAGAGCAGACGAGCAGAAAGCAGTCATGGCACGCRGGTCACGTCACAGGCACGAGCCTGGCGTTTCCACGCTGCCCGGCAGTGAGCTCCTTTTGAACGCATTCTTCAATCTTGCAAAGAAACCAGCGCTGATAAGTTTCTATGGAAGCTTTTCAAACAATATTACTCACTTTTACATTATCATTCAGTCCCACACTTAAACATATATCCTTAGTGGACTTCCTAATCCATTTTTAAAGGTGCATTTTCAAAGAGGTTCATCTCTCATTTAAAACAGAAGTCTCATTCTTGACAAAAGTGGCTCTTACACGCCTGCAAAGAGTTCTGATTTTGAGAGATCTGACTAATAAGAAATCTAATTAGATAATTCCTGATTAGTAAAACTAGAATCATGTAGCAATATGGGGGCTTGCACCACCTGTAACCAAGGCAATTAGTAAGAAAATAGAAAAGGGCTCATTCTTCTGTAAGGAACCGAGATAAAAAGGGCACCAACGTGACACATCTTCAAGAATGTAGTTTTAAAAAGATGCAATAGTGACTTAATACAGTAAGTACTGTACTTCACACTCTAGTATCTACACACAAGCCCCATATGGGTGCTGCATATACCTATACCTGAGGAAAGAATTTGTTTGTAAGGATGTAAATACAGATTATTTCTTTAAATTAATAAAGTGTGCAGTGTATGTCAAAAACCAATTGAACAGAAAATAAAACTTTGTTAGTTTTAATGTTATCTGCACCATTTTTCACACAAATTTTTAAATTAGTCTGTGGGCATTCTGAAGGTTAAAGAACAATGAACTTTGAGAAGGTAATGATGAATTCAATGTGAAGAATAACATAAATCATAAGCTTGCCAGAGGCAAGGCAAAAAGCATTAAAAAAAATGTTAAATAAAAATTTGTTAGGTTAAAGTAAAGGTAAGAAAGAAACGGTAAGAACTAAAGCTGAGACTAAAAAAAAAAATACACATCTATAATAGTATTTTCGGTTGAAAAGCTTGAACCGAAGGAACTGAATACAAAGGGTGCAGTGATGGGCAAGTTAAGGAAGCATTTAGCAGCAAGTCAAAGACAACTCTAAACGTTKGAGGGGGTGCCCTGAAAACGTGCTTCAGGAAGAGCAAATGCTGCCCAGCACACCAGGAATGCCCTCTATTCTTACAATTGTTCTACGAGTTCTTCCACTTCCATTTTAACACCACTAGAACCACATAGATGGGGCTAAGACAAATACTTTATATGAAGAATAACAGCTGCCTTCACACTATTTTGTTATTGAGCCAAATTCTGTTATGAAACTCCAACTACCTAGTTTTAGACTGGAACAGGGCCAGGCTCCAGGCTCTCCATCTGAAAGAGGCCCTATATTCAGTGTAYAGCAAGTCTGACACCATAGCTAGCAAATTTATGCAAAGTGTATGTTCTACACATGAGCACCAAGTCAAGCATTTAAATAACTTTACTTTCAGTTTTAGGATGACATTATCCAATGCAACTGATTAGAAAATATCTAATACAGCTCTTTCATTTTTAGCATTTTTCTTCCTTATCAGGGTTGAWTTTTTTTGCTGCTAACATTATATACACAGGCACTGTTGAATAATGCCTCTAAGGGAAAGAAAGCTTCAAAAATCATAGGCTTTTTGGTGCCTGTTCCTGATGGCTTTAACTTCCTGATGAAAAGCAAACCTTAGTCTTCCTCTTATTAATAACATAATTAGAGAATAATTTATTTCACCAATCTTAGCCCTAGAATAACTATGCTATAATCTTAGAATGACTTAGATTGGAAAGGGCCATTAAAAATCATCTGGTCCAAGCATCCTGCTCAAAACAGGGCTAGTGTTACGTCAAGTTGTCCAGTGCCAGTCCAGGCAAGTTTCGAATAACTCCAAGAATGGAGATTCCTCAGCCTCTCTGGACATTATAATATGTATATAGATTATATAAAACAAATTTAGCTAGCGTTGGACTAAATACTACAGAGCTTGCTCACTGAGATTATTTGCATGAGTAAATCACAGAAGATTTGGCTCATTACCTATACACATATTCCGTAACTAYTGTAGACAGAGAGTAGGAATAAAGTAAATCTATTCTAGCTCCATAATGTAATTTTAAAGTTGTAACTAAGCACTGTCAAATGGAAAGAAGGTAATACAATTATTAGTGTGTTGCAAGGCGATTAGATTTACATGATGACTGTGGCTTTGATTAAATGTTGGGGAAGARGGGAAGGAAAGAATCCTGTAAAACACAGAATCCTCTAAGTCTCACTGATGGCTTCATCAGTTTTATACTTTGCGCTCACAGCTTTAGCTTAGCTTGGTAAAATATGCAATTTTTTTCATCACTGAAAACACTGTACAGCTACAAATCACAGATTTGTGGATTCTCACTGTGCATCTCTCAAGCATAACTTTGAAAATAAAACTTAGGAAAACTTAGGAAAATTTTTCAGTAGATACAGTAGCCTTAAAAGTATATTTCTGTCTATTCTTTCATAYGCAGTTTGCTGAAATAACATCATCAACTTTATCCCCATGAACAGACAACATTTCTAGAACTGAAAAAATTCTTTTATGGTCCACATCTGGTGTGGGCTTTCTGATGAAATACATTTCTCAAAGAATTTCAGTTTACAAATAACAAGATGACTGCAAATTCCTTAATTGACTAAGAAAAAGGGTATGGGGTACAATACAAGAAAAATACATTGTGTTCTGTGAATATAACAATAACATATGAAATAAAAAATATGAAATCAAGAAAACCACAGTTTCTATCTCAGAGGTACTAAACATATTTTTATGTTTATGCAAATACACAGTTTACTTGCAATAAGGTTGTCCTATTTCATGAAACAGTTTGTATGCCAATACTGTACTACTGAAAAACTGTCCCTCCTTCTCAAGCTCCTTTATACATGCTTACTCAGTTATTGAATTACCACACAAAAAACTCACCTTGGAAATAAACAGCAATGTGGTTTCAAGTAAAAATATGTAATTATTTTTAAATATCACAAATGATACATTATCAAAATAAAGAATCGGAAAATTTTGCTTTGATTAAACATAGGAAAAAAAAATACTTATTTCATGCAAGTAGGCTAAAAAGTGCCTAGAAGAACTCAAATGGTTTAAAAAGTACTAATTAAATCCATTCTTACCACTTTGAAATGAAACTGGAAGAGAAGRGAATGCAGCATCAGCATATTATCCACTGAGTCTAGGTTGCCTTATTCACTGTAAATACACTAATTTCTCTGCCATATGTRAAGAACAGTGTTTCATTATATACATTTTTAGGAACACGAAGCCTAAACACTACGAAGTGCCTTGGATAGAGTCTCACCAAAATGTGAACGCTGTTAATACTCTACAGGTTTTTCAAGGTAACATCCCATCCATTCATTTTCCTAAGACATCCTACTGGTCAGCTTCCTACATTTGTAATTTACAGCCGGTCATTTACAAAGATCAAAGGCAGCTGTATCATGCCAAACACAGTATTTTCACATTACCTCTTACCAGAAACCTTTTACCAGAAATTATTTCTGGCATATAAGTGTTCTGGTGCATTAGTCTGGCGTTACTAGTCAATTACAAGCACTTGTCTACTTGTAACTCAGTAACTACCTCAGGTAATTAACTAAGACAATACAAAACAGATTGTGTTTCTCTGTTCATCARAACATGGAAATTTTTTTAAAGGTATTTGGGGTGAAAGCACATAAATCTCTTAAAACATTTAGTTTCAATAAAATATTTTATAAATTTTCAGATGATTCAGGATAACAGAGTAGTATTTGCCCAATATGATGCAACTAAAGGAGCTGACCCTCATGTATTACTTCAAAACCTCATGTCACAGAATGGAAAAGCATAAGAAGAGCCAAAATTAAATACTGAAGCCTTATATGACTGAGAACTCATCTCTAAAAAAAATGTGCTTTCCAGGAACATTAGTATTACTCTTGCTCTGTGTAATTCTTAGAACAATTGTAGAATTCTAAAACCAGGCAGCTGTTGTCCATATCTTTTCAACAAATCCTCCCACTATCTTTCACTGAAATCTRATTTGTCCAAACATAGCAGATTCTAYGTTAAAAACACTGAATTAAGTGAATTGATAWATGAATAGTTCAAAATATTTATTTTAAATAGTAGTTATTAGTAATTCATTGTTAAATTACAAGCTGATACTGTGRGGAAAACAGAGACATTTGTTGGAAGCATGAAACTTAATTTGTGCATTTGCAAAGGTACCCAAGCCTACAGAATCAAATTAGGGGAGGATACAAAATTTGGATGGACTGTAAACACATGATTTGGGACTGATCAAAATGAAGAAAAGGACTGTACGAATTTTTAATAAAAAACAAATGCATATGTAGGTCCAGAGATGCCACACTTATATAGGCTTATATGTAGCTAAAAGTAGAAATAACTGGAAAACAATAACTAGCTAGTCTCGGGAAGATCTGTAAGTACCTGAGGAGATATACCAATTAGTATAATGTATATTAAAAGAGCAATGTGTATGTGTGTCTGTCTTATCTGGCATGAATCAGACTGCCACTGCACACTTGTAGGCCCACACAATTAAAATGACATGACGGAAAGAGTTAAAAAAAAAAAAAAAAAAAAAAAGCAGCAGTAAAAATAATACAAAGATCGGATGGCTTATTAGTTTAGATGAAAGAAAATGAGACAGTTCTTGTGTTAGTGGTCTTTAAGATGTGAAAAAGTTGTATATACAAGAGAGCACATCTTAAGTCCAGTTAACTGCAACCAAACACAGATGGATTAATCTCCTAAAAGAAGAAAAAAAGAATAAAAATCTAATAACCATAAAATATTCAGGATAACTTTGGCTTAACAGTCTATAAATAATCATTAAAGAATAATAGTGTTAATAAAGACTTTGGCTAATAAGCTGTAAGCTAGGAATCATATAAGAGAACCTTCTACTCAGACCAGTTTGAGAAAGATGTACATGGGTAATTTATGTTCAGAATATCCATTATATTCAAGCAGAGTTAAAACGTATATCCAGATTAGAGGTGACGTGAGCACTGGAAATAATTTCACACCTGAAGCCACAAGATGGAAGAACTTAAATTCAACTATCTTAAAATGAAGGAATTTTTTTTCATTTTGATTTTAAATGCCATGATTTAGCAATCTGTGATCTGAAAACCATAGCTGAAAACACACTTTGAAACAATTTTGAAGTAAGTTTTACAAGATAGCCTGTTTTTATTTGGGAGACAGCTAACCTAGAAAGTAGTTTCTTTTATGTTTCCAAAGGATGTAAAACAAAGTCTTCCTTCTGCTTTGATGTTTTCACAAACAAAAAACGTAAGAAAATGCCAGCAAGATGCTACAATTAAAAAATATGAGCAAATGAATCTCAATAGTGACCTACTGAAAACTTACAGTATTTCTTTAGCTTAGTTACAGCTTAGTTAATTTGTCCATTAAAACACTGTAACTTGTTTTCTTACAGTATGAGGATAATGACAGCAGTACCAGCGACTTTTTCCTCTTTTCTTTACAGATGCAAACAACTTTGGAGGCACCAGTTGAAGTTAGACCACATGTTGGTTCCATAACTGCTACTAATAAAACCTTGATGCTAAATCCCCTGGTATTAACTTGCTGATAGGAACAGCTCCAGATCTTCCACTGAGGCCATATGTGCAGGACATAATACTCCAAAAAAACCACAACCCTGTAGTCTGTTGAACCAGCAAGTTTTGATCACTATTACAGCTGGATTTTTATGTGCTAATTAGTTTCACAAATTCAGCATTTGTGCATTTAAACAGATTCCTCCACAGGACAAACAACCAAAGTCACACAGGCAGAGTCACAGCAATTGCTTTTGGTTTTCTTGGCCTTTTACTGCTGGACTCCTCACAGTGGCTTTTACTTGTCTTCAGAGCAGTCTATTCACTCCAAAGCAACTGTCTGGTTCTCTGACCTCAGTAAATTGATAAAGCATTTCACGTTATAGATGGTATACACAGCTATATTGTTACATGGCTACACCTTCCCCCCACACACTTATTGAGATTTCTCTGCACTGCTGAGTTGTCTATACAAAACCACAGATAGCATCTCAAGGGTACCTCCTTGAGGTAATCAATTCAGACAGACCTACATGTACTCTCTGCCTAACGAGGATATAGCTCTCATTTAAATATGTTGCTCTAGCATTGCAGTTTCAACACTTCKTTTCATAATCCAGAAGCCATGGGTATGTATACGCAGACCAGCACAGACAGGCTCCTCTGTGCCAATTTCTAAGCTGGCTAGACAAAAGACAACTCAAGTCCAGAAGCCTTTTAGTGTTGCCTGCTCAGAAATACCCCTAACTAGTAAACCCTGCTAAAAAGGTGATGTGACTAAAGCACTAGATAAGGGATAAGTACTGTAACACCTTACTTTCCAAAGCCTCCATGCATTCATAGCTCCTTTGGGATAAATGGCAGCTACAGGTCATTCTCATTTCTGCGATAAGACTGCTTGTCTTCTAGTGCTTCTGCTCTCTATCTGTACATCAGGATTGGTCATCTCAGACAAATAGGACTGTTGAAAATACGTCCGTTAATGTTCCGGAGATAATTTCACAATAAGCTATTGGGAGATACATAAGTATAAAAGACTGTTATAATTTCTTAGTTAGATCTATTATCTTCTTTCCTATGGTTAGCAACCAGATTACAATCCCAAAACCATTCTGCTGAGCATTGCTACCTACTATTTTTTGCTCTGTGTTTTAAAATTAATCCTCTCCAGTTCTGGTCTAGACTGCCACCATCAGCATTGCTACATATCCCATCAGGCAGCTACAGTGATGATTTATTATTTAATGACAGCAATGTGGCAGAAGTGCTGGCGTAACGTTTCTTAATATCTATTAAAAGTTCAATAAAACAATCTGCTGAAGGTCTTCTGGTTTCACTGATGTACAAAGACATTTTCTAGAGATAATACAGCAGCTTACACAGTAGAAAGTACRAATCTCAGTAGGAGCCTTCTACGCTTTATTTCAAATCTGTCAACATTTTTCACAAATCTCTGAAGAAACTATTCACTGTTCTTCTCTCCCCTAAAGACCTCAAAATTAAATAAACTTAATATAGAAAGGCATTCTAAAGGACTTAGAATAAAAAAAATGCAAGTAGTAATAAAAACAGCTGAACATGTTAGGTTTTTTAATGCATCTCACTACATCTCCTTTTCACTTTGCATAAAACAGTGTATTAAGCTTAAGGACATAATTCCAATAAAGATACACAAACATCTGCATATCAACTTGCATTCTGCATGCAGCCCATATACCTGTAAATGGACCTGGGAGGCATCTATCTTCAGTACACAGATTCATAGTTTGCAGCAACATAACACACACTAAGCAGGCACTACAGACATCATACTCCAATCTAGAAGCCACAGAACTAGCCACAAGGAAAAACACATTTCTGTCACCCAAGCAGTAACTATAAAAGATGAAATTATCATCCAGCAGTAGGGAAAATTATGATCACAGAAATTAGGACTTCATAAGAGTAAGGCCAATACTCTTGACTCATTGTCAGAAGAATTAAAGCTGACTATCAGTTGCACTACATTCAGAACAAAATGCAAAACATTCTTCTCCTGCGTAACTTGYTACAAATCAACTGTTCTTGCAAATAGAAGCTCTCTATTCTGCTGAAATATTTTTCCTGTCTTCTGGAAAGCAAGAAAGAGATATATGTATATATATTYAAACTTGCATGTACACAGACACTCCGAAGACAGTCAGATCCTAAAACAACGAGCATAAAACAGTGAAAATAAAAACCTTAAACTCCAGATTCCACCCTTCTTAGGCCCAACTAATTCTATGCATTCTAGTCAGTCATATAAAAAGAATCCACAACTATCTAGGAATGAAAATTTTGTTTGACTATTCATCAGATATTTGCCATCCTAGCAAGCCTCTGTTGTTATCTGTCTAAAGGAATATCTTTTTAATTATAGATACATACTCAAAATGAAGGGAATTTTTCTGATATAAGTAACTTTCAATATGGTACTGTTATGGTGTTTTTGGACTTGCAAAATTACTAGATTCCCATACCTTAGCTTTCCCATCTGTAATATGAAAATGGTAAAAGATATTCTGCCCAGATTGCAAAAGTAAATAATCTGTAATTTATAACTCATAAATTAACAATTCTAARCCCAGCTAAGAACTTGAACAAGGATTTTGATCTAAACAGAAAACAGAACTGGTATATTCTATTTTTTAGCACTGATCAGTCAACTCAAACATATTATGGTTACCATGCAAGTTTTGTTTAGAATACAAGAATAAAAATACCTCTTCAGGTATGGTAGCAGCATTAAAGAACGCCAGTATCTTCCTAGGGAGTCATGCACAATATGAATGCTCTTAAATCAACCGTTTTTATTCACTAAACAAATCCCCAAGACATTGAATTAGTCATAACATTTATCTAGTCTTCAGCCAATTTAACATGGAAATTTTTAAAGCACTGTGTTCCTGTTTGGTGACCTAGTCTGACTGCCCTATTTACTGGCTCATGCACCCCTCAAGAGGGTATGTGGTGGTCTGTGTTTATATTTTACAAATTAAAGCATCCTGGAGAGTGAAAGCTCAGTGGGAATCAGGAGATTCTCTCTCACACAGGCACGATGCTGCTGATCACGGGCACCTTGCCTGCATGCAGGCAGGAGCTCCCAGCTCTGTGCGAGGTGAGGCTCAGGGCAGCTGGCAGCAGCTGCCTCCATGCGAGACGCCGTGGCTCCCGGCTCCCAGCTTTTGGCCCGCTGCCGGCCCTCTGTGCCTCCTGCGCTGCGCCTGCTGATGCATCATCTTTCATACCTGCGTGGCAGGTTGTTAATCCCTGCTTTAGTGTTCTCAGCGTAAATTGTATTTTAAACGTAGTTTCCTTGTGACAAAGCAAATATGATTAAGAGTCTAAAGATAAGTACAAATCTCTGGTGCACTTGCTCTTTTACTCTAGGATTTAGCAACTTGGATTGATCAAAGTATCACATCTCCCTCTCCACTAATTCCCTCTCTTATTCTTTTTCAATATAATACTTTTAATTTACTGAAGAACCATCCAGAAGAAAGCATTTCATTTTCTTCCTGTTCCTAATCTGCCCCAGTAATTACAATGYTTTTTTTAGCCTGAGGTACCTATAGCTTTATAGGCTCCACATATAGGATTTGGGAACACACTGACAACTGAGAATTTTCAGCCAGGAGATCATTGATAAAATACAAGTTGCCAAAAGCTAAGCTCTCTCTCTTTATCTGATGACAACTTTTAGCTGAAGCAGTCAATCTGCCACTAAACAAACAGACTATCCATACACAGACAACACATTAAGTTCTGCAACGACAGAAGTGATGTTCCTAATCCAGAAACAGGAGTCCCTTGAACCATAATAATTGTTTCCAAATGAAATCAGTATTTACATAGCACAATTTTTTTTATTTTGCACTTTCCTTGACTTCAGGGAGACTACATGAGGAATAAATCAATGGAATAGATCATCCATGAGTTTAACTAATACATTATTTTGAGGTATTTCTCTCTTTCATATAGCATCGCATCTATAGCATTCATAAATTATATCGTCAACCTTGATGGCAAATATTTTTAAATTGTCTTAAGGTCTTGGATGCTACATTCCATTTTAAATAATAAGAACTGAGTGCCCAAAGCTGGCAGGCAGATTCACAAATGCTAGGTTCCGGACACAATTCACAATAAGTAGGAAAAAAGGGGGGGCTTGTGCAGAGCTCTTTTTTCAACCATTTATAGTCTAATTGATAGTCTTGTTTGGTTTTAAAAAGCAGGGGGGAAGGAGGTTGTATTATGTCAGGTTGAGAAAAATACTAAAACCACTGCCTTCAGCCCTGTGAAAGGATGCCAAAGCATTGAAGACATCTATTCTCAGAGTAACATTGMAAGGCATTCAGATAGTTCAGCTGTCACTGACACCAACAGGACCACAGAGTATTCCAAACCTGCAGAAACAGCTCTTGAAAGAGAGCCTTTAATCACTTTGGTAATAAGAACGGAGAAAATCTATGAATTCAGACTGACAAACTACATTTTTAAGCATGATGTGACGTATGCAGCCGTAGTTTAATGACAGTATCCCCAGAGGAAATCCCTAGAACAAAACCAGGCACATTCTTGAGGAAGTTTAGCAAGAGCTCTGATAAACCTATGGTCTCTCTATTGTACTCTCTACTAGTTYTCTGTACTCTCTACTAGAAATCTACTTGAGAATCATAAATGTTACAAAATGGGGTCCATTCTGTAACAACAAAAACTAGCTGTCTATTGGCAATTCTAAAAGGTTTCTCCCTGTCCATTCTAATCTTCCTAGTATAGATAAGTAGAACTCATTCAAACAAAATTAGAGAGAATCCAGCAATGTTTTTTTATTTACCATATATCTCTTAGGCCTTTAAGAACGTGAGTTGTCCACACACTGATGGAGTCAGTCCAGGAGTGCTGAGCATTAGAATGATTACTGACCCAAAAGACAGCACAATTTTGTCCTAAATAGAAAATACGTAATTTACTACAAAACAAGAACAAAATTTAATACACTACTTCCATACACTTTGGATATTCCGAAGCATCTAGCTGAATTATATAAAGGTCATTATCATACTGCTTATTAGGTTAAATATAATAAGAAGTGAGAAATACGATTGAATGGGGGGAAAAACCCTGAAAATGGTTCTTAATCTTTTTTTGACTTATTTTCCACTTTTGTTTAGTAAGAGAACATGTGAAGATCTTAAAAAAACAAAACAAAACTCCTTAAAACTACCTGACTTGTACCGTTCAGTGGATTCTCGATGTGAAATACAATTACATGGTTCATACTAGGTCTGACTCTGATGCATCTGACATATTAAGTCTGCACAATATTCCACATGCATTTTTGACAGTGTAATACAAACACATGCAGATGTGCTTTTAAAACTTTCAAGTGGCAATTTTTCTTTTTTTTAAACTTCCTGATGCCAACAAGTTTCTCTTTCTTATTCTTTCCATTTTTCATYAACAAAACCCTTTAGCTATCCAATACTAATTGTAATAATATCAATTATGTTGGGTCAAATACAGTTATATTTGTTATATATATATTTATAGCAACGAATATGAAAGCAAAATGACAGTCTTGTACTGAGAACATAACATGGAAGTTGTAATCACAGGAAATTAATAAGTATTTAAATTTTCTTTTTTTTTTGTGAAAATATCAGGACTTATTCTTTATAAATTGATCAAAAGATTTCAGGATTCCTTTAGAGCCATCACAGACAGAAAGCTAAGTGGCACACACACTGACAGAGTCTTCCATCTTTAGGTTTCAGCACACTTTCAACTCAGGTTGCTGCAATCATATGCTCAAATGCACTAAAATTTGCAAAGTCTATATTTAAAAAAAATAACAAACTTTACATACACTTACTATACATCACTGTTCTAGTTTGCACTGTTTTATGCTTATGAATAATACATATAAAAGGTAAGGTAGCAGGCCTGAAATAGGACTGAAATAGCCGGAATTTCCTAGAACTGCATTAGGTATTTATCAAGATGAATGGCTCCATGACAGTATTTTAGACAGGTCACCTCAACAAGGTGTCAGTGAGAACACCAAGTTGAGGAACAGATCTTATTCTGAAGTCATGCTGACAACATTAACACACTGTGCTGCACAGAATAAATACATTCTAAAGCTTTGTAAAAAACGCTAACAGCATTAAAAAGAGAAGAAACAGTACATTTCAAAAGGCAAAGAGCAAAACAAATTTAGAAAGAAACTATATTTATAGATGTCATAGTGGGAGATTAAACMAGAAAAATCATAACTTTAAAAACTTGATAGCACCCTTTTAACAAGTACCATATCTTGYGTTAGAGTTAGATGGTTCTTGGAATGCAATCCATAATTTTAACTAACAGTCTTCTGCAAAAAAATTGCAATAAACCTTTTGTTGGAGTCTTCTAAGATATGTTCATAAGATATACAGCAACTCTGAATTTCTCTAGATCCTAATTCATCATACTAAGTCAACTTCTAAATAGACTATGCAAAGATGACTGTCTAAAAAGGTACAGAATTCTTATCTCTACATTAYGTCTTGACTGTGGCAGTCTAGTCTCTGTACAGAGTATCTTAAAAAAAAAGGCAAAGGACATTATGATTCCCACATTATAACTATACAARCATTAACATTTCCAAAGCAGAATTAGTAGGTAATTGTTAGAGTGTAACTTTATTTGAACAGGAACTGTGAAACCCACTTCTACATTTGCTTAGCTGGATATAAAGATCATTATTAACACCCTGAAAGCAAGCCAAGCTATATAAATGACAGAGAACAAAGCTCTGCAACCCTACTAAACTTTTTCTGAATTTATAACCATACTAAGAAATCTACCTAAGTCTTAGGTATTAGGTATTATGAGTAAGTTTTCTGAATGTTCTGAAGAACTATTACACTTTCTGGCCGGTATTAATGGACAGTGGAAACTCCTAAAACAAATGGTGACATTTTGATAGCAATTCAGAGGTCCAGATAGTGCTTTATAATACACTAACAACATAATCTCACAGCAGAAAACACAGAACAGATTAAACAGTTGTAATAATTGYCTCTTGTTGATGTCAAAAAGATAGCTGTGAATAATGAAAATTTTGCACACAGATAGAATGAATTTAAGCTTAAAAAWTTTAAATAGTATCTCTAGTCTTAGTTAATACTTTTGAATAGATTTCCTATGTGACCTTAGATAGATGATTTGATTGTTTACTGCTTCTTTACTCTATGCCACCTTGTGTCAGAAACTGTTTTCTTGGGATGGGTCTGAAATTTTTAAAACTGATTAGAAACTTTAAGCTACACATCCAATTGAAATTAAATGGAKTTTTTTGAGGAAAAAAATCACCTTAGAACACTTTTATAAAAACAAGAGCACACTGGACCAAGTTTTTCTGCACTCCACTGAAGGRGACAGTTGCATTAGCAGAGCCAAGTTGATATGACTGCCTGATATGCATTCAGCCCATTCGGAGAGCAGACCAAGGAGCCTGCTGGATTACTATCTGCCCACACAGTTCTAAAAAACTCCATATGCATTGCTACTACAGAGCAACTCTGATATTAATTTTGATTTCTAGACACCTCTGTAGCACAAAATGCACATGTATAAATACATAAATAATTTTGCCCTGTCTCACGTACACCACATAGATCCGCAAATGTTTTCCAAAATGATAGTTTTCAAAATTATTAAATTATTAAATTCTATCGCACTGAATGAAACCAGGGCCTGTACAATGTAATGAAAGAATATAACAAAGTTATCTTTATGGATCATGTGATAGCAATCTGAATCTTCAATGCATGAACAGAAATCACACAGAAAATCTAGGAAGATAATACTGTGGCTGAACAGGTGCAATAAAAGTACTTTACTGAAGGAAAAGCAATCTTTTTTTTTTTCCTCTATAACATTTTTTCCTTAAGTTTACGACTTGTCAAATGCTGTCCTTTGGAACACTACACAGGAACGACAGAATGACTTAAAATTTTTTAGAATGCGTGGAAGGTCCTYGCGCTGAGCTCTCATGCCTGACACTTGGACATTTGTGAACCTGCAAGGAATCTAAGACCCAATGTCATGACCTGAGACTTCTGCAATGACTTGATCTTCCAACTGCTGCATCCTTAGTAGCTATTGCTAGCTTCCTAGGCCACCTGGCAATTCCACGTGTGCACGTGGCAGAGGCCGGRGTATATCAACGGGGAATCAGTATGCCAGTATTATTTCCAAACAGACATCCAGGCAAAGGTCTACCAAGCCCCCAGCAGTGTCCCAACAGAAACCATGGCTTCCAATCCCTGTATTTAAACACACTCAAAATGCAAACCATAACTATTTGCTGTTCATGAGCAATCTACAGAAGCACTGAAAAACAAGGCGCATAGAAACTATCAGTCCCTTCTCAAATGCTCTTTGGGCAGACTGGTTCTTGAAGCAARCAAATGAATGCTTCTCCAAACTCATGGATAAGAAAAGTTGTGGGCAAAGCTTTAAATGTTAAAGTAAAGGCAAAAAGATTAAAAAAAATAAGCTGAAACAAAGAAAATAGATAAAAAGTAGCTGCTGATAGACAGAGGGGAAAGAAATACTCTCCAACTATCCTAATATTCAGTAGTGGAGAAAGGAAACAGGAGATGGCCAAAAAGACAAGTATTTTTAAAGGCTTACTTATAGATGCTTAAACATTATTACTTCTTTTCTTATAAGAACAACTGTCTTTTCTGAGCCTGCTCTGCAAGTCTCAGTAATACTTATTCCCAAAGAACAGRTAAGTGCAGGGACAAAGCCAGGAAGGAGCAGGATAGCTCAAATACTATAAAAAGCGGATGATAATGATGTTTCAACTATTAATAATTTAATTTAACATTCAGTTTTTAACATTTAGTTTTTAACATTCATTCTTGCATCATCCAACAAAGACGGCTGATACAAAGCAGGAAAATAAAAGGCAAAAAGGGGGGAAAAATGAACAGAAAATAAAAATCCTGTCTATTGTCCCAGGCATACTTGGTTTTTAAGATCAGTTTAGTTCAGTGTTTCACTCCCCATGGATTGCTTAACTGAACTTGTAACTAGAAGACAGCACACTTTAAGAAGATCCCATGTTATTTCCAGAAACTGTTATTTGAGTTACACATCCTCTAGATTATACAAATCACTCCATTTTTTAGTATGTACAGACACTTTTAAAATATAGGATATTCCAGCTTATATTTTATGCATGTATTTGTATACATACATAAACATACATACAGGCACGTACATATCTTGTTTAAGGCAACAGGACATACATGCATGCATACAAGTGAAATTGGACACACTCTTCCAAATACAGCAAAGGATCACATAAAACAGTGCTTATTTGCCTCAAGAGAACTGATTATTTCCTGTGTTTCTCCAGGAAATTTCCTTATTATAGCTTGTTCTTTCAGGTGTGTTTGAGAGTTTGGGTAAGGACACTTCCTATGCTGCAGAAAGCAATAGTAAGAAAGAGTCCTTAAGGAYGTCTGCACAGCTTGTGAAGGCCACAAGCCCGTTATGCTCTTTTACAACATTAACTGTGCATTTCAAGAGCCAAATAGTATCTACTAGACTAAAATTCATACAGACTGGTTTGTCTGCATGCCAAGTAAACATGCAATGATGTATCAGTCAAGTTATCCTTACACAAATCACTCCTTCATATATATTGCGCTCTGTGCCTACCATAGAAAACTAWGCTGGCAGGCTACTAAAGCCTGAACTCTAAAATTCTACAGCTGGCATTTTAAAAACATTTTTTATTCGATGATCTAAAAGCTCTTCACAAAGTAGAGCTAGTTTAATGATCTCTTCTTACTTCCAAGGTACAGAAAGGCAAATGTTATGCTCAATGTCCGGATCAAATTCCACAATTAGTATTTTAGTAACACTGTAGTGTCACACTCATAGATCACTAATAAAAGATACTGCTACTGAAATTGCACATAGCTACCTTACCCTCAGTGTCTCCCTATTTTCATTTTTAGCTGCATACTTTCAGGTTACATCTATTTTTAGCATGTCATTTAAATAACCTGAGATAACTACATCTGTTGAAGAAAGTTAAAATAATCTTTTGACTCTTTTATTAAAAAAAAATAAATTATAAGGATTGAAACTTCTGATTTCTTCCCAGTATGCCATCTCTATGAACAGGTTACTTGTATAGTGTCATACAATAAATTTGTTTTTATTCATTTTTCCTTTCTGGCACTAACACTAGAATAATTTAAATAAAAAGATCAGGTCCTAAAAGATCATGATTACAACATACATTTTTGCTTCTGACAGGAACTAGTGTTGCTGCCTATAAGCTAATTTTCTAGCAATATAATTTTATTTATTCACTGCAAACATAAACAGAAAAGAATAACACTCATTTTTAATAAAACTTTGCATAATTAAACATGGACAGATAAAGAATTGAATCTAGTCCCAGTGAATGTAAAGCTATTTTTCATTGGTTCTTCTGTGCAGACAATTTTGAAAATGCTTCTACATAAAATGATTTTGAAAGGCTAGTTCTCTACATGCCATATATTTTTCCAGAAGATCCATCTTTTGAGCACAAACTTCTTGTTCTTTTGACTTGACTCATCAAAGGAAATAAATGGAACCACATGTTTATGTGAATAAGGTAAGCTGGATTCAGCCCTTAGCACTTCTAGCTCTAAAGAACTATTTTCAGATAAACACAATCAGAACGGAGTTTAAATAACTACTAGAAAACAAGATACATTTTAAGAGATGCTAAAACTCACTCAGATGAGCAACCGAAACATCACCCTGGTGTAAACAGAAATGGATATGATACTACAACAGTGAAATAACAAGAAATTTTGCTAATGATTTTTGGAAAAATGCAAAATTAAGGCTGATATTAGTAACAAACAGTAGAATACCTTTATTAATAACTTTCCTTGGAAGTAAGATGATTTATTATAACTATGTTATGCAACATATGCACAATACAACTAAAAAGAACATTAATTAATCAAGTAGTTGGTTGTGCTTGTAATTTGACTAAAARTTGTGGTGTTGCAGAATGTGGCTTGGAGTTGGGAAGCATGCATATGAAAACAGACCAGTGCTTAGGAGCTATTTGTTTATTCTTTTGTTTCTGGAATTGCACAGGAAATTACGACCTGTCTGTGGAAACCAGCAAATATTAGAAAAAAATAATTAAAATAAATTTGAAATGGAAGCAGGCATTTAACAAAACAAACAGAATACAATTGCAGCACATAAGGTACTAGGGAGGTTCGGTGTATTTATTTGTAACAATACCATGTAGTATAGGTGACAATGAGTGTTTCTGGTATCTTGTAATGTTTAAAATTGGTACAAYAGCTTTAAACAGGAAGAGAATGTGTAATGAGCTATATACAAGTAAATTTTGTAGACCCTCCACGGTCCTACAGTCCTTCACATCAACATGATTCCACAGCTTTTGAGGTTAAAACAGAGTGTGATTTTATATGTTAAATACTGGGAAAAGAAACATTTTACATGGGGGAATATAAAGCYGAAAAACTTAGTTACATTCCATTTGCTCTGTGCCGTTTTCACAGGCACTAACAGMACTTGTGTGTCTACTCTCTTCAACTCTGCCAGAATTGATATATCAGACTTCAAGCAGATTTAAATATTTATATCTAGAATTCTATTTTCAGGCTCTGCAAAGATTTAACTGCATTTAGTTTTAACTCTGGTGATTTCTGTATACACGCTAAATGCAAGAATGCCAGATGCTCAAATGGCACAGAGGATTATTATTACTTATTTAGTTATACAGATCCATTCCTCACGTGTCCAGATGCATAAAGAGGAAGTAGAGAAAAGACACCCTCCCAGAGGGCTAACACCYCCTCCTGATGAGACTTGTAGTGAGGSAGTCACAGGTTATGASTTCCAGAAATGACTCTATGACTGATACATYCTGCAAACTTTTGTCAGCATCCTCATCAGTGATCACATAAATTAAAAATGCTCAGAKTTTCACAGGCTAAACTTATGTACTCACATTCTAAAATTTTGGTCTTCCTTCTAATTAATGTTTGCAAAATGAGTCAGAACACTTAAGGAAAATATACTGTAGAATATGAGAATAAATGTAAAAAACCAAAACTACTAACAAAAAACCCTCAAAGACGACTGAAATTTTGATTTATATACATTACTTTCCTACTAGGAAGACTTCCTTCAAAGGAGGTTTGACTACATAAATACCACCCCAGACATTAAAATTCTACCAGCCACATAAGGTGATAAAATAATTACAGCAAAAGACACTGTCAATAGCTTATTGATACAGCACTGAAAAGGAGTAATGCACAGATTAAACATAAAGTGTAAATGAGTATAACGAGACTATGAACATACATCTTTAAGTAAAAGATCAAACTTTTGATAAACTTAGGTTAGAAAAAAAATCCTTAAACATGAGAAAGTTAAGAAATAACAAAATAACGTAACAAAATTGAAAAACTAAGATATGAACTAAACTTTCAAAAAAGCAGAGATACTGAATTTACTATCATAGTACTTGAACTTAAATTTTATAGAAATCCTAGAAGTCAACACCACAGCCCACTACAGGCACTTCAAGTTAGTATCACAGCCTGAATTCTGAATCAGAAAACAATACCTCAGTCAACCTGTCACACAGCCTGAGTTTCTTCTTTCTTTAAAATAAATGTATTCTTAATTTTGCATACTGCAACTTCTGCCATTAATATCTGACCAGCACCTAGACAAAAACGTTTGCATCAATGTGAATGACACTATATAAACAATAATGAACACAGAATATTGGACCAGACCTGTCAATCTAGAAGACTATTCTCTGATTTTAGGACTTTCGCCAACTCCATAAACCGGAGTCATAATAAATACTTGGAATGAAATGATAGCTCATAGCAACACATTTCTGATCAACAGAATGCTGATCCATAACAGCAAGCGATACCAGAATTTAGCTYRAGCTAAATTCTGGAAATGGAYTTCAATTCACAAGTACAATGCTTTATTAAAATAGAATAAAGTAAGTAATGTTGTAAGAYTTTGCTTTGCTAGGTGATCATATAAATCAATTGTCTGAGAAAGCCCATTAGGTGCGCAGTAAAACACTGTTGCCATAAAAGAGACTAGAATTTGCTGCTAAGCAAGTATTCACTCTCCATCTCTGTCAGAAAGAGTCTAGGTACAACACAGAGCCAATGTGATATCAYGGTTGTAAGTGACAGTGGACAAACACTTTTGAAAAAGTGTAACTGGACAACGAGGATCTACTTAAGGTYGAAAGTGCGTGCATGGGTAGACCTTAAATTATACAATGCATGTGGGACAGGGTCAGTCTGGTACTCACACAGACAGTACATATGGGCTGCATCTACATTAGTGTTTTAGTTCAGATCAGCAGCTTCTGAAGCAAAGTACTGAAGGAATTGAAGCTGACCCCATGCACTCAGATCAGAGCTAGTCTGATCCCCTGAAATACATATACTGTAAATGCCAGGTTCTCAGCACCAGCTACACACCAACAGCGCTATAGTAGTTTCTAATGCAAACACAAAGAATCAGTCTAACAAATGTAGAAAACCAAAAAGAAAGTACTAGCAAGAACAGTGTTTTACAGTTCTGTTACAAAACTCCACTCTGCACCTAACAGTGAATAGAGGATTACAACCACATAAGCATTAAAATTTCATCGAAAATTATAGAATTAAGAGCATTACTATTGATATTTCATTATTTGTTGTTTACTGTCATTTCTAGATCATATTTTTATGTGACAAAAATGAACAGCATGATCTTTATGTTCAGGTATGCTGTGATACAGTCTACAAGAGAGTTCTAGGGCACAGTTCTGATCTCACTGTATTAATTTCAACAAAATGCTTTGAATTTATTTTAAAATCATTAAAGAAATCAYAATGATGCTCCAGAGAGAAGGAAGCAGCAAAAACTTCTCATAGTAACAAATTTTCATTAGCTCTCATCACATCCAGAGACAATAAYTGCATCATTCTTTTATTACATGAACTGAAGTATGTAGTAATGTGAAGCTCCATACAGACAACAATAGTTTTCTATTACCCAAGAGAGGAGGGGTAGTCCCATAGTCTACTGTACTGTATAGGTGTCAGTGTCCTCCTTCCCTTTAATGCAAAAGAATTAAATATGAATCTATCTCATGTAGATATTTAATTTTACAAATAATTAACAGTTCCAACCACTAAAATCACTTATTGTGCATGTCCTAATCATTAGTGTTTCTGACATAGAAGGGCAACAGTGTTTTCTCCAAAGAAATGGTACAAGTTGTTAAAAAAAAAAAACGGTGACCAAGCAGGGTTTGAAAATGTTTGCATCACTCAGCTGAAACATTTATAGTTAGAAGTAACTTCAGAAGTCTACAAGATCTGTTCTGCGGGTCATGGTGCCACCTAGGGGAAAGCTGAAAAGGACCAAGAAGCATAGTTACTGAGCAGACRGTAGCATTATGTCAATGAAACTCAAAATTTGGTCTAGTTCACAAAACTATGAAACAAAGAATACGTATTAAGGTTTGAAGAAGGGAAARAAAGTGCTATTTAAGAGCTCAGCTTTATGTTGAGCTTTGTGCTTTAGTGATATGATACAAGGTCTTTTACAAAAGTTATTTCACAATGATGTGGATATAAGTTTTCAATTCGAAGTATGTTTTYGATAATAAAATGTGTTCAGGTTTTTGACCAAAAAAGCTTTATTTTGTTTAAATTTCTGCCTKATGATGTATTAAAGATGAAGTTCATCTGATGTCTTGATTAACGATTAAAATAAAATATGGAATACTTCAGCGTACATTTAGATCAACACTATGGAAATAACTGATAAAATGCAGCTTCATCTTTCAAAGTATGCCTAAGAAAAGGTAAAACACTTCACATCATTACAAGTGCACATCTACTGCGCATGAAAACACACTGTATTTACTAAAGGAGACAACAGGGAAGTGGAAACTAAGATTCCTGACACTGAAAAAAGCATTCAGGCCCAGTATATTTGAGATATCCCTGAAAACAAAAGAAAGCGCAGAGAAACTATGAGATGATGTATTTTAAAATACGACCTAAAATTTCAATACATACATAAAAGAAAAAAACATATCCATAGCAGTCATAAAAGATTAGACACAGATAAAATGGTTATGAGTGCAGCAAAATCCACAAAACTCATTAAGGTAACACACATACACATGATTATTAGAATGAGCAAGACATAGCTGAACTATCTATTTTAAGATCTTATATAACTCTACAAACAGTTTTTAACACTGCACAGATATAGATTTAGGCTTTMTAAATTCTTCTAAACATCATGATAATAAACACGCGTACCAACTCTATAGAGACAACATACAGATATCTATGTGGACATTTGTGTTATATGTTTCCATTTTATCTCAAATACTTTTAGATGTTAAGAGCAGAAAAAGTAACCAGTGTCAGTTACCAGTTAGAAGAAACATTTTTCCCCCGAGTTGTTTAATAAAGTCGTTCCCTATAATACAATTGCCCATTTCTTGCTCTCTTCTTTAACACAACTTACGTTGCCCAGATATCTAGAAAAGGAAAAAAGACGAAGAAGAATTAGACTGACCCTTGAGATCGGAGAACCTTTCTCAGTGAAGACAGTGTTTGCAAATTTCCACTGAATTCAGAAAAGGAAACATTTGCATTTTCCATTTTTATTAGAGTGTTTTATCAATAATTAATAAAAAAGTAAGGTTTTGATTACATAAGAACATACAGGACCAGTTTGGAAATGCACTTATTTCTGCACMTAAGTGCTTTTTCTTGTCATTCTTGCCAGGAATATCTTCTGCGATTAATTCAAAATGCTGAGACAATTTGTTTTCTCCTCTTTCTTTAAGTGCTTTCAGATGAGAGAGAATCAAAAGGTACTTATCCAAACACAGTACAAATTGATGAAGAATTCCTAGACATAGAAACTCTCCTATAAGACAAACGTTACTAAGTAAACAGAGGAATCCACTTATATTATAGCTACTACTGGTACTGCAAACTTTCCAGCTATTACAAACAGCCCTAAACAATCTTTCAAAACTTTCTGTAACATCTTGCATTTGAAAAGACATGAAGAGAAACAATTATGAAGCTGGTTTCTTTTATAGCAGGAATGCAGGTACAGTTAAAAAAAAAATCAATATTTTAGAGGGCATGAACCTTGGTTGTGGATCCGTAGCCATACAAGGATGCTGATCAGTCTTATCTTTAAAATGTTTTATGCAGCTGCACATTGCATTCAGAGTTGCCTGTGGAATAGGACATAATAATCAGCAGGGRAAGGAGAGCTCATCGTAATGAGCTCTCCTTCCCCTGCAGATTACCTCAGCGTGAAGCCACGTATCTCAACCAAAAAAAGATTGCTACTGAGTGCTACACAAGATGATTTTAAATCAGCTAGCCTGGTGTTCAGCCTGTATTTACAACCTTCTTCTAACCTTCAGAACAGCAGAAGGATCAAGATAATCTCTTAATATTAGCAACCTAAAAGTTTAGGAACAAATCACTAGGTAGATAAAACTCATTCATAGACCTGTCAAGTCTCATGCTCACACACTGACTCCCAATTCACATATGAAAAATTCAGCAGCAAGAACTGATGTAAAAGGGCCAAGACAGGACATTTCATATGTTGGGGAGAGAGCATCCAGCACACTGGACAATACTGAGAAGAAACTTCCATTCAAAAAAGTACAAATAAAGTGATACCTCATATACAGATTTATAGTCTTTAAATAACATACAAAAATAAGCATAACTGCAGGAGATAAAGACATTTGCCTATAAGATATCAAGGACTCCCACTGGACATAACAGGCCAACTAATAACATTAGTGTTTGGACAACTTTTTAATCAGAATGCAGTATTCTGGAAAGTAATAACGATTTGTTTGTCTCCTTGTCTCAATTAGGTAAGAAAATCAGGGACTTGTGGCAACTTTTTAGTACTAACACTGCTGTAAAGTCAGAGAGTGGAATCTCAGAGATTCCACATTGCTGTAAAGTCAGAAAGCATCACCAAAAGAAACACACAYTCACCTAGCTATCAGGTATTTCCATTCTTGTCTGAGATARWKKRWKWTSYKWWMRSAWMWYMMWYTATTTGCAATGAAATGACTGAAAAACCCTTGGCTATTATGGAAGTTCCAGGATTTAACTCCCACACAAGATTTTGATCTCAAAATCTTCCTGTTACTACACTGCATGGACTGAGAATGTCTAGATGTGGCATGTGAATTGCTAGCTTTCTTCCACTGCACACACTGCAGAACTATACATGCAAAGCGTACAATTAAAGGTGTACCCACAGTATAAACATATCTCAAATATGTCTCTGCCAAAAATTCCTATGTATATACTCTAGAAAAGTGAATGTCTCTCACAGCCACAGGAAGATCTGAACAGTGTGAGGAGTTTCAGCCTAAGTTGCTATTACATGAGCAGAAGTTGTTTTAAGTGTTAATTCACCTGACCCCCACAAAAGGATCCTTCTTATACTTCTCTCTCTCAAAATTCACCTTTGTCCAGCCTACATGCTTCCACATCTGCAAAGTACCTGATAAAAAGATGTGTACGCAAGTATTTTCTGAAGACATTTATTCTGTCTGTATTCAAGAATTTGAAGACAGAGGCACTCAGCTGCTCAAATAGCAGACTAAACTAAACGGAWAAGAACAACTGTCATATTCAAAGCACATTAAGTTTGTTCTTCATTTCTGTCAATATGCCAGAAAGCTTCTTTGTATTCTTTGACCAATAAATGTATTTTTTCTGGACAGAAGACCTCTCTTTCATAATGCCCCTGGATTTGGTTTATAGAGTTAATTCTAAAACAGGAAAGTAAAGTTTTATTATATCACTACAGCACACCTCATTTTCACATGGCACTACCTACATTAATATTGACAACACAGGAGAAAGTTTTCAGTGAATTTTTTTCTATACAGTAACTGTGATATAGAAAAGGAGTTATTAAATCAGAAAAAATACTGGTAAATTAATACTAAGACTTTTTAATGCTTGCGCTCTACTTTGTAAAGCCACATTAAGAGATTCTTGCACCCGTCTTTGCTTCACATGTGCAAACTTTTTCATCGGATATTTAGGGATTAAGTTGTGAACAGGATCAGTGAATTGATCAATGTTAAAAATAACTCTGAAGAGCAGAAAATAACTTAAAGTATGGGAACCGCACCCTTTTGCCATAGTTTCACTTCAGCTAGCAGCAAATGACAGAGAGATTAAGAAACAGAGTAAAACAAATGGAAAGGAAGGGAAACAGAGAAGGTTAGTAGAACTCCTCAAGATGGTATCACTGCCAAATGAATATTGAATCACAGCCTCACACTTCACCAGTGTTTGGTGTTCTAAGAGCAGCAAAGAGCTATGAATGTTCATATGTCAATGTGTCATAGCTTCTGGTGAATGCTGATAATTAAATAGCAAACACTTGCCTTTCAATACGTTTATTTGCATTTCATGTTTTATTAAYAGCTGAAAATTCAGTTTTGACCTCCAGTGTCCTGGAACATACTCTGGCATAACTTTACCCACTTCCGAAATGAAGATTATACTGTAACTAAGCACTACACATCTTGACCTGATTTTGACCTGAGATATCCCAGGACATATTGCTGTGTATGGAAACATGTAAAATCAGCTACTAAGTAGATTTGACAAGAACCACAGCAGTGCTTGCCTATCTAGATGAGATCAGACCTGAATCCTTATAAATGATGTACTAGGCATTGTTTTTGCTGCACAGAAGCAGTAATACATTCCAATTACGGAAACTGCACAATTTTTATTCTAYCATAAAACTAAAATAAGAGATACTAGGAGATACAGTAAGGAAAGCCCATTTAGAGATACTGAAACAAAGTACACTTTACAGAAGTATACAGCAAAYTTGTAGAATTTCCTGTTGTTGAGATTATTGTGTCTGATACTGTGCCAAAATTACATAATTTGAAATTGGTGTTAGCATGTCAAAGCCACAGTGGCCAAAACAATTACAAGGATCTAAGATCTTATGCTTAAGTTGATCATATACTAAGATTAGAATTTTCTTTTTCATATTCACCATTGCACAATTGAAATCATGATCTTGCATCCTGAGGAAACCTAAAGTCAGTTTACTATTCATCACTTGTAAGACTGAAGACATACAAATATTGACTATTTGAGGTCTTTTGGGGGCGCTGCTGCAAACTGCTTTTCAGTCTTCTAATGAATCRTCATGTATTAGACAAGGTTTCTACAACTTAAATATGCCAGTTTTCTGACATGAGAATTTCAACATATTTGTTCACTTTTTGTAGTACACAGATTTCTTGTTATTCACATTTCATTTAGAACTGTTAGACTTGAGAATTTAAACACCTTGGAGATTTTCTCTTAAGTCATGAAAAATATATTCTACTTACAAGATTGAACATACGATACAAATCCCAGCATAAGTTACACTGAAGTAACCCAAATTTGACACTTGGAGAAAAAATTCTGGCCTGTRCTCTCCCTGAATAAGCAACTTCTATGTATGCAGAAATTATGTAGTGGAAAAAGTACAAAAGCAAATACCAAAAAAAGCAGAAAAACTCATTAAATACTTGCAACTCTGAAGAACCTGTTGAATCTGTTTAACTAACCGTGCACATCCAGTAAGATGGAAATAGCTTAAAGCTAAAGACATTTAAGATAATAACCCTTTAAAAATTACAATGACCTTAAGTTTATTTCACCTATTATTTTCTCTTGCCATCTATTATTTTTTCTTGTCATTATGGCATTGTAAAAAGGATTAGAATGACACCATCTAGGACACTTTGAACACATTAGAACTATGCAGGAAAAAAATAATGAAAACAGTCAGAATTTCTGAAAATGGCAATAAGGAAAACAAAGTCTCAGCAGTTAAACTCTTACCAGATATAAAATAATTTAGAATACAAAACATTCACTACAGATTACATTTGAAGTATATAGCAAAAGCAACTATCACAAGAACTGCCCAAGGGTCTTACATTAGAAAAGAATCATCCAACTCTGCTATCCAGTGCTGTTACACACTGCTAAGATGACTGCTAAAGTTTCMCCTGCAAACACCTATTATTCATGAGGACAAGATTCTGGGCAAGAAATATTGCGTTGATCTTACCTTCTGCTGTGTGAAGCTCCTCTGCCTTTCTGGAAGACAGGTTCTTCAGAGAACTACAGGAACAGCCCATCTCACTTTATGCAGAGCTCTAGCAGATCACAGCTCTCTTTCCACTTCTGAGTTCCTGCAATTTTTAAATTTTTTTTACACGTTTAACAGGAAAAAAAATGAAACCACTGAAATCAGGATTTGATTACTTCTACTGCAAAATCATTCCTTCTTGTGAATATTTTTTCCTCCTCCCTCTTTTTCAAAGATGCTACATGCAAGGAAAAATCTCCCCAGYTACAAACTTCACATGCTTGCAACCCTTTGCTCAGGGTGAGTGAACAAGCTGCCTCAGGAAAGTCACTTTATTTTTCCATTCATTTTGGAATGGAACTGTGTTAAAATACATACACTGATGTAAAATATATTTTGGTTATGCCGGTTAAATTGAACAAACATACTGGAGCCATACACCTATTTCAATCCTCCTCTTCTACCAGCTACCTCGGTTTTGCGGTGCTCAGCAGGCCTTCGTGTATTCCTGCTGCCTGTCTCAAGGGACAGCCTGCCGGGGATCACAGCAAAAGCAGCAGACAACCCTCCAAACACCCTCGCCAGAACAACCGTGCCATTCAGAATACTTCTGTTAGAAATGCTGAGGGCAGCAGCGCAGAGGCGCTTCGTAAAGGGCCCGGCACACAACGAGGTTCCCCTACGCGAGCGGGGCCGGCACAGCCCGCCCGGCAGGGYCCGTCCCGCTCCCGGGCGGGCGGGCAGGGACGTGCCACGCGCCTGCCATCCCGCCGGCTCATCTGGACAGTCGCCGTGACGCCCAAATGCAGTATTTTAGTAGTATTTCAACCACTTTACTGGAAGCTCATTTTCAAATCCCACACATAACCGCATCCCCTTGATGTAGTTTTGGGATACACGACATGAAAATAACATGAAAGAGAGAAACAAACAAAATAATGATATATTGAACCCACGAGCTGTGTGTTTTGTCACTAGTTCCTTTGTCCGTTTCCACCACGTTTTTCCCTCAGGCTCCCTCTTTCCGATTCCTGCCTTCTCGCTCTCCGCCCCGGCCGCCTGCCCCGTCCCGCACTAAGGCTCCAGCCTGCCCCTCGGTTCTTCCTCGCTGCCTGCTCGCATGGCGCCGCGGTTTCTCTTTTCCTTCCCGCGAGGAACCCGCGGACGAGCCGGCCGGGCCGGGCCGCCCGCCCCTGCCGAGGCCGAGGCGGGGTCCGCAGCGCCTTCCTGCCGCCATTTTAGCTTCCGAGGGCGCGGGCCGCCAGCCGCAGCTCGTTACTGAGCTGCGGGGCGGGGGGCGGCCGCGGTCACCGGCTCGTGCGCACCCGGGAGCCGCCGCCTCCCCTCCCCTCCCCGGGGGGCGCCGTCCGTGAGGAAACAGCCCTTGCCGCGAGGGAGAGCGCGGGGGCGGCGGCACGGCGGGCCGGCCTCCTCCTTCCCCCCGCCCGCCGCTGGGAGGGGGCCGCGGCGGCGGCGGGCGCGTTTGCGAGCGCGCAGACGCGCGGCGCCCGGGCAGGGCTGCGCGGCCTCGGGGCGGCGGGGCGCGGCGCCTCCTGCCTTTGCGCGGCCGAAGCCGCTTCCGAGGATGAAGTTCGGCTGCGTCTCCTTCCGGCAGCCCTACGCGGGCCTGGTTTTGAACGGGCTCAAAACCGTGGAGACCCGCTGGCGCCCCTGGCTCGCGGCCTACGAGGGCCGCACCGTGGCGGTTCACGTCGCGCTGCGGGACTGGGAGGGCGGCAGCTGGAGAGCCATACTGCTGGAGAGGCGCGGCGTGAGCCCGCGGCGGCTCCGGCGCCTGCTGCAGAGAGGGGAGCAGTTCGGCAGAGGCGTCGTGGCAGGTAAGCAGCCGCGGGTCGCGGCGCTTCGCCCGGCGGGCCGCCCTGCGCGGGCGGGCCCGCGGCGGGGGGGAGCTGCGAGCGGAGAGCGTCTCCGCGCTGCCCGGCCGCTCGCTTGGGGCTGCGGGGCCCCTCTTCTCTCTAAAGCRCGTTCAGACCCCTGCTAAAGGTTTAAAATGCAGCAGCTCTAAAATCTGCACGAGAAATAACGCTGATTTGTGCCACCTTGTCATACAGTAAGATAACATAAATGAGGTTGGCTAGTTTCATCCTGTGAAATATGGCAACTCCACGTTTTTGCATTTTGAGCTTATGAACTCTTGCTGAAATCATTTTACAGTACTCGTGTAGTTTAAGTGAAGTCATCATGTCGTATTGCTTTGCATGTCTAATGTATTAGACTATTATGTAAATAAAGCCTATTTCAGTTCTACAAATGCTACAAGTGCCACCGATGCTCAGAGGCTCTTTCGCTGCTCCTGCAGCGTAGGAGAGTGGTGTTTCTTTGCTTGTGTTGTGCTGAAATGTAATGTAGTAGCCATACTGTGTAAAACTTAAAGTTTGTGTCCACCACTCATTTTGTACTTTTTTCTTGAGTATCAATTTGCTTGTCATACATTCTGTCTCCTCATTTCTTGCTATTCCTGCAAAATAAATTATTTTTATCACATGTACCAGAAAATTGTTCCAGTTCTATAGTACTGAAAATTGTTAGGTGCTAAGTAATATTAAGACCAAGATTTCTAACCTTAGTGTAAATTGAATGTTAAACCAGAGTAGCTATAAAAGCTTCTTTGGTCTTTATCAACATTAAACAATATAAAAATTCAATAAAATAAATTTTACAAAAGCAAAAAGGGATCCAGAGAGCAGGAATATCCATATACTTTAAAGATCTTAAAATGTAATAAAATGGTGTCTGGATAATGAGCAGATAATAGTTTTATTTTTAAAGAAGCTGTTTCAAGGCCGGCTGTAGCCCACGAGTTTTCAATAGCAGCTCTCCAAGAAGCAGACTTCTTTTGACAGAATTGTATCTCACTGGATTGGGGATCTTATAACTGCATGCTTCAACAGTTCTTTACCTAACTTCAGTCATACAGTAGTGATTGACACTTTTTTGAGGTGTGCATATTTGAAACTATGTTCTTCTGATAACATAAATTAGCTGTTTTGTATGTAATTTGGGAGGTTTACTTTTGAAAAAACTTTTCTAGAAGGTCAACCAACCAGATTTTTTCATTTTATAATACAGGATTAATTGACATTGGAGAGACATCCCTGTATCCAGAGAATTTACCTCCTGAAAAGGTTTTGGAGCTGGAAAACAAAGCTGTCCTCAGTAATCTAGAGCAGAAATACTTGACCGTTGTTTCAAATCCACGCTGGCTGCTAGAACCAATTCCTGCCAGAGGGAGCAGAGGTGTATGGCAGGTAGACATCCCTGAAGAACTGATCCCTCCAGAATCATAGGAGTGCCCCATGCTATATTTTTCTATTTAAGTAAGAACTTCTGATTTACCACTCAGAATGCTGAATGCAAGTGAATTATTTAGGATTGCCTTCCAAAGGTAATTGTCTGAAGTAGGAAATATATTTGTAGAACTGCCGTTTTGAGACAAAATAATGAAGATCTCACACTTATGACCAGTACTGGAAAGTAGTTATGATTTAGATTTTTCATGTATAAACAACTGTAAATAAATGTGACTTTAATACATGGTTGATGTATTTTATGCCAATTTAAAATGTGACTAAATACAGGCATGTTACATGATGCACATGTATGTGATTCCATAAGGAAGAAAGTTATAGGATCCTATATTAAAAAAAAAAAAAAAGATTTGAGAGCAAGCTTTCACCATTAATATGTTATCTGTCTTACAGCTCATTCCTACTCCACATTTGTGACATGATAGAGAAGGAAAGCATTTGAGATGATAAAGCTAGTCCTGGTGGCTTCTCTAATTGGGGCAGAAATTTATGTGATGGGGTCTGTGCATGGGCTGTCATGAATCTACTGTAATTTTAAAAAATTCCACAGAAGGCTCTCATGCATAGATTGGGTATGCTGCATGTGCATATGTTGAGAGGGAGCAGCCTGCAGTATATGACTCTGGGAACTGACAGTGAGCCTTTGTAGAAAGACATTTGTCAGAAAGAAGCTTGTACAAAATAACATTATTTCTCATTTAAGATGGGAAATACTCATTTTTAAAATATTAAGAAAGTGTTAAAAGTCATGAAGAAAAGCCACTAATTATGGCAGTTTTAGAATTTTTCCAAAATGGGAATTACAATGAAAATTACTGAATTACGATGAAAATTCATTTTGACTCTCTGGAGTGTTTCTTTACATTTAGTGGCCTGGTAGTTAAAGTGCCAGAATACCTAAGTTCAAAATTCTGTTCTGTCTTAGAGCAGTTTTCATTGCAGATATCTTTGATCTAGTAGCAGCTATAACCAGGGTTTCCCATGTTCAAGTTACGTGAAGTAAAATGAGTCTCATTCTTCTTTCCCCCAAATACCCCCGGAGAAACCCATGCAACAAATGGAATGTTTAGTTGAAAAAAAGAATGTTTTTCCATATAAGATATCAGTAAAATCTCAATTAGCCAAAATTGTTGCAATCAACAGTATCAAAACCAGCATCTTTTATCTTCCAAATCACCTTAGTTTTACATTTCTTGTTGGTTTAGTTATCACAGAATTTTGAATCTCTTTTATTAGCATAGATTGGGGGTAACTTAACTTGTATGTGTCAGTTATGACATGTGAAAGTGTTGCTTCTAAATTTTTTACCATATAGTAAAATGGTTTTAGTAATTATTTTTCTTCATTTTTCTAAAATATAGGAAAACAACTGATTTTGTAGAATCAGCTCCAGCATAAACTATGATAACAATGTTATATAGTATTAGGTTTGGCAAGATTCTGCTCTGCACAGGTAACTTCAAATGTAGGTTTATAATAGAGAAAAAACAATTAAAAAAAACTTTTTAGATTTGAACTGCTAAAAGAAAKGTCCTGTATTTCACTAGAAAGTATTATAAAATTAGGCCATTAAGGGTAATGCTAATGACCTCAGTCAGTGGCTTTTATGTTAAAGACTGGCACTCAAGCTTCTAGATAGTAGTACTTCACTGTGGCATTGAAAAAAGTTGGCAACACATCTCCATTCAGCAGTCAAAAYTTAGTTTCTTCCTACAACTTTGAATATGAGGTGTGATTATTTTTTGTTAGTGTACTTTTTCCTATATGATTAATGATGAAATCTTTCATGAGAACAACTTTACAGTCTATTTAATTCCAGTTTTAGTTTATGGAGTGGTACTGTTCAACTTCTAAGAAAATCTGAAAGTGACTTCATGAACATCGTTGAGCTCTCTGCTATCAATGTAAAGCAATGACTAGTATCCCCATTTTAAGTGAAAATTAAGGTAAAGAGGATGGTGAATTGTTAGCATATCCGTGGTAACTACAAGTAGATCTCAGAGTTGTTGAATCAAAAAGTGTATCACACCACCTTGTTTTTATTATATCAACTTTTGATATAATCATGTCCAAGCTATGCGTGGAGAGATGTTCTTGACAAAAATAAGACAGAGCTAATAGAGTAGTATCAATGACAAAGTTGCTGCTTAACTCTTGATTCTCAGCTGTCCTTTTGTATGTGAAATAAAAATTAATGATAAAGGATGGCTAGATATTGACAAAGGGAGAGCTATTTTATCAGCTACCAAATATATGGCTAGATATTCCTCTAAGGAACCTTTGAAAATGATGGCATAATACTTGGTTCAAGCAGATGATGTTACAGTTCACAAAAAAGCCAGCATACTGTGCTGCTGTTGAGAATACTCAGATGTTTATTTGCTGACATGAAAAGTATATGAAGTAGTAATTTGTGTAGCTTTTCAAGATAATGCATTTCACCAATAAATCTGTGTAAGATAGAGATAAGCATGTGCTTTTCATAAGTACTTCTTGAAAATATGAGTTAGAATCAGGTGTTGGGAT
Source organism: Rhea americana (assembly GCF_003343005.1). NCBI lineage: Eukaryota > Metazoa > Chordata > Aves > Rheiformes > Rheidae > Rhea > Rhea americana. Next base: position 5,715,277 of record NW_028186756.1, read on the forward strand.
GGCAGGGTAGGAGACGAATGAGAAGAAACAATTGAAAATTGTCTTCCCGTGAATTTATTTTTTCCTGTAGTAAATTGGAAGCCTGCAGTAAAAGGATTTTATACTTGTACCTTATTCCTATACCTTAGTTTTGTTTTCTTTGATTAAAATTATTGCTTTGAATTCAGTGGTTCCACTTTAAGGCAGGAAAAACTCTTATGGGTAAAAATAATGAGAGTTTTCTGGTAATTTGCTTTATCACCATTAGATAAATAATGACAATGTGGGCAGAGGAAAACGAAGGTGAGAAAATTCTAGTACAGCAAGCTGGCAAGGATTCATTGCTGCTAAATCTGGATGTGTAGATTCATATATGGGATGCCCAGCTATAGGATCAGATCTTGCCAAATGATTAGGAAGGAAAAGATGATGATAATTCAAAGCACCAAATGCCATACCTTCTAGCCAGATTTAGGTGAGCATATGTGTATGGATCAAAGTGGTAGATCTTGTCTTTGACTTTGTAGTCAACCTTGCTTTGTTCCTGTGAGCCCTTTCCCATGAAAGTCATGAGACATACTGTAAGTGGCTGTTGACCCTGTTTTTCTGAAGTGGCACAGGAAGTAGAATTGCATGAGCTTCAAAGTTCATTATTTTCTATTCTTGTAAGCCTTTTCTGTCAAGATAGCTGAGTAAGTTTTTAGTTTGATAGTATTTCTYAGTTCTCACTTGCTGATAGCTTTTTTTGGTTGTTTTGTAGGGAATGTGAGAATCAATTTGCCATTTAGGCTGAAGTAGCTCAGCTGGGAGAGTGTTAGACTGAAGATATGAAGGTCCCTGATTCAAGCCCAGGCTTATGCAAGGGGAGTCCTTCGCTGGAGATATTCAAAGCCTGCCTGGATGCAACCCTGTCTAACATTCTCTAGGTGACCCTGCTTAAACTGAAGGGTTGAACTAGATGATCTCAAGAGGTCCCTTCCAACCTTACTGATTCTGTGATTTGCTTCTGTTATACAAATGCACATTCTGAAGTATCCAAAGAGCTTACCCATGGCATTCATACCACTGTTGTCAGATTCTCAGGCCACAGTATAACTTATTTTTCCTTTTTTCATTACTATTAACAGATAAATAACAGCTTCTGATACTTGATAATAACTATAACAAAAGAAAACAGATTATTGTAGAGTATATCAATTCTAAAATAGCTTTATGTGACTATGCAGCTGTGCTGCTTTTGAAAAACAGCCTTTTCAAGTTGTGTTCTCAGCATTCTATTTTACAGGCCAAAATTTGCCATAACATCTACTCAGCATAGCTCTGTGTTTCCATTTACATAAAAACCAACTGATTCAATCTTTTTCTTATCTTGCATGTAAATTAATTCTACTGTTACCATAAAAAAAGCTTGAAGAACCTATTCAGTCAGGTTTCTGCAAGTCCTGGAAAGCAAATAGTTACCATTATCAGTATGTATATTATAATCTTTCTAGGTTTTATATGCAAAAATAAAAACATAACCTTTTACAGTTTAAGCAGATGCAAGTCATCATCTCAAATCTTTGGTCAGATATCTCAGCTAAACATTTCTGGCCTTCTCAAGGAAGAGGAGGGGATGGGGGGAAGGAAAAAAGAAAGAAGAGGGCAGCTTCATTGCTCTGTCTCTGAACTGCAGGAGAAACACTTGCATCCATTGATTGCACTAGCATAGGAAAGTGCAGAATGGCAGCAGAATTAGTAGCAGAGTTAACTCAAGCAAGATGACAACCCAGAAATAAGTCCTGGTGAAGAAGGGAATGGAGTGACCACAATCTATCTTCCTGGTAAAATCTATGAAATTAACTGAAAGAATGATAGAGAGTTGAATGGAGATGGAGAGCTGTGGAAGTTAGAAAAATCTAGGTGAGGCTTTGAAGTTGAGACCTATCTCCTAGCAGAAACCTTATAGCTTACAGAAAGCATATCTGTCTATACCACTATTAGAGCTAGTGTTCTTGGATTGGGTGCAAAATAATTAAGATTTACACAGGGAACTAAAGGTAGGAAAAATGTCTGTGTCTGGGATAGCCAGTAGCCTATACAACTGTTCAAAGTCTTCAGCTTCTTCCTGGACAAGATCAGCTGAAGTCAACATAAGGAATTCAAGTCCAGTAAAATAGATTTTACTATGGTTAGTACTTAAAAAGTAGATTTTCTCTGAAGCAACCAAATTACATCCATATCAACACATCACTGATTACATATCTTTATTTTGGCACAACTTGATAAGATATTGCCTCTAATCTAAGAGTAGAGCCCCTTTTCAGAGTAAAGTGGGAGAGGAAAAGAAGTTACTTTAATGGTTAGGAACACATTCTTTATATAGAAATCACTGAATGTGGTATGTTGCCAATTTTTCTGATCTTCAGTCACATTTGTTGGCAAAATTTTTTAGTTATTTACATTTCAAATAATCTTAGTGGAAGTTTTTTCTTACCTGTTTTTTGTTTAGTGTCACATCATCTATTGGTGTTCCTGCAATGTTTAAAAGTTTAAAAATCTGTAACTCCAAGTAACAGTTTTTTTATAGGCATTCAACAACATCACAATGGTGAACATGCAAACCATCATAACAGGACCTCCTTCAAAAATACAGCATCACAATAAGAAAACTAAATTATGTACCTAAAATGTAAGCATTTTACATTACTTTGTGTATAAAAAGTAATATATTCTTATGTATCAGTAGAAGTATATATAGCATATTTTTACATAAGTATATGTAACAATAATATACTTGAGACACACAAAAATACTTGTTAGGTTAAAAGACTGAATGCTAAGGACATATCGAGTCTTCGGACTCATTTATGTTTGTGAATTAAGTTCACAAATAGTGCTTGAAAGTCATTACCATTTGAAGGATACATAGAATAAGTTTGCGTCCATTCAGTTGTCAACTGTCTACTTAATAGAAGCCAGCTATCTCCTTCTGCGGAAAGGCAGGACTTCGACTTGACCATAGTGAGCTACTCCTGTTTGTGGAAATAACTCTCCCCAAAGAAGCTTGGATTATATTTGTCATGTATAAATACTTGGATTTTTGCCATATCTCATTTTGGCTGGTCCTATTCTGTATTGAATTAGAACTTTGTTTTCAGTGGCATTCAACTGGATCTATTTCAATACAATGGTGGAAGCATTTTAAGAGTAAGATAATTCAAAGCAAATCATTTCTCAGTAGAGATAACATTTAACAAGGAGGCCACAAAAGCTGGCTGCCCACCTAAGGCTGGGGAGCCAGGAGCTGAGCATGGTGACCCAGCAAGCAGGGCCAGGGTCTCACCAGCCTGTCCCACAGTACCTGAGCAAGGGAATGCCATCCCCTAGCCTGGGGATCACAGCCAGGTTCAGCCTGGAGCCCACGTTCACAGCAAGCTCCTCRCAATGAGGCTGACTCATCAGGACTCAAGCTGTTGTGATGGGCAGATCGAAGGTGGAGCCAGGTGCCCAGCCTGGGGGAGCTGGGCCAGCAGGCCTGCAGCCAGGCAGGGCACAGCTGTGTCTGACCTGGAGCCCAGAGCGAGGAGAGTAGTACACCCCCACTCCCAAGCTGAGCTTAAATAGGCTTCTAGGCCTGGTCAGGGGTGGGTGGAGGCCCCAGGTGAGGTTGGTCAGGGCCATCAGGCTGTTAGTGCTCTCTAGACCCAGCACAAGTGGTCCTGTGACTGGATCTGCTCAACTGCAGACTTAACAATTCTGCGCTGACCCTCTGACCTTTAAATTACCTATAAAGTTGTGATGCATTTCACATTTCTTGTTTGCATGGTAGTTTGTCTTTTTTTTCATATAAAATATAAATATTGAAGTTGCCTGCAGTAGTCATCTGTGTAGCTAAACACAAAACATACAGCTGGATACACTGTTTATGACACAAAATTTAATCCTAGTTTTATCTGATCTTCAAAACACTTTAGGCTTTGTTTAGAGACTGTTTTATATTTTACTATTAATGATAAGCATTGCTCTTCATTGCACAGCAAGGGATCAGTGCTGCACACCTGACGCAGACAACAGTCCCTTAGAGGCCAGTCATTTTTTGTCTGAGAAAGGATTGAATAAGTGGTCCTCAGCTGAACCTAATTAGGTGTTTCTGGGAAATACCTACATACAAAGGTGAAGCCACTTTGTCCTAAAGTCAAGATAGCCCCCCCCCCCCCCAAAAAAAAATTTTTTTTTGGAAGTAATAATTTCAAATCTAATATTTCAGAATAATCATTATTAAGCCAGATTGATTAGAGATGCCAGAGTATGGAACTCCCACAATGATTTCGAATTCTTGAATATGAAATAATAATAATGTAGTGCTGTTTATTTCTAGAAGAGATTCTGTTCCAGCTCTTAGTTTTAAAAGCATATCTTTTAAGAACACTTAAAAAAAAGTGTACTCATGTAATTTGATCACTCTCTCAAATCAGTTGGAACCTGTTCCCATTACAGAAGTCAGTAGCTTTACTGTTGATTTCATTAAGCAAGAGGCTGGACCTGTAGTTATGTTACACATGTAGCTACAATGAAAATAGAGGAAATGGTTTCAATGCTTGAAATTTTATTTCAGAGATCCTAGAACAGTAGCATCTTTTTCAAGTTATTTGATACAATATGGTAATTTCTAAATCCCTTTCCATTTCTTTTTTTTAACAAGCGTATACCTTCTGATCAACAAAAATGAATGACACCAATCTCTTTTCGCTTTGGTCTGTTGATCTTGTAGTTCTTTTATCTTAGGACTTGATTTAGGACATCTTTCAATGATCAGATTGTACTGTGTAGCACTGCATGTTTACCCTGAACTTAAGAATTTGTAATCTTATTTCTTATCATAGTTAATATAAATCACTGTGAAGTGATCSTCCATGGCATGTGTTACAAGTCTGCTATCACACCCCAAAAAATCCACTGTACTGTGAAAAGGAAAGGGATCATGAGTAGCATCTGGTATAAATACTTCAGTTAAACCTTGGTCTCTCAACTAAGTCTTAGTAAATGCTTTTATCAGAGATTATTCCTTCAGCAACAGAATAATGGATTCTCCCCCCACACACAGAGTAGAGCCTTGGCTCTGTGACACCACTGCATCGCAAGAAGAGTTCCGGTACTTCTAAGCTCTTTATACCCTGGCACACCCTCTGGAAGAACTCTGTCTCTTACCCTGCTCTTACTCTCTACTGCTAAGAATCTAAGCTTGATTGTTGTGAAAAATTAAATTACTTATAGATCAGGTACTTCTTGAATTTGTTTCAGCAGTTGAAAACTATTTAACCTAAAATTCCATTGTATAAATAGGACAAGACAATTGGGAAATATTTATTTATTATTCAGGTAGTTTAATTGCATATTTGTTAGAATTCATTCCCTTGGCATATGCAACTTTTTTTTTTAATAGCTATTTATCTATGATATCCTGTGTATTCAGGAGTTTTRGGTCCAACCCCTTTGCCTGCAGGTGCACTATTTGAAGTACAGTTGCAATTAGGGCAATGATGGTATGTTGGATTTCGGTGGTGAGATGATCTTGACATAGAAATAGCAGAGGCTGCTGCAATCATAGGCATTGAAAACCATGGGTTACAAAAGGGAAGCAGACTAGCCCAGTGAGCTTGCATAGCTGATAAATCTGGATACATGGATGGAAAGGCAGGAAGTCCCATAACAGGTCTAAAAGGACTGTTTGGTACAGGAGGTATAACATGGTATAGTGAAGTAGAAGATGTAGTTGTAGTGGCATCAGTATCCTGTATGCCGGCTCGAGCATGGCTGCTCTGCTGTGCTAAATGGAATGGGGCCAGCTGATTTAACTCATCCCTGTCCTCTACTGCAGCAGAGTCTGACAGCTTCAGTGAGGCTGTGCGGGAGGATATGTAACCACTTTTGATTCGAGTAGTTGCTTTAGCAAGTCCCTTGGTAATTGTGGRCTTCCTTGGTGCAGATATCGGTGTGGTCTCCTTTGGAGCTGCTGTGAACAAATCCTTCTCCTCTGCAGAAGTAGGTCCTAATGCAGATTGAACATCATGGCTTCTTCCCTCACTTCTCAGGCGGTTTTCATTAAAATCTTGATTCAGTGAGAATGCAGCTGATGGTTTACTTTTTATGCCAACTCTTCGCTTACACCTTATTAGCAGGTGGGGATAACCTCTCTTAAAATTTGGGTTATAATAGAACTGTAACTAAAGAAGGCAAAGGAGAGAATTAATTGCTACCATTTCAAGATTCAAAAACACAAAGCTATGATAACTAAGAATTTTAATCACAAAAGACAAACACTGATAWTAAAAACAGATATCAGGGTCATTTTAAAGCTAACATTTAGGCTGAATAAAATTTTAAGATACAGTTCTGTTAAGCAATAATTATCCTTGGGTTTTAGCTGTTTTGGAGCATAGGATTTTCCAAAGTTTAAAATTTGATTTAGAAACCTAAACACCACTAATTTTCAGGAAGAAGTGGAGAATGAATACTAAGGTATGATGCTGATGTGTATCTTCTTAGGATTTAGCAAATCATCAGGACAGCCATTTTAAATCTGGTACAACATAGGCAATAAGAACGAAAAAAAACCTATGAGCATGATAAGAAAACTTTTTTCCCTCATATAGTTAAAGTAATTGGAAATAACCAGAATTTTTTTCAGCATCATTTTTACTACTCAAAAATATTACCTCAAATTCTTGCAAATACCTCAAAAATGAATTAAAATCATATTTTTTTTACATCCTCATCTTCTAAATTGTAAGGACTTTTTTGTACATAAAAATATATCACACTGGGATATTCTAAGTTACTTCATGCTTAGAGAAACTGCCATACCTTGCTAAAAGCAGAAGCTGCATTTTCTTCTGCTAGAAATTCAGCAAGCGAGGCAGATCTTTGAAAATCTTGTCGCATTTTGCTAAATCCATAAAGGTTAAGTTGGCGAATGAAACTTTTCATGCAGTCAGTTTCAAAAATTCTCAGAGGTCCTCTCCTTTCTAGCACCTCCTTTCTGAAGAGCTCTTCATCAATCACTACATAGTTCCCATCATCGTCCCACCAAATTGACTTAAACTGATCACTTTCAACAATTTTCCAGAGTTTCTTCGGAAAGGTGAGGAATGAAAAATCATTGGCTTTGGCGGAGCTATCCTCAGAGAGATTAAGACGTGCTCTTTTTGCCCAGGGTCCATCATTCAAAGCCTGAAACGCATTTTCTTCTGTTACAGATCTTAAGGCAGAATCACAAGCTGCTGTTTTATCATGTACTGGAGTGACAGAAGAAATTGAGATTACAGAATCAACTAGTTTATCCCGAACAGAAACACAGGATGTTTCTGCTAAAGAGATATCCATTTCAGATTCTTTTTTCTTGCTTTGACTAGATTTTTCAGACGTAGCCATTTGCACTACTTCCTGCTGCTAGACAGCAAGATAAAATAAAATGATGCTAGCTTACTGCGAACTTCAGTAGCGAGTTCTACAACATCATAATGATACCCACGTTGTCTTGCCATGACATCACAAAATAGTGGGGTTTCCTAGCAAAATGAAGCAGTAGCAAAATTGCTGAATAAAAGTTGTTTTTCATTTATAAAGCTACAGATGTTTTTGACTCAATAGTCAAACAGTAAATAAAACTTAGTCTGAATTTAATATATAATGATAGGACAATGCTGCATCCAGTTGCACCTAGTAGCTGGTCCACAATGAAGAGTATAGAAGTTTAAAGCATTAGGAAGTGACAGAGTTCTGAAATGTTTGGGTTAGGTACCTTTCACAAATGCAGAGGTGTCCATGCAGTCTCTACTCATGTCATTTAGATGTTAACTGTAAAGAAACATGATTCAGAGTATTTAAGCTACCTAAACTGTTGGTTCACATAAATGCAAAGTGCAGCTGCAGTTATGTAGGAGTATCAGGCATCTGCTGTTATTGGCAAAGAGCATCCGCTAGAAAAGAGGAAGGTAGTCTTAAAAAGCAGGGAAAGGCTTGGAGAGGAGGAGGATTCATCCAGTCGTCTACTTTTCCACTTTTTCCTCAAGTGGTAAAGAAATGTATAACAAAATCAGAAATTACAACTTTCCATAGGAAAAGCAGAAAGGAATGAAAGCTAATAGACAAGGACTTGACATTTACCTCCTTTCTAGGGACTGTATGGGAAGTCAGCCTATGCCTTTTCACTATAGTAATGCAATGGAGAAGCATCCTCCCTAAAGAGGATCCTTTTCCCTACATCCGCTGCAAGGCACCAATGACTCACTTCCTATCACAAGCTGGGATTTAGAGCAACCTGTTGACAGAAATTAGCTACAAATAGAGTAACTGAAGGAAGGAAGTACCTCAACATTGAGCCAGCTCTATTTCTCACTGTTATATACTCTCTAGGAGTGAATGGCTTGTATCTTTTCTTCCCAAAGCAATGAGGGTATCAAATACCTCAACTAATAGTTACAAGATAGTAAAGAATAGTCTATGTAATTTAAGGAATAGTTTAGTTTGAAATTCAAGAGACAGTAATGGAAAGCAACTCAAGAGATTCACCAGTCCATCCTCCTGCCAGGCTCAGCAAGTAGATGCTCTTCCTTACCACCGTTTGACCTATTTTTAGACCTCCRGTAGCCACTCCACAGCCTCAGCAGATAATCTGTTCCTGAGAGTGTACTGCATAGATAAGACATGAAACTTTAAGAAAATAAAGGTAATGCATTATGTATTTCAAAGACTAATTTCTCAAAAGGATCTGGAATCAGGGCTGTCAAAGCTCATCTTTCTTTAAATGCAAAAATGCTGTATCAACATGGATCTGTTCATATTTTAAACAGTTTAATCATTTACACTGAACTTATCTAACAACTTGGTATTAATTACCAGATTTATTTATACCAGCTAACAGCTGCAAGACTTATAACTAATGTTATAAGCATAGACTACACACATCATACAAGAAACAGTTTATTAAACAGCTGAAATACTGGGAGAATGGTGTGTGTGTCGCTTAAGGAAAATTAAAACATGAAGCTAGAAAAGCAACACTTAGCCCCCCCCAGACAGTGCAAAAGTTGAAATATTTACACAATAATTTACATAGCTAACAACAACAACGAAGAAAAAGTATAACAGCTTACCTTGTATTTTGTTTTTTTTTTTWAAAAAAAGCTTTCAAGTCTTGCCCGAGAAGCACAACACTCCTATGCCTGTGCAGTTAAGATAATGATTGTAGCCAAATAGAAAAAAGTGAAGAGATACTACACTAATACATACCCACAGAACTTAAACTTGAAAATCAAGTGTACATTTAAGACTTGAAAGGCATCTGTAATAGCACAGGCATTTCATACAATGTTTTTAAAAAAATACTTTTACATAATATTTATACTGTACAGGACTAGACTTTTAAACAGAATATATTACACTGCTAAAATGTTCATATAAATACTATACAGCCAAGTGTGTAACCAATCCATTGGGAAAGTTCACAAATTGAACAGCCATTTATTTCTACAGGGAAGTGTCAAAATGCTTAGAAAATTTAGGGGAGGAAAAATGAGTCTCATCTGCTGGCAACTCTTTTACAAAACCAGAAGTCTTCAATACCCTGTTCAGTACAAATGATGTCTCCATCTCTGGATTAGCATTTTTAAAATTAATGATTTCATACATTTTTGTATGAAGTTTGTTTCCATCTGTGAACCTTACTAGAACTAGTGTTCCCACTTTGATTTGCTTCCATACGATTTTATACAAACATGTAAAGCTCTCAAATTATATTAAAAATCTCCAATTTCTATAATACAAGCCACTGATTCACAAATACCTATTTTTAAGTAATCAGGACAAGGCATGAGATGAAATACATTTGTCTGTTGATTCCCAGTTCCAGCATAATAAGCTGTTGTCATCTTAGTCTGGCATATCAATGTTTAACTTGGGAGGTGGAATCACATATTTTCCAGGACTCTGTGTAATGACCACTCCAGTCTTTTTTCGGAACATTGGTGCAATTTTTGGTGGTTCTGGAACTGGTGTTTCTTCTGCTTCCTCGTTATCTTCATGATGAAGATCATATGAAATATTTCCATATTCTCGTAAGAATGGAAAAATTTCAAGCAGAAACTGACAGAAGTCTTTTCGAATTCCAAACCACCCTYAAAAAAAAAAAATACCAGAAGGGAGTTAAATTTTAACTAGTCAGACTAAAAAGTCCTTTATTTTAAGAAATTATGTAGCTTACTCTTCATATTAACAGCTGTAAAATTTCTGCTAGAATTGCTTTTCAGTACATTGCTTATACCTGTGGTATAACAGCATTACAATTCAGATTATGATGTGAAATAGATTGCAGCTACACTACAACAGCAAGAATCCCTTCAATTTCACATGTTAAGCAGCGTCAGGTCACATCAATACACAGAAAGTACACAAGAGGCCTTACATCTCCCCAGCAATGAGGGTCACATGGACACACATTTCATGTCAGCTTTTATTTCATATGTAGARGATACAGTAGAAGGGACACAGTGCCATAGGCTTCACAGATTAGTACCACACGCTCAGCATTCCACAAATACTTGTGGTATTAGCTAAACAYGACACGATAATGGAAGTACATCATCTTTGGTATTAGCTGTGCTACCTAAAAGCCAGTATACCAAGTGTGTCTGTTTTAAGTAAATGGTACTGGTAATTCAGTAGATGGCACTCTTCTATTAACCAAAGTGCAGTGTTACAAGGAGTAGCCTACCCACTGAGTCAAATCTTTCACACTAAACAAAGCCAATGTATTAAGTATTTGCCGGGGAAGATCCCATTCAACATCTCTGTGCAGAGATTACACTTTACGATCAATTGGTGTATTTCATGTAACACTTTAAATGCAGATTTTCATGTAAGTCTTCTGAAGCTCATTTCAGAAGAGTAATTTTATTTAAAAACAGTTTTGAGTTCTTACTAACTCYTGAAAAGCCTTATCTCCATATCTTCTGTAAAGATTAAATGGACTCTTAAATTCTCAACAGCATTCAGTTTATTAAAATCTCCAATACTAGTTTTCCATACAAGAACAGTACAACTGTAAACAGAATGCGTGAAGATAAGCTTACCTATAATCCAAGAAAGAAGTTCTTAATACTTCACAATTAGAGCAAAACCAAAGTGAATTTATAAAACAAAAACCACAGCTGTTTCCTTTCAACTCTGAAAGGTCAGAATTATTTTTTATTGCCTTGTCAACAACAGTAACTGCAATGTAGACAGGAAGAGTGACTCATCTGCACTGCTTCAAAAATGTTAGAAGCTTCAAAGCAGATACACCCCTTCTGGCAATGCTTTGGGTGAAAGGCAAGAATGCAGGCCTAGTAAATCTATACTTAACTATCCAGGCAAATGAAGTCACTACTAAGCAGCACATTTGGCTAAAGAGGAAAAAAAAAAATACCATTTCAGGCTACTGGGACAAGTCCTAGCTATAGATGGTAGCTGCTACACTATTTTCAGAACCCAGGGGAGAAAGATCTTGTCATGCCCCTTGAGTATGAACCCCATGGAACTACAGAAGGATAAAAGGCTGAGCTACAAGAAAAAACTCATTGGGAATACCTGAGTCCAAGCAGAAAACAAGTTCTTATATCAATTAAAAAACACTATGAACACTGAAAGCATTAAAATTATCTCAGCAGAAGAGTAACAGGTGCATCTGTCTAGTAATTCTTCTATGAGAGAATATACCAACATCAACCCTTTTTTGGGAACAATAAATCTTAAAGATACATTTAAGTCTTAAATTTCAATCTGAGGGTAATGCGATTTTACCTGGAAAAAACTATAAAATACTTACAGTGATTTCCTCCTTTTTGTCCAAATGTTGTTGCCATTAAAGTTATCAGTGAAAGCCAAAGAGGGACGAATATAGGTATAAAAGAGAAGGAATTATGCCCATCCAGCCTGTGTACTAGTAAAATCTAATAGGGAGAAAAAAAGAATTATACTGTGTCAGTTTTGTTATAATACCCATTTCCAAGCTTAACATCTATGATCTGATCATAGATGGAGTCCCTTCCAACCTTACTGACTCTATGAGCTCAGATCTTTAATTTTACACATTTGTGAAAAACAGCCTTTGCAGAAACATGATGTTTCAATAATTATACTCAAAAAGCTGTTCAAGAATAACTCCAAAACACCAAACAATTCCTGGTTTTCCTTCATGTATGCAGTTAAGATTTTATTCCAAAACAAAAAGCAGCATCTTCAATTTAGCAAACTTTCAAAAAGAGACAGAGCAACATCTACTCACTGAAAAAAAAGAACAAGATACATGAAACTTGTACATCTGCCTACCTCAAAYGTGAGAAGTGGAACTACAATTGTCATCCAGCTGACAGCCATTGTTATGTGTGTCCTCCTTTGTTCAGCAATCACATCCATTGAGCGCAAGAACAGAACAGACCATACAATGTAATAGAGCACTACTAGACACAGGAAGGACATCAAGATCCACAAAGGAACACAAACAACCTGAAAAAGAAAAAAGTYAATTCCTTTTTTCCCCACTGAAATATTTTAACAAATAGATTTTTTTTTTTTATTAAGCAATTTCACATATTATTAGTCTAAATGAAGAAAGTAATTTAAGTGTACTGCTCTGTAACTAATTATCTCTAACAAAAAGAAAAGCTTCACAAGTCATGTGCACTGTTACAAGCCATATAACTCTCCTGGCCTCCTTCATAAGCTCTGTAAACCTGTCAAGCTGAAACAGTTCAGTGTTCTGTAAACATAGTTCAACATGAATAAAATGTCTGATTTTTGAGTGGGCTCAAACAGTACTTGAAACTGTCTTTAGCAAAGATTTTCTGCAGTAGACACCTTACTTGAAGCAGTTTAAGTGAGATCCTTTTCCTAATTTTTAGGAAAACAGACAGGACAGTCACAACCATGCCAGACTGTCAAGCTTCACAGATGTTTGCAAAAACCCAGATGCAGAAATAGGGCTTTCGTATTGTAAAGCCACTTGGAAAAATAGATCTCAGCGTATTTTGACACTAATTACTCCAATGGTAAGTAGATTTACATGCATGCTAATAAAATAAGTTATTTACTGTGCACTATTTGCCCAACATGCTAACTCAATCATTTTTTGTGACTGATTTACTGTTCTATTTGGAAATTCCTTTAGGATTTCTTTTTCAACTACTGATCAGAAAATAATTATAGTTGACAGCACACCTCTCCCCCCCTGAAGAATGAAATGCTATGCTCTCTTACCCAAAGAGCAGCCTCTGATCTCCATGACTCCTGAGTGAAACACAAGACCTTCAGTGAAGGGTTGTTAAATGAGCAAAAATGGGATCAAGACTCTGATCAGAGTAATTGTTTCCTACAGTCAATATCTATTAAATTCAGCATTTAGGAACAAAGTTAAGAAAATCACTTTTTACGTACAAGCCATGGCCATCTGATGATCTCGTCTAATCTGAGTGCAATAAATATGAACTGTAGAATATTGACTGAACACAAGATTTCCAGCTAGAAAGAGAAGAGATATTAGAATTCACTCTTAGCATTATAAATCTATTTACAAGATAGTGAAAGAATCTGTCAAAAGACTGGAGGCTCTGATCCCAATACTGTAATGATGAGAGGCAGATGTCTCAACAGAAGTCCCTCCTTGTCTTTAGTGGGTGATTCTGAGCACTTAAACTCTCTAGAGAATAAGCAGCTATCCTAAATTAAGGTAAGCACTGAAAATTTCCCTTCTTGCCGTGCATAGTGGTTAAAATAAAGATACTGGAGAAATGCAGACTGGGGAAAGAAATCTAGCATATAGCAGAGAAATAAAAAAGCCAAAGTGATCAATTAAAAAAAAATCAGACACAAAGGATCTAGAATCAAATTAAAAACTATTTTCTTCAGATAACAAATAGGTATATTTAAATTCACAACTAAGAAAGTCATTAAAATTAGCAATGTTTGTCTTTACTTTAAAAATAACTTTTAGTAGTTGTAGCAATACATTACACACTTCTGTTAGTTGATGAAAGTTTACATGGATTTAACTAGGAGTGGAACAGTTTCAGAGTTCCTAACTCAGGAAAAAAACCCAAACATGCTAGTGAAATTCAAAAGCCAAACTGAATCACTTTACAATATAATTGAGAACACCTTTAAATTATGCTGAAGACATTTAGTTTATTAGGCAATATGCAAAAGTAATAGCTTTTATAAAAAACACTAATGAAAGCCTTTCATGTGTCCTATCATCACTATTACAATTAACCTGGAATTATACTAAAAAAATAAGTTTGTGATTAGCTCAGAGAAAGCCAAATAGTGAAATATCATAAGACTTAGATTCTGTTTTTAAAAGTTTATGGGACAACCTTATGCGGATAGGAATTTCAAAGATCAAACAAAATGATTCTCTGAAATGACTAACTGAAGCCTTTAAATACTTCCTATTTTAAACAAATATGTAGGCATATAAGGCATCTTTGAAATCTGTTTCTCAGAAGTCAGAAACTAGAAGCTCCTTTACACCAACATATTCATGATTACATATTACATTCTCTTGGTTAATTGCCTTTGAAATTTATAGCACAGGAAGTAAAAAAAAAAAGAAAAGAAAAAAAAAAAAGAAAAACCAAAAAAAAACATTCCAACAGGTGGCAGGCACTTACACACCTCAGGCTCTGGACCAAAGTCTTCATGATCGAAGTACAAATAACATTAAAAAAAGACTGGAAAAGCTGTATTTAAAATATTTTTGTACCACTAGCTTTCTCAGAAGATCAGAACACCACAGGAAACACTCAAAACAGAAAATCAACCAACCAGAAAAGTGCAAGAATGATGGAGTTGCAGGAAAGAGGGGAGAAAAATCAGAGGATGGACTGTTGTAAAGAGTTTTTAATAATCAAGTTAACATTTGAGGTACATATGGCAAGAGCATATGCATTTGGAGTGACTAGGCTCAAAACTTAATGAATTCAATATGCCTTAAATAAATACTGCTTTATTGATTAAAAAAAATACAATCAAAGAAAGCTGCTTCTGAGCTCACCATGATATCTACAGGACTCACCATATAGTGGTCACCTAATTAGTTTCAGAATAGGCACAAGCAGACAAGTATTTTCAAATGTAACGAGTAGTTGTTCGGCTATCATTGTTTTCATAACTTTCATTACTCATGCCAACAATCAAAATCCTGAATTAAAAACAGGCCCTTATGTTGTTAGCAAATGACAGGAAAAAAAGTGAAGTCTTCCCAAAGTAGGAAGTAGAGCAGCACAGACTGAAGATGACAAGAGTGGAAAAAGATGAGTTGGCAGTTCAACTGTATAACTTTATTTTCTTTAGGAGATAGCTGTTGCCTTTTAGAGGTGAATAGATTACAATTTTTCTATCAATACTTTGCAGCTGTGCAGTCATCCTGCAAATCAACCGGTAATCAAGCATCTAATGGAAGACAACTACTTTCACACAGATTCTATTTTCAGAATTTTACATTTAAGAAGATTCAACAGAACTCTGCAAAATGAAATTAAGTATTTCTAAATCAACAGCTTAAGGCATCAGTTTACAACTGCCATCCTGAAAGTCACTTAATTTCTCTTCTCCCTCATAGACAGTAAACTCAGTATATGTTAACATTAGGATATATCCCTTTGAAATGAATACCTCATTTGTGTATCAGATTTTCAATCAACATAGGGGTGGTTTCTGAAAATAGGGCAAAATTCCTAGAATATTCCAAAAAATGCTACGCTTATTGCAAAATGTTACTAGGGTTGCCACACTCTCCTCTTCCTGGGTATTTCTTGCTAGTTAGAAAGGAAATGAGGTAGAAAATAGAAACAAGTTACTGTTTTGCTCCTACCAACAGCATTCCCAGACTAAAAATTAAGCACACAGCTTGGGAAGGTAAAAATTTTAACTCTTATCTATTCTGCAAGTATTGTCCCTAGGGAGAAGTGAACCAACTGAGGAATTTTCCTTAGCAATTTCAGTTTAAGTGTTCAATATTAGTCCATATTTTTAGTCCAGTTTTTAGTCCATATTAGTCCAGTTTTTAAAAATACATTCAAAAATAAAAAGGCAAGTTTAAAATATGCTGCAATTGGCAAATGGTAAAAGTAGAAAAGTTTAGAAAAAAAAATATTTCCAATCCCACTGATCCAAATCCCATTGATTTCCAGTCCCATTGATCCCAGTTCTACTGATACAGTCATCCACAGTACACATTACTGAGGGGTGAGCTCTAACCAAACAGATGCTGAGTCTTGCATTGTCCCGATTTTTATACCCAACAAATGAGGCATTACCTCCAAAGATCTGTCATGTCGGAATCCCCACACACAAGCCGCAACTGACACTGGAGATACAAAGAATAATGGCATGAAGACCAGAAGCCAAAAATGGGTTCCTCTTTCGATCCTGTCACACACCAGAACTTCAAACATCAGTAGTAGCAGGTGGATGCCTACTGCAATTAACATAGCTTTGAACTCCACACATGTCTCTCCTTCTGCTCTAAAGAGAGGTTAAGGAAGCATTCAATTTACTTGTCAGTAAGGAAGCACACTATCACACATCCTAAGACATTGCTTACAAGAGTTCTAAGTTTCAGAAATTAAATTGTCTTTTAATAAGCATATACTTTTGGCTTAACCAGCCACTATTAAGATACAGTGCTGATAACAGTAATTCCTGCCCATTAAGCTGTATGCACATTCGAAGTATTTTTATCCAGAGAGRAAGGCCAAAAGGATTTTGGCGAGTTGAAAATTTTCTGAAAATTCCATTGCTGGGCAGCTAAAACAGGACTTCTGTGTTACTATGAAGGCTCTCAGATACCATGAAGACTGCCAGGAAATAAGCCAAGACTAAATCTACCTACTTGGCTTCTATCCAAGCATTCATTGAATCAAATCTTTGTATAGAACATCTTTATTCACATAAATCAGCATATTCCAATAGAATATCATCTATTACTAAGCAGTAAATTATCTTTAAAGTGACAGCACACACAGAAACCATACTTTTTCCTACACAAGCAGAATCAATACTAGAGGGGTGAACAAGGCAGTTTCTTGGGCATAGATCTGAACTGCACAACAGAATGTATATGAGATCTGAGCACAAACTTTTTTATTTACTATTTACCACASTGGAAAAACACATGCAGTTTATTACATGAAAGATGGTGGGGATTTTTTCATAGCATGTTCAGATTCACATCCYATTATCATATTACTCACATTCCCCCCCTCAAATGTCAGCACTGTTATATTTAAAGGTCTGAAAACCATTGTACCCTAGGCTGGTAATTAAGAGATGGCTGTTACACAACTTTAACAAAAGTGAAAACAAAATTACAGAATTTGTTCCCATAAGCATTTTTCTTTGCAAACATTACACACTTGCATATATTACTATTTTAAACTATTTGAATATTTCTTGTAAAACTACAGCTGAAGTCCGAAAATATTTTCTATGTTCACTGCATATGGAAGAACCACCAAATACTCATCCATATGTTCACTGAGGTTATACAAACATCAAGGAGGAAAAAAAAATCTTCAGGCTGATCTGTACATTTGGGGATGTTGATTTAGAAAATAATCTAGATAAATATAGTACATTTCTAATGCATATGAGAATTCTACATAGCTTATACTAAAGTATTTTAAACTTTGTAACAGAAAGGCAATCATTTCTTGAGAAGTCTTAAGTTCCCCAAAAATGATATTGCTAAAGCTTGCAATACACTTAAAAACAGTATGAAAAATCCATAGCTATATAAAGCTATGTTTGTATATGCTATAGGTTACAATAATTTTAAATAGCATCCAAAAGATTTGTTCTCAACATATTAGCATATTTATTTTTCAAAATSTATTTATGAGTTTGATTCAGTATGGAAAACATTACGTTGCTTGTGTTTTGGGTAACAAATACCCTCAACTTACCGATACTGTGGGTTTCGGGCCCATACACCTGTTCCCACTGAGGCACCAACAATCACCATTAACTTCCATAGCCATATTGGAGCAAATACAGCCCAGTAACTCCACTGAATTTTGTCATCCAGACGTAAGGAGAGCAACACAGAAAAAAGCAGCAGACAGGCATAAATAAGAAATTTGCTATAAAAAAAAAGAAAATACGGAGTTAGAATTCAAGGCATACAATTTCACACAAGCTTTTCAGAGAACAAAAGAAAAAAAAAACAGCCACAACTAAAATTTAATCAGGACACTGCTTAACAGAAAATGCATGTCTCAAGTTTCTTTGCAAACAATTAAATATGTTCTGAAGAATTAAATATTCCATCATAAATTAGCATATGTCACCTCTCCCACTTACAAAATCACTACTTCAAGGAAACGCATCAAAAGCATTCTTGCATGACAAACTTAATGAATGGGCTTCTAAAAATAGTTCCCTCCCACAAGAATCCAGTCAGAAGCTGTATTATTAGAGACTCAGAAATCCACGTGACAGCAGCACCCGGGCACCATATTCAGCGTTCTTTTGCACAAATTAAAGATTTACTTTAAAAATAGCATAGATAAAGTTTTAAAAGTTAATTCTGAACATCTAAAATTGACTACAGATGAAAAAAATAACTTGCATATCTTGACATAGCAGATACTATAATGGTCATTCCATACAATGGAATAATCTAGGTCACTAGCCTTTTAAACATACTTAAACCAACAACATTATAGCAAAACAAGCTTAAACTTTCAACGAAGTTACTGATTATACTCTGAAATTACTTTCTAACTGAAATAYGTAAGATGGTGCTTATAAATTTGAGATAGTTATGTTGGTACACTTTATAAACTAATCAATCTAAGAATGAATAAATATTTTTAGAATACTTGAGAACAATGGCACAGCAATTGTTTGTACCACCCAAAGTCAGACAAAATAACTATATAGTACATGACTTCCTCACACTACAAGAAGGAAAAAGTCATTCACACCTAAAGCACCCTTCACCTCAGTATCACAGAGTGCTTTATAAAACACATATTTGGACTTCAACATCACCTCAGTAAAGTAATTTTATGTGTTTTAAATCATGGATAACCTAAGGATCAGAGCAAATACTTGCTACACAGTAAAGCAGAACAGTCAGGAACAGTATGCTTACTCCCACAGCATAATTCAAACTACCCACTTTCTCTCTTACCAAATAATGATAAAATATTCAGCTCAGCATTGCCTGGTTTAGATAGCAAGCTACTTTGTTCGGCACAAATGTTTCAGCTGCCCTTTAACAGAGAAATACAGTTTTATTGTGTCTGTGTTTCCTAGCACGCTTGACACTTCAATGCAGAACACCCTTCACAGCAGCAAAGAGATTCTTTAAGTTGCTAGGTTATTCACACATTTTCAAAATTTAGTATTTTTGTAATTTGTAAGCTTTCCACTGCCCCTCAATAAACACACAAATAAAACACCACTGGGGAGCACTGAATGGTCCAGTAAACATTGAAACGTTTCACATGAGTATTGCAGTTGTGTGTAGAGAATTAAAATTTGCTCACTCATCATTTAGACTGCATTCAAGTAAATTGCAAACACCACTTATCAACAAAAAACCTTAAAAGCTTCTGGAACTTTTCGTCTTACTTTTTTATTTCCTTGAACCAGGTACTGCATACATATTTCAGCTGTTTATTTCAACCTCTTGGCAACAACATATTTCCTGAGGCACTTGTTAATCTTCAGTTTGTCTAGACGACTGAACACAGCTTTTTCAGAGTGTGATTATGATCACCGAAGGCCTCTTTCATGAGCAAGATTTTCCAGGACTTCCAGCATTCCATACCATCCTGCACAACTTACTTCGAGGACTTATTCTGTGCTCTTTTTACAACAATAGAACCTGTAAAATTTAACTCACTCTCTCAGCTTCTATTAAAATTGTATACCTTTGTAAACTCTTAGCAAGAGAGCACAAGCTCACATTGTGGTAACTGTGCGTTTTTCTTTTTCTTTTCTTTTCTTTCTCTTTTTTTTTTTTTTTTTTTTTAAGAGGGGGGGCTGCTTGTTTATAAAAGTGAGTCATAAGCCCAGAATAAAGAATCACCATCAGTAATTCTCTGTGTCTAGACTAGGATTGTTAAGTGTAACACTTTCATGCCTGCAGAAGAATGAGCCTTCACTGTATGCTAAACATCTGTAAAAAAGTAAAAAGCAATCTTACTTTCTAGTTTAAAACTTTATATCTGAAATCATCAAGTTGAAAAATTAAAAGAATAAAAGGATTTGGAATAATTTAGGAAAACACGTATAAAAGATACTTGCAACTTTTCAGTATCAGTAAGAAAAAAAACCCTCTTTCTTCGAGTATAGGTCTGCCACCTTTCACGTGGTAGTTTTTTCCTAAACACGAGATTTCTGGCAAAATAAGGATAACCAGGGGGAATCGATAGCCTGAAATCCGCCCTGGAAACCAGGTAACTAAACCCTGCCCACACGCTCACGGCGACACCGACAGCGTCGACAGGGCACGCACCAAGCGTACGCGCGTTCAGGGGGAGMCGCGCAGAGCCGGAGCGCCCGGACCCCTCGCCGCTCCCCACACGAAGCCGTCGGGGCTGGAGCCTTTCACCGCTGCGCCACGCGACCCTGGAACCCGCCGCGTCCGCAACGCCCGCGGCTACCGGCCGTGGGAGCAGAGGTCGGCCGCGGGCAGCGCGCCCACACACGGGCCGCCCGCGCCCCTCAAGCCCGTCTCTGCCGGCGAGGCCCCGCTCGGGGCCGCCAGGCCCCGCTCCGGGCGGCGAGGGCCGCGCCCTGCCGCTGCCCGGGCCCCCGGGGCGCCCTGCGAGCCGCGGCACGGCCTCACCTGGGGTTGAAATCCTGGAACAAGCCCCGCAGGTTCATGGCGGCTCCACCTCCCCCTCAGCCGCTCTACAGGGCGCGCATGGCGCGGCCGCCGCCGCCGGGGTCGGAGTCGCAGCCTGGCCTCGCCGCCGCCGGAACCGGGCAGCGCCGCCGCACCGCGCACGCGTGCCACCCAGCCCCGCCCTCTGCCGGGAAAC
>NW_028186756.1:5736359-5756281 GCF_003343005.1 Rhea americana
GCGCACCGGCAAGAGGCCCGGCGGGTGGGCGGGGTGCGCGCCGCGCGCGCGTAAGAGCCGGCGCCCCGCCCCGCCCCGCGCTCTGAGGCGCGCGGGGGTGGAGCCGCTGCGGGCGTCCGAGCGGCGGGACGTGGCGTGACAGCGCGGCCCTCTGCGGGGAGCTGAGGCGGCCGCGGGGCTGTGGCACCGCGCGCTTGGTGCTTCGGTTTCAACGACAGTTGCTGTGCTCAATCGCAGGTTGAAAACTTTAAAAAGCACCTGTGAAAAATGGCAGGTAGCTCTGCGTACAGTGTTTTGGGGGGTTAGCGTGGTCTTTTGGAGCTTGCGTTCAAGGTCCTTGTGATGACTGGTGCARTTCTGCCCCTTTACTGGAAGGAAAAGAAAAACATACAGTGTACCCTGCTTTATGGTGAAAAACAGTGTCTCCATGCTTTGTTGACTTCCCTCTGTGTTCGGTTTGTGCCTCGGAAAGCCTGCGGGTCGTAACGCGTGAGCCCAGGCCCTTGTCGCAGGGCTTGCTGCAGAGAGCTGTGAGGTGACACCCCCAGGGTGCCAAGAATGTTTATCTTGAGTTATGTAATTTCCTTTTAAATYTGCTATTGGGTTTCATAAGCTAAGCACTGAGGTTATTTAAAAAATGCAGGCTTAGACAATCTGTTCTGATTTTGCTCAAACTGCAGTATTTGTTATTTATTTACYTGTGTTCTAGCTCACACCTGAGTAGGCTTACATTGCCTTGCCTTGCAGGTGTTAATAGATGTCCTCATYGACCACTCCCTGGATGGTTAGCGAAGCCAGGCCCAAGGGATCTGGAGGCAGGTTTTGTCTGTGATTCTGCCACTTAATTTCTGGTGCAGCTTGTGACATGGCAGCTGTCATAGCATCTTTATAGCATGAAATCATGTATTAATTGGACAGATATGTCATGAGTGTCTGGCTGTCTTTAGATAACTTCCTGTTGAGTGATAGTGGCATTAAGCCATCATTGTATCAAACAGGCTAGTCTGACATTACAATAAATATGACCAAAGGCTGCTGGAAGAGAAGATACTGCAAAAAGTAAGAAGGTAGGAGATGCAGGAAGTGGTTTTGGAGGTAAGTATGCTACCTGCTATGGGCTTAGCTTCTAGGTAGTAGAAATAGCRGTAGCAGTAGGCAATTCTTGGGCTGATCTTCATATTTGCAGGCTTATCAGAGTAATGCCAATGGATGTGCCCCTCTCAAACCACCCTTTCTATGGGTAATACTCCTTTGCCTATTCATACTGGAAACATTCATTTTACTATATATATRTTATATTATTTACTATATATATATTACACATATATATATATATATAATGCTGCTTTTTAGGGAATTTCTGTTGTTTACATATAGTACTTCTTTAAATTTATCTCCAGGAAATTTTCTAGGAAATTTCTAGATTCAGTATCTCCATTCAACAGTTCATCCTCTGGTAAATCTAATCTCTTTAGAGGTGCAGAACAGATGTTCACTTCTGAAGTTTTTGAGTACTTCCCTGCAAGTTGCTTGAAGAAATAGAAAAAGTTATTTGCTATTTAGCCTTCTGTCCTGTACCTTGGCTTRTATACATGCTCAGTGAAGTACAAGAGTAACATGGAGAAGCAGGGCAGTTTATATGCCAGCACTCTTTTCAGCTGTGTTGTTACAATAGTTCCTCTTCTGTGGATGTGATTTCAAGAGTTTGGTTATGGCTTATTATTGGAGAATGGTTGCTTCAGTAATACATTTCCTTGTTACTGCAGTAGGTCAGTGTGTACAGTAAGGGGGGGGGAAGCAAAAGCAAAATGTAAAAGGAAAAAAAAAGGTGTATGTGTGGAAGGCATCACTTCTAAAAAGGTTCAGAACTGCTATCGTCATATATTCTGTAATTKATTACATCAGTCTTTTAAATTTTCCTGCATCAGAATAAATGTTGAAAACCATGGAGAAAAAAGCTTCAGAGGTGATTAAATATTCAGGAAAAAAAATACAGAGAGTTGAGTCTGTTTCAGAGATGCTGAGATCGCTTTGTTATGTTGTGTAAGTACTTTCATGAAGAGAAAATATTAGATACTAAAAGACTCTTCAGCCTAGCCAGGAAAGACATAACAAGAATCAAGACTGAGAACTTAAGCTAAACAAATTCTGGTTAGAAAGGAGATAGGGATGTGTGTGGGGTTCTTAATAAGTAAAAGTAATTAGCCAATGGGAACAAATGATACTGAGAAACATGAGATTTTTAGTTTTCTTAAATGAAGTGTGGATGCCTTTCTAGAAGATAGATTCCATGATTAATCAAACTCAAGTGAATGGGCTTGTCAGTAACAAGGGTTATGAAGTTATATAGCAGATCAGAATAGATTATGTGATAACTCTTTATAGGGATAGATTATCTCATGATTCTTTCTGAATTTAAAATCCCTTTCCTTACTAATTAAGATTACATTTCAAGTGAAATACTAATAGAAGAAATTCAATCATATCTTTAGCCSTAGCTTCTACAGGAAAATGAAGAAAGTAAATGATAAGTCTTCATTTAGTGCTAACAGGGSTGCTAATTTATACCAGCTAGGAATCTAGGCCTATGTGCAATGTAGTGATTTATTAAAAGCCAAAACTACATATAGCCCTTGAAAATATTTATTAGCAAGTACAAACCTACTCAAAAATGTGCTGCATCTGGAAATACTCACTGGCAAATTGTAGGTGCAATTTTAACCTYGTTGGCAACAACACAAATACATGACAGACTTCCACACCAGGAGGCCTAGATTTCTGCATAATATATTCTGCTCTGATAAGGCAAGGGTATGTCAAAGGGTAAGAGAATGCAAGGACATCTCCGTGCAAATAATGGGAAAGGGGAGGATGTGTGAGAGGACTGGTAAGCAATCAAATGAGAGAAGTGTAAAAAATATAATGAAAGAAGGCAGAAGAAAGGAAAGACTGATGAGGTGAAAAATGTCAAAGGACTTGCAGGCTAGAGAGTACACCAATTTCTAAGGAAACAAAGAACTATCAGGGCTGTCCTAGTAGTGATCTAAATAAAAAGGCTTAAAAAATTAAGATTAGAGTTTTACTTTTCATTGTACTTTTCCAAAAGTTGAGCCTTGCTGATTTGGAGAAAGAGAACAATTACAGTATATTTATTCAGATAAAATATATCTGCTGCAACACATAAAGAAGCTACCAGACAAGATAGTACCTGTGGGCATTATCTTCAGCCAGATGTAATCATAAAGCAAAGGCAAAATAATATTAACAAGAAATTAACTCAACTTGAGAACTGTTAATAATTTAGAAGTCTAATAAAACAGCATGCTGATCCTAAGAATATTCATGAAGGGCTGTAGGAGTAAATCAAGAAAGATTTCTTCTGCAGTTATGTTTGGCTGACTGCCCAGGCAGTAAAATAGTTTCCACAAGGGACAAAGAACTAGAAAAGAAATACTGAGCTACAGAAAACATGATAAAGCTTTAAAAATGGACGACTACATAGAAGGAAAACAGCTCTTTTGGATCCAACCTGTGGGTGCTCCAGCTGAGAAAAACTCTGCTCACTTCATGTGCAACTGCTTTTTCCCTAAAGAAATACATAGCAAATTTAATCCTCTGTAAAACAGACTGCCCTCCCCCCTTCTTTCCTCCTGAGGAAAGTTTAAGATCTGGCTGGTTGGGAGCTGCTTTTGGATCTGGAAGACATGCTGGGTTACATTTTTCTGTCTGTAAAATACCAGTGTTCTCCCACCAAGCAACAGAGCCAGGCTCAGTGGGGAAGTGGTGCGTGTAGGAGCAATGGCAGAGGGCAGAGAAATGTTGTCTGTGGTGAAGGCACTGCAGGTGGAACTGGAATTGAGAAGAAGCCTGAGGGCCCCAATAGGACTTGGGGGGGGGGGGGGGGGGGGGGGGGGGGCTGGTGGTTGCTGGGGTCAGCGTGACCCTCTGGTATATTTGCAGGGATGTGAACAGCAACCACATCTGAGTGTAGATGCCCTGCTGCCAGTTCTGGGTGCTGCTCACAGGTGCTTCCCAGGCCTGTGGGTATTCACACCCTGGGAATCACTGCCTTGTGCTTTGCTGCCAAAAGTCTGGGAGCTGGCACCTATCTACAGTTTATCTAGTTTATTTGCAAACCTGGAGCCAGGTGAAGTGGGKTTTTTTTTCTACTTGACTGTTAAGTTTCTCTTTGTGGCTTTTAACCTACTGCTATGTGTTTTATTTGCAGCTTGGAAATTTTATAAGGAAACTCCCAGTCTGCAGAGCTGCCATGGGATTTTAGACACAAAGGACATGGTATGAAGCAGTTTGCGTTGTGGCTGGTGCAGGATACGTGCTCATTTCAATTTTGCCTTCTAACAACTGAGATCAAAATGATGCAAATGGCAGTGGTGTGCAGACAGCAGACCCTGATGTCACCTCCATTCAACAGTTCATCCTCTGGTAAATCTAATAACATAGAAATAAGTGATTTATTTTTCTTATCTTCGCAATTAATCCACATCTTCCCAATGCCATCCAAAAGTTGATAGTACTGTGAAAAAAACACTGGTATTTACAGTAACAGATCTGTATTAAAGCAATGAGAAAACAATAGCAATGTTCCCTGCCCTCAGATAAGCCAAAAATAGTTTCCCCCCCCGCCGCTTGATTTCTCTGAGGTTTATGATAATCTGTTTGCTGTTTTTCAGGCTGGTAGGAGATATGCTATTAAAAGATACATTTATGGATTAATTRTTATCTTATTTTTTCCTTTAAATTGTATGTTGAAGTTGTGACTTTCAGATAGTAGCATGAAACTTTTACTGTATCATTAGCTGTGATAAAATTCCAATTAAATTCATTGTTAAATTCAGGTGACAGACACATGAATCACTTTTCAAGTGCAATTGTATGTGTACTAATTTGTCTGCCTGAAAACCGTATTTCTTGTTTTCTATGTACCACTGTATTTTGCCACAGGCATAGATACATTAACCATTAACACCTGTATTTGCTTAGCCGTACTAGTTTTAGTTAGACTGGCAGCCTTTCCTCCGCAACAAATGAAAAGCCGATTAAAACTATCACTTACGAAAAATGCATAATACCAGCAGCAGTGTCATTGCTGTGCCATGCACATTCACTTGTATGTATGTGCGCTCAGTCAAGGTTCAATGTCTGGCATGATTAAGCCCAGAATTAGAGGACTGTCARCCTGGAAGGCTCAGTTGAACCCAGCTGCCAAAAGATTATGGAAGAGGGCTTATTCCATATGGATTCTGTAACTTCAAAACAGTTCCTTTAAGTTCACTTGGAAGTGGCTGAGAAAGGTATAAATCATGGGGCAGCTGTATTTTTGAGTGTGTATGGTGGGGGGGCATGTGAGAATGGTTTCCTAGTGTAGGTGCTGAAGGATGCAGTAGTGTAGTCACATGAGAATTGCCTTTCGTGATAATCTGATGCAAAACTGTGGGCAGAAGCTGTGTTACTGCTGTTTAGAGATGTTTAAGCTTATCATGAAAGTGAAGGAAATAGGATGGTATACTTTATATGCAAAAGATCTGCCAGAAAAGAAAAACTCCTATGAAACTATCTTTATATATCCAAAAAGGCAAAATTTAAATGTATTATCGCTTTACTTCATAATTATATGCTTTGTCTTCTGAGAAAGGCTAGGTAAAAATGTGTGTATTTATGCACTCAAATTGTTTACCTTCACAACAGGATTTGCTTTACTTGCCTAAGAGAACCTCCACAACACGTACCTGAGGAGTAATAGTTGCTAGACTGAATTTGCTAGATAGATAATGTGCACTCAAATGGAATAATTTGAAATGCCTGTGCTGCTAGATACATAGTTTCACTAGTAGTTCTATCTGCTTCAATAARTTGAGCTGAAGATTATTGTAGAGTTCAGTGTTTCACCTTTTAGAAAAGAAGGCCTTGATTGCTACTTTCTTAAATTCTTGAGTGAGGTTTACAGAAGACTTAATTTTTTGTTTTATTGGATCTGTTGTGTAATGGACACAGGTGTGAGCTTTTAAGCAGAAAACTATAGGTACTTAGAGTTGAGGGAAAGGTGGTAGAAATATAAAACAGCTGTGTGAGAAGAATCTGTCTCTTGACCTCTTGTTTTTTATTTAGAATTAGTGCTGCCCTAGTCATTGTCTTACCATATCCTGTGGCTGAAAAAGAAAACATGTGAGGATCTTCCCATACCTGCCTATTTAATTGCATGTGTTAAAGGGGGCGTGTGTGTGAATAAATATATAGCCATTGCATTCCTGTGTACCTAAAATGAACTTTTATAGAGGAGATTGAAGGGTGTTCAAGAGGCTGGAAGTTCTGAGAAAGGTCAAGGTTCACAGTGAGGATTAATAATGCCTTTTTTGATTCATTATTGATCTTGAGCAAAAGTTAC
This sequence comes from Rhea americana, assembly GCF_003343005.1. NCBI lineage: Eukaryota > Metazoa > Chordata > Aves > Rheiformes > Rheidae > Rhea > Rhea americana. Next base: position 5,742,763 of record NW_028186756.1, read on the forward strand.
ACAATGAATTGTCCCTTCCACAAAGCTTTGATCTACCTGGAATCTCCTGATGTGGTAAGTGCTAATTGACTTTCTCCCTCAGCTTTACTGCTTTGACAAACACAGTTGTCAAAGAGGGGGTGGGTATGCCCTTGGGTGTGGGAAGAACAATGATTGGTTCCTTTTGTGTTCTTTTATTTAAAATAGTAACTGTGCAGAAAATACATACAGACGTCTGGGTAATATTGAACTGTTAGTATATAAGCTGTTCTTAGTGTCCAAAATGTTTTAAAGAACTTTACTGACTTTTATTTATGCTCACAATAAATCTCTATCAGCAGATTTAAATTAAAATGTAAACTGGCATGGCTAAGAAATAAGTGCAAGTTTTGTTCTGCAAACTTTGTCCAAATCACTAGTAAAAGCACAGATGGATAAGAGTCTGCTCTCAGGGAACAGAATGGTGATCTTAACCCAAGGGGCTGCTGAGGAGCATACAAGTCTTCTGGTTCMTCAACTATGCCATCTTAGTTTGAGGCACATTTTAACTGCAAAGGGAGCTCATGTGACTGGGATTTGCAAGCCTGTTCCAAGTTAGAATTTCATCTACAGTCCTAGGGCTGTTGCTAGAAGAGGCTTCTGAAGATTCCTCCCACTGTTTTTGTTACTGTAGTAGGGCTCCTACTAAATTTTGCCAGTTTGTTCTGGGCAAAACAAAGACATTCAGGGAAACGATGCAGGACAATCAGCCCTGACAAAGTCCCCACTAGTAGGCTTTTCTTATTGACCAAACTTTGTTTAGGAAGTATGTTTTGAATCTAACTTAATCCTAATTTGAGGCCCTTTGTTGTATGATTTTGTGTGGTCTATCTTGGTGTAACATTTGTGATGCAAATAGAAGTCATCTTTTAGAAARTGTTTGACTAGGAGAATGAACATCTCATGTTTAGAACCATTAGTGCATGTAATGCATGAAATGCTCTAGAAAAGAAAAATACAATGTTGGTTCTTCAATTATGTTGCCCCGCTAGATAAATATGTGGAGAAGTGTAGAGATTTTAAGGAGTTGAAACAGGAAAAGTTTGGGAGAACAGCTAGAGGAGGAAGTGAGAGGAGACAAGTTAGGTCTGGGAGGAAGGATAGTAAGTAGTAAGAAAACCTTTTTTTTTTTTTTTTTAACTTCATGTGTATTTATGTACCCTGTCCATTTAAGACTTGTTTATTCCTTTGATTTAACTGAGAGAAGGAAATATTGACTCGATGTCACAGAATGTAAAGTTGGATAGCTGCTGATGTATGAGTATTTTGGGAAAGTGACAGGATCAATAATCCTTTTAACATTTCAGGATTCAAAGACTGCTTGTTTAATACTAATGAGAAAGTTAACATAAATATGGAGTGTTATACAGGTAGGCTACAATTGGTCTCAGACATTCAGAGCATATAGATATTTACTGTTACCTACCTATGGTACCCACCTACAGTAGTAGAATYTGATCCATCCCCTACTTGAGTCAGCTGAAGTTTATTTGCTTTCTAGAGCAGGTTAGAGYTTCACTTTCCATGCAATATCTGTATCTCTCTTCTAATGTTGCCCAGATACTGACTCATAGCCTATTTTTATTCAAAATTTAAAACATTCAGCTTCTCAGTTTTCTTTCAACTTCTTTCTAGTAAAATAAAATGAATTTCAGTATTTCAAGAATCTGTTTCCATTGACCCAGAGAAGTAGTTAGCATCATGGCCATCCTACTTTTGTCCAAGGCAAAGCTGACTTTCCATTTTTACCTCTGAGGAACTTCTGCTGCTGTATCCGCACAGAGAGAAGATATGTACTGCATGACCAGCCACTGAGAGTTATTAGCCATTGCTATCACTTCCTTATTGCTTGCAAGGAGTGGCTGAAATCTGAGGGGTCCACTCTGAACAGTTTTGACTACCCCAACAGACTCTGCAAGTGTTTTGTTACTGACTGTAATGGGAGAAGGGATGYAAGTGCTTTCTTTGCAGATGTAGAAAATAATGTCTAATATGCAATTAGATTGCAATGAAAAATGATATATATGTGCTAAGTAATTATTTATGAATATATATTCCTAAAGTTCTGCCAATATGCATTTATTCGCTACACTGATAATACCACTAATAATGCAAGTGCTGTTTGTCRTCCATGCAACAACTCTCTTGTGAGCTAATGAAACTTTCTAGCTGTTCAAGATAGCTTTTTTTTTTTTAAGAAAATAAATCAATACTCCTCAATATGAAGACATTTTGATATTGATATCTATTTTTTCTAGCTGGTAAAGTATGTTTAAGGTTTTGATGTTTTTAATGGAAAACATTCAAATAAATTATTTCCAGTGCTAATGTTAATTGAAAATATAATGGCTGTCATAGAGCCATGTGTTGCCTGTTGCACGCCAGTGCCAGTTCTGTTTATCTGTCCCTGGAAAGCCCAGAGCAATATGGTAGTCTTGCCACAAAAAAGGCAGAATGTGGGAAATTTTAGAGTAAGCCTCCAGATATTATCTTGGCCTTCCTTGGAAGATGTTACCTCAGGAAAGCACAGGCTAAATACTGTATTTTTGGCTTGAAGTAAGATAATTAGTGACAGGGATTTCTGGGACTTCCTTGTATTTTTTGGTGGTCTCAAGTTTCTCAAGTGCTATGTCTAGGTACTGCAGTTACAACTGTGATATTGAGCAGAGAATTGGGCAGYGAAGAAAAGTCAAGCTGTTGTCTAACCTTAAAGAATTTGAAGATTTCTCTWATGTTTATTTTATACTCCTTTAAATGAAAGGGAGAGGGAAAGAATATGGGGAGGAGATAAAAAAGCAGTCTTCTGCTCTTTGTTAAGACTTCCTGTCTGCTACTGGTTGTGTCTTCAACACTAGGAACTGAATTGAATCTCCTAAGATAGCTTACATTKGTGACTAGACAGATACCCTTGTTCTGACAAAAGAAGGAAATAGTCTCTTCAGGAAAGACCAAAGACAGATTTTTAGCTCCAAGAGAAGGAGGGTCTTTAGAAAGCTCTGGGTGAAAAGAAAAATTTAGATTTTTTGCTATCAAYGGCACTGAGAGATGTTAGTGATGCAAGTTCCTACCTTTCTGAGACAAATAGCAATTCTCCTATGCCTGCCCCTATGCCTGAATAAGTGTTGTGGATGCCAAAGCTAATACGTGTGTCAGTATATTAACTGTATCATGAGTGCTCAAAATTATTGATACTTGCAGTGATACCTCGATTGCCATTGGAGCAGGTGGAGTACAGCATGATTGTCTACCAGCATTTCTATTCTTGRTATAACTGCTATACCGGATGATCCTTCAGGTCTCCACAGCATTGGATATTCTAGCACAGTGGTCAACCAAACAACCCCTGAAGTTGCTTTGTGCTGCTGCTTTCTGGGGATTGAGGTGGCAGCTTGATGTGGCTCCTTCAAAAATCAGTGGTGGCATCCTTATTTAGTCAAGGTGAGGTCTACCTCCGTTGGAGGACACAAGTCAGCCTAACCCGAGTTTAGATTTCCTTAGTTTGATCAGTGTGTGTTATACCATCAAGTGTTTCAAGTGATTCTTTCTTTATTAAAAGTAAACAGATCCAGGAACTAAGGAGATTTGATCTTTGATTACTTTAATAGCTTTTCCTAACAGTGTCACTATGTGGTTTGTTTCTTGATATTCCTGATACATTCCTTAGTTTTTGCTTTTCATTAAATCATGGTTGAACTTTGTTCAAGTTAGCACAGGGCTGACTTTCATATTTTCTTTCAGCTCAYGCTTTGTTCTTGTTTTAGTTGCCAAAAGCAGCAGTCATCCAAATTCTGAACACAGCTAACCAAAGTGTAGATTTTCTGTCCTACAATAGTTTATAACTGCAATTAACAAAATATTTTTTTAAATAACAATGTCACAATTCTTTGGTATTTTTAAGAACTTTAATGTTTATGACCAGGAAAAATACACTTGCAACAGAAATGTCCTTATCTAAATAGAAAAACATTTATGTTGCAGTGTTTTTGAATAACAGGTGGGATAAAATTTACCACTGAGAGAACAAAATACACTAAGTAGTTTAGATAATGAAAGTATTATATCTTTGTTTTCCTATGTTTAAATGTTRCATTTTAATACATTAAACTGTAAGCATGATTGTAGAGGTAGAATATTTGATAGAAAATTCATTAATAGTAATCTACACCATTAATACCAATTCTAATGCCATCACCTCAGTTCAGTGTAAAGTAATTATTTCTATAACTTGTATTCTTATCATTRAAATATAGAGGTGTCTAACAGGAAGCATCTATCCAATCAATTTACAAATTAAAATACAATTTTACTTTTGTTTTCTTTAGATTTGGTATGATTTTTGTCAACTTCCACATCTTTTAAATATCATGATCATTATTACCTAAAATTTGTAAGTAATGCATCAGAAAATATTGATTCATTAAAATTCAAACATTTCAAATTGTCTTATCCTTTTTAGAGGAAAATATACTTCTGGTATATTTAAATTCAGTAAACTCTCTCCCTTTTTTTCTGTAATGCTAATTTTAAGTAACTTTCTTGTCTAAGTGACCTGATTTGTTTCAGACAACTCTGGAAAAGGAACTTCACTTAGAGGGGCAAACAGCAAGTTCCAACTCTACTTGATTGGTCCTGCATGCTAATGAAGAGAAAGGAATTTGAGGTTTCACATGAAGTTACAAGGTCAAGAGAGAGACTGACTTTTCATTGTGAAAACTACAAGCTCTAGTTGCAAAACTTTTGTATTAAGGAAATCTGCTAGGAATGAACTTTTCATGAAGAAAGAAAAGGTCGGTGAGATAGGAGGACTGATTGTGACTATCAGATCATGTCTAGAGAAACTGGGGACAGTTCTGCATGTAAGACTAAAATTCCAACTATTTGCATTCTTCCCTTTTTAAGTAAAGGCACCTACTAATTTTACCTAAAGCATTTTTCAGATTAAGAATTTTAGTACTGTGATAGGTCAGGTTCTCCAGGAATCTCAAGAACCTGCATGTGCAGATAACATTGACTTCAAATGAGATTTGTCTGTGGCTCCTTTAGGCTTCTTTCRGGAGTCAAGCTAGAGAACAAGATGAATGCTTAAATGCTACCAAAACAAGTAACAGTTTTAGCATTTTGTATACAAGAGGTGAATTCAATTCAGCATGCCTTRCAGCCTTGTAGTAATTTGCAGCAGTACGCCATGAGTTTAAAATGTTGACATCCTGATGTGGTAACATCRTGCAACTCATATGTTATCCAGTGCTGCAGGGCAGTGATAAATCAGGCTTCGTCTTAGCAGTAATTAGATACAACATAGCTTATTCTGAAATATATTCAAGGAAAAGGATGAGGTTAAACTTCAATGATTGTAGCAAATTTACATGTCTGTTGTGGAGAAGATATTAACCAGCTACTTGCTGCATGTCATTCTTTGACAAGAGCCTACTTATATCTCTCCACACTGAAAAGCTACACATAAGGTCTGAAGAGGAAGTAATACAACTCACTTAACTCTGTTCATCATTTCAGCTATGAATTGTGAAACCAATTGTTAACAAAACTGGATGGGAGACTGRAAGTGAACAGGATTTTGAAAAGGTCAAAGACATGAGCTTTTTACCTTGGTTTCAGGTCTGAGATCTACCAGCAAGATGACTTTTGAGACTGTCTAGAGGCTGTTAATATTAAAGATGAGAAAGACAGAAAGCTCCAGCTCAGTGGCCTTCAGTAAGGGGGACAGCATCGGGTCATCTATCCGCCTTGGGCTTTCAGCATTACAAAAGTATGTCATTTGTTTGTTTCCTAGTTTGGTATTGTAGGGAACATACAAGTATCTTATATGAAARACACTAAAGTGTTTTAAAACATTGCTATTGTTGCAAAACAATCTCCAATTAGGTGACCACGTACTGCTTTTTCTCACAGAATTCCTGCAGTAAGTTAGGGTTGTCTGGTGAAGCATAATCTTGTGTATGTTTTTTGTCCCAGAAGGTGAAAGGTGTTCTGTGAATGAGGTAAAGAATTTCAGGAAAAGAATGAACGGTATGCTTTTTGTCAATTGAATTTTACCCTGTGTTTGTGCTGCACTTCTGCTGTGAGAGTGCAAGCCATCTATATTGGGTTTCACAGGTCCTTTTCAACTTTGTATTTCTTACCCACTGTGTTTGAGATCCTGAGATATGATCTATAAAAGTGCTGATCACTCACACCTACAGGAGTGATCTGATCACTCATACCTACAAGGAGATATGATTTTTTTAAAAAACCTGTATTAGACGGTTATGTAACAATGTGAAAAATTTTGGAAAGTCAGCTTCTAGATGAGGAAAATAGGTGGCCCATTTTGGCCTTCATCTGAGTTCTCCCTGTCCTTTACTCCAGTTTTTCATCACATGGATGTTGGGAAAACTGACATGACTGTRGTAGAGTTTGTGGAAACAAACAGTTCAAAGGACTGCAATAGCATGCAAGAAATGAGGCATGATTTTAAAGAGTACTGTTTGTCCTGGGTCCCAAATGGGGTCAGACTGTGGGGAGAAATTGGGTGTAGTAACGTCCTTGAAGATGGTCATATGTGCAAGGTAAATTCAGTTCTGCTGTTTACTTTTAGGCACTTCAATTGTATCTTAGTACTCTTTTCATTAAGACTTCTGTGCTTGTGGTTCCTTCAAGCCTAAATTTTTATCAAAGCAAATGTGTTAAAACAGTCTCTACCCCCTTCACAGTATGATTAACTGATGATGGTGATAAGCTTCTATCCTGTATGTGGACCAGCATTCATGGAACACTGAAACCCATCAGCAAGATTCTCAGACAGCAGAGCAATGGTAAGACTCCAGTACCTCAGTTCTCTTTCAGACTTCATTTGAAGTGGCTTGTTAAATATAGACATTTTATCCTATTTTCTTCCTAATCATGAGTCCAACCCTTTAGTTCAATCTACCTACTTTTAGTTTTCATGGGTCCTCATTCCTCTCTCCATGGCTTTTTAGTCAGTCTTTCTGTCTTCCCTGCTCATTATAGTCTTCAAGTCCCTCAACATTCTCTGCCCTGCTGGCTTTTAGAAGCTGATAGAAATATTGCCAATAGTGTGGTATTGCAGAGGGGGTAACCTGATCACAGCTGCTCCCCCTTTAACAGCTTGAGTACCTTGTGATTGCCCAGAATGGCATGCATCTGCAAGAAAAATTCTGCCGAGGTTGCAGTTTCTACTGAGCATGTGCAAAGTGTTTTTTTTTAAAAAAAAGATGGCTTATAACATTACTATGTTCATCAAAGTTGAYAGCTAAATCAATGCTTATTTTTGGTTGCTGATATTTTTGAAGTTAAAACTTCTGCTCAGTTTCACCTTTTAAGACCTGCAGGGGCTTTGTTTCTGTTTTACTCTTCTGATCTTCTAGTTACAATTTCTGGTGGATTTTGGAGTCTATATCCTGCTGTGCCCCCAAATGGCTACTTTCTTCTAGGAAGCTTGKCTTCTGAACTTTAAAACTCCTAGGGCATTTCTGAACAAAGCTGGCTCGTGCTTTTTTGTGCTGTGACTTAACCTGATGCGTGGAAGGTGCTTTAACTAAAAAGTGATCAGAGATATTTGACCTGAATAAACATGTAATCAGTGCATTTATCCCTCTGCATTTTTTTTTACCTGCATCATTTGGACCATTAAATGCTATTGCCAAATTCTGGAGAAAGAGCTTTTGAAAAGGGCATGCTAGTTTGAGCTGCTCATCAAATGCAGATCCTGCAAGACTCCTCTCATTGACTCAATGAGAGTCAATGATGGCATCTGGAATGTTGCAGGAGGGACTAATTGAACCTTGTTGAAGCATCATGCTTAAGGGTGCTGRAGTAGACTCAGCAGAGAGGCTTTGGGATCTAGTACAATTGATAGCAATTGTAGTAGGAGATAGGACACAGATTGGACAAATATTTTTTCTGGGTTCTGTCTCCATTTATAGTAATTGCAAAGAATGATTCTACATTATCATTCTGTTATCAGACATAGTGGAAATTATTACACCCTGCATTCACACTCATGATAGTGCCTGTTTCTGAATACCTTGTGGATTTATCTTGATCTGTTAGGCACTAAATTCTGTAAGCTGACTTGAGAGCCATGTTTCCAGTATTTCTTGTGGACCAGAAGCAGCCTGCTGTAGGGGTTGTTGACTACCAGGGGTCATGCCTGGCCTGTTGGTGGGCTGCTTTGGGAGATCCAGGTCATTTTCCGCACATGAGGAAGCATGGATCATAGGCAGTTGCAATCAGTTTGCATAGCTTTGTGGACCATAATTTGGGAACTACTGGCTTAGAAGCATAGCCACTCTGCTGCTGTTAATACAGTAAACTCATGCAGTAGTGCAAGAAATAGTCACAGTGGCTACAAACAAATTATTTTCTGCTTCTGAACCTTCTACATCAGAGACCTATTCCCGAAGATGAGCTGTGAATAAGGAGGCRGTGAAAAAAGAATGGAACAATCTGATCTTGACAGAAGACATTGTTTGCTATTATGATTGCTACTTCTGTGCTTTTGTTGGTTTCACTACTGTTGCCTTTTATCAAGGATAATAACAGGTGTCATTAAAGAATACTAAAGAKAAGCAAGCCTTTGCTAATTTTTCAAAGGCCTTATCCAAACTTTGAGCAGCTTTTATTCTGCCCAATTACAGATCYCCTACTCATCCTCTCCTGTGACATTTGCTTTGCTTTCCACAGTTTGCATGCACATGGGAGCAGGATCTGTTTTAGTGGGAATCATTCTTCTCCTGCTTTATAAACAGAATGATACCACACAAAATATCACCTTAGCCTGAACAAAGTGTACTTTGGTGTCCTTGTCATAAAGTGCTAATTGCAAGGTTTTAATGTTTGAAATGGTGAGTTGCTTAACAGAAGGTGACCTCTGTTAACAATGCCTGAATACTGATGAGCTTATTCACTTCTCCTCTGAGGCAATTTTAACGATGGGAATATACGGTCAGCTAGATTTCAGTATTAACAATAAATGGAGGTCAGATTTTTGAAAAAAAAATTACACTGAGGATGCTGTCTAAAATACCCTCTAAGAGCTGCAGTGACTATTAATCCAGAATACCAAATGAAAGAATAGTTTGTAAATGTTTAAATATTACGTCAGTCTTTGCCAGAGACCTGCATTAAAGAATTCAGTAGCATTGCCTAACATCTTGTTTGCACAGGTTTTCCCTGTTTTCAGAGCTTCTCTCTTTATTGTACTCACAATGTAGCTTGAGAAATTGCCTGTGTCAATATGCATGTGCATAAAGCTGTTTCTCAGGGGCTGTGCTGCAGTGTGCTTGCCTGCCTTCMAGAAGTTCTTGGGCAAGTGCAATCTCTTTGAGGATTACCTAAACTGTAGAGGTGTTTGCTGGAATGGCAGTGGGGAGGGCCAGGAAGTCTCTGGTTCTTCGGTACACCCAGCCCTTCTCTGGCCAGCACATCAGAGCAGGAGCTGGCAGTACTTAATTTGCATGTTTGTAGGCCAGACAGGAAACAGGAGAAGCTGTGACTGAGGCATTCTGTTGATTCAGTRCTTCTTGTGGTGGTACAGCATGTGCCTCACCCAGTGCTCTGTACTTTGAAGTCAGTAGAAGTAGTGTCTTAGAAATGACTCTGATAACGYGTTTGGCAGAGATCGTTGTATGAGATCACTTGTGTAGGACTTGGGAGAGTGTGGTAGGGCTGTATGACTCACTTCAGCCAAAGGAAAATAATTGTATGAAATGAAGGCTTATGAAAATGCAGTTTAGAGATTTATCAACATTACAGTTCAAGCATAGTGGTTCAGGCAGATCCATACTGTGACAGGTACTTCACTTACTCACCAAATGTGCTAGAAAAGGCTACAGTTATTAATGCAGTATTAATGCTTTTCAAATGTCTTTCTCATTTTTGGCATAGTAACTTTCTTACGTAGYAATAAACCTTTGTTTAGTACATAAAGCAAAATGGAAAGTATCAGTTTTTTATTTTTCAAATCAGTTTGGAGATAAATGGTTTCTGGCAATTGAAGCTTTATGTAGTGGTTAGTCAAGTCTTTTCTATAATGCACAAAAAAATAGCTGATATTTGCCATTTGTGATTAATTATATTGATTCACAGAGGACAGCATGGTTCTGTGAGAGTTTGAGTGAACTGATCAGTTCCAGCCATTTGTTTGGGAAGACATACCTTCTTAGAGTGACTTGATGTGTAATGTAGAGGCAAATTCCTTAGATTTGATAATTATATGGTGTTTGGAGTTACTGCTTTGAGCCAAATGCAACTTCTCTTTGCAGTACAAGTGGTACAGCAGAGATGACAAAGTTCACATACTTTGTAGAGTAAAATAAAATTATTTTTCTTCTGATACTTGCATTAATTTCTTTGTAACACCTCCTCGTTAGATGCTGACTTTTGGGATTATTATCAGCTGAGGTAACTYTTTTTGGCTCAAGAACTTTGAATGCTAAGAAAAGTGCAATTTCCCAATGAAACTGAGGAAATCCTCCTTTTAGGAAAAAGAATGTATGTGGGAACTTTCCTGAAAGCATCCCCAAGTATGTAAATGCTRCCTTACGGGATCTGCTATGGGTCTGATAGTACAACCATTTATTACAGATTTATTTGCATTAGTAGGATTTTCTCACTAACAAGATTACTGTGCTGAATTTCCGTTATCTTTTAACTTGAGTCTGTCAGGGATGCTGATGTTTTGGGATACTCTGCCTTATGGTATTATCCATGTGTGTTAATAGCACTTATGCAAGCATTACTGTGGACCCCAAAGCCTTCAGTATATGCCACAGCATATTGTTAAGCCATGTCAAATTTGATGCTCAGTGTTGGTGATAGCTGGAGGAGGCTTGCATCCATGTGGGCTTCCAGTGCTTCTAGCAGAATGGTTGTGAAGGAATGTTTTGAGATGTCTCCAGTTCAGACAAGGCTTGGTTTTAAGCTTTCCCATGACATTCCTGACTAATCACACCTAAAATGGTGTTTTATTTCAGGAGCTGAATGACAGGCAAGTGAGCTATCCATGTAGCCAGAGCAGAGTGGACATCTGGGATGTGGGACCTCATAGATCATCACAATCCATCAGAGATACTGTTAGGGCCCTGATTTCGGTGTTTGCAGTCACTTGGCTGGCATCGTTTCAGTTTATTCTTTAGCATCAGAAGTTGGGTGCTGTTTGAAAAAATTTTTTTATCTGTATAATTTGTTCTTCTGGTGGATTGAGCTTGAGTTGATTGCTAAATACTCATGTTAGGCAAACCAGGAAATCCATATCAAGTACCGCTTAACATATTTGCATTTGTGAGACAGCCTTTATGGTAATTAAGCACATGTGCAATAGCAGAATAATTCTTTGCTTCTTCAGTCAGAAGTCTCCAAATGAAAATGACAGAAGTGTCATTTGGGGATACRCTGCTAAATACATTTCCAGCTATCAGCTGATCTATCCTAGGACAGTTGCTGGTACTTATAAGGTACAGTGTTTACAGATAAAATTAGTTCCAAAATATGCAATCAAATATACTGAACAATATTCAATATTCATGACTTGGTTGYGTATAGTATGCTCTATATTAACTGATTCCCCCCCACCCACCGCCAGTTCTTGATTTGGTTTGGGCACTTCCAATTATGCATAGAAAAGAAATGTAAGAACCATGAAAGAATAAACTTCACTGTAGAAGTCCAGAAAAAATAATTTATTTGAATGTATATGCACATAACATATGCATATGGACTTTTGAACTATACCTCCCAGAGAACAATAGGATTGTGGCAGACTATTTTAGCTACYGTTCTTGTAAGATGGATAAGCTTATGTTGAGCGCATAACTGAAGCTTGAAAACATGTTTACTTATAGAGCAGAGAAACAGGCTATCACCACCCCATTCTCCTGAGGTGTTTAGGTAAAGCAAATCTGTTATAGCAAACTAAGGCATTCAGTATTGTTTGCAAACATCTGAAAACATTTATCTTTTTAGTTTTTGGATAACTGCTGTCTTCCAAATTATCCTTATAGGTATTCCAACAAAACAGCTAGTTTGCATTACAGAAATATTTAGATGGAATAAAGTTTCACAGTTCAGTTCTGAGCTGGTTCTATTTTGAGCATTGATACCAGCTCCAGTGGAAGATGTCACCAGTCTGGGGACTACTGATATGAATCCCTTGGTGTTTTTCAGGTAAGGTCCTGTATTTCTGCTTCAGATTTTCCAGACACAATGAGTGCACGTGTAGTTTAATACATGTGCAGTAACATTGCAAGTGCAGCAAGTCTCCTGTGGCTTGTATGTATTGGAGGTACTGCACAAATCATGCCCACAGCAAGTCAGTGCGTTCTCCAGTTGATGTGCACATTAAGGCCCAGGGCTCTAGAAAGCATCAGATTTTTTATGTGCTTTTGCTATTTATGCATTGTACCTGCTGTGAATTAACTGCACCTGGTAAATCCACTGCCCTGGCTCTGAGTAAGCTGCAAGGCATCCAGAAATCCCAGACAAACCTTCAGAATTTTCATATTCCCTTTGGATAATATTTGCAGGTGCAAAAGAGGAGCATCTAGGAAAAATCTGTATTATAGAGCTGTTTTCAAAGCCATTTTTCTTAGTGCAGATAACTTCAAAGTTACAGAAATATCACAACCTGCACAATSCCAGAGGCACAAAAAAACTAATCCACCCTGCTTCTGAAGCAGGCTCTCCTATCTTTGAACTTTCCACTTGGCTAGTGATTTTTCTTTCCAAATGCTTGTCCTTGGTATAAAAAAGTGACAAAACAAGGCATTTCTGCCTCAGAACTCATGCTGCCAGCATTCTAATTTTGGTAAGAGCAATACAGTCCTGAAGCACAGAAAGAATAAAAGTGTAGATTCCATTATAGATGGAATAATTCTTTACTTCCCTATAAAAGCAGACTTTTTCTGTAGGGTTTCTTTTTAGTAGTCTGATTTTTGAGACATTGATATTTGCCACTATGTTTCACTGTTTGTCAGCCATTTACAGTCAAAGGGGCACTTGGCATTTGTGGGAAAAAAAAGAAAATACATGTGCCATCTTGGGCAGCATTGCCAAAGTAGGTTTTCACATACAAGTGAGTGAAAAATTGGCAGTATGTTTGGTGTGTTTTTCATCACTTGTTGCATGTCTGGGGATACTTATTCATAGTCTTTTAACTCACTTTTTTAATAGTTATGTTGTGTGCTGCTTTGTGGTATCCTCTTAGTCACTTATAATTGCAAAAATGTTTGAAATATAATGTAAATGTTAACTGGCTGAAGCACTGATTGACAAATAGGATTAAAATGCTGTATGACTCGGCTTCTCTAAATGTTAGCTCTAATGCACTCGATTTCCTCATTCCCCAAGGTTGCAATGCGTGTGTGGAGAAAAGCATCGTTGGAATAACACTAAATATTCCCTCTGCCGGAAAACTACTGCGGTAAGCGCCTGGAGACTCCTGGGAGGCAGTAAACGAAACGGGGTTAAGGTCCTTTATTTTATA
>NW_028186756.1:5757681-5793612 GCF_003343005.1 Rhea americana
TTTTTCATCTGTCTGGATTGGGATTAGATAATGTATCAGTATCTGAACTTTATCTCTGATTAAAAACAAACTCTGCAACTTGTAGGAGGTAAAGTTAAGAATGCAGAACTATAAAGTCTCTACATTTGTCAGAAATATTTCACTTTCCTTTGAATACACTGCTTTTCATAACCACCTGGAAATACGTGAATATATATTGCTCTAGGAAGAAGCAATGAAATAAAAAGGGAAGTGAAAAATACTGTAATGTTGGCTAGCCAACTGAGAAGGGAACCTTTGGATTGCTCTATGTTTAAGGAATTAACCCCCAAAGCTATAGTTCCCTACAAAGATAATAGATATTCTTGATGTTTGTGTATTTTTAAGTATTCTTCTGGGCTTAAAAAAAAAATTTCAGGAGGCATGTAGTCTGCATAAAGCAATTCTTACTCACCAGTGCTCAAAATAATTTAGCCTGATTCTGTTCCATCGTTGTAGGTGGCAAGAATGTCCTTTTTATAGTTGTGGATGACCTGCGTCCTGTTTTGGGCTGTTACGGAGAAAAGATTGTAAAATCTCCAAACATTGACCAACTTGCATCTCAAAGTGTTGTGTTCAGCAATGCATATGCACAGGTAACATGAGTAACTTAATAAAAATGGTTCTCTCTGCTAAATGCTGTGTGGTTTCATCACAGCAAGTGTTGGGAAGAACTTTGAAAAGTTGTTGGCTACTGGAGTTACTTTAAAAATAATAAAGGAACGGTTAGGTTAAGCTGGACTGTATGTACCTGTCTGCTAAAATGAGAAAAATGAAAATGGGTCACGTGGATACTAATATTTGTATAACCCTTGGCATAGTATAATACTAAAACGTTTTCACTGGTGATGCAAAGTCTACTTAAAAGTGTTGTTTTACCAAATTATAATTCTTTTCTTTTGATCGTAACAGTGTTGTTATGGAATATTACTTTTACTACTACTTCTGTTCTCGTGAAGGAATCTATTTTATAGACCAGAACTTGTACTCAGGAATGACACTTACTGTACAGGACTCAAAATATCACTAATTATTCTTTACTTAGATACTTTGCATAGGATGTTTCCATTCCTAAGCTTGAACCTGCTGAGAAGTTAGAAGCTTGGGCCTAATTTTGATGGAGAATGAGGACTTTAAAGCAATAAGGCTTGGATTTTGCCACTGTGAGACAGAACTGCTGGGGCTTTTGGACTGTAACCTGGACCTCCCACATATTCATACTTGTTGTTATTCTTAAGGCAGTCAGCTAGACCTTGGACTTTTGTCAGCACAGTCCATCTGCCACTTCTACTTAATTCTGTATGAGTATGAGATTTCAAAGGTGTCATCTTTAGCATGACCTAATCTTTATTATTAGTTACATAATCAAAGCTTAGTCCATACTTAGGAGTTGGTTGTTTGAGATAATAATAGCTAAGTAAATGCACAATGTGATAAAAGTTTGCAGTTGAAGATTGATACTCATAATAATGATGCTGCTTATTCTAGCTTGAAGTGACATGAAATGTTTTCACTGGTCCCTGAGCCTTTGAGTGTTTTGCTCAGCATCACCTAAGTCACTATGTTGGAGTTCATATGGATATATTCTTTTTATTTAGCACTGATTCTCTTTCTGTGTCTCTCCTCAGCAAGCTGTTTGTGCTCCAAGTAGAGTATCATTTCTTACTGGACGCAGACCTGATACTACTCGACTGTATGATTTCTACTCCTACTGGAGAGTGCATGCAGGAAACTATTCCACGATGCCTCAGTATTTCAAGGAGAATGGCTATGTGACCCTATCTGTGGGGAAAGTTTTTCATCCTGGTATCACTTGAGTTGTTGTGCACTTAACATAGTTGCTATGTATTCTTGCAAACAGACTTTACATTCAAATATGAACTGTGTGATTCTTAGCTATTATTAGCCAACCTGAATTGTTATTATAGGCCAGATTGTACAACAGTTGTAGGTTGTCTTTAAAAGTTAGTGTTTTAGAGATGAATATATTAGATGACTCTTAGCTAGTAAAAATTTTCACGTACTCTCTGGGGGTTGTKAGCATTAGTGTCTGCCATGCTCAAACATGTCTGGAAGTTAGCTGTGTCCAAAGATGAAGTTACAAAACAGCCTTGTTGTCTCAGTCTTTGTTCGGCAGGTACACGTGCTTCATGTTTCACAGTATGCTGCCTATCTCAGTCAGGAGACATTGAATATATGAGTAATACTTCCAGTTAAACTAGGAAATTAGTTCACTGTTTAAAAAAACCCAACACTGAGTTGAAAAATACTTTAACACTTATGTGACCCTTTTCTGGTAGATCTTTACCTTAGARTGGAGCTTGTGTGGATGTGTAGACTTTCAGTTGATAGTAAATCTAACCAGGTACATGCATGAAAACTGTAATTAATCCTGAAATAAGATTGCTCAAGAGGTTTGAGTTATCTTTTCCCCATTACCAGATTTATTTCAGGGACAATTGCCTGTCTTAAACTTTTTGACTTTTATTTCTTAAATATTCTTTCTTTGTTCCCTGAGTTGTCCAGAAAACATTTGAAATGCTTCTGCAATTGGAATACTTAACAAATAGTAAAAACAAATTAAATTTGTGTATTAGTTCTTGCTGCTTTAGTGAACTATTGGAGTGTTTCTAATGCCTTTATGCTGTACACTTTTCAGGGATTTCATCCAATTACAGTGATGACTACCCATATAGCTGGTCCATTCCACCTTTTCATCCTTCTACTGAAAAGTATGAAAATGATCAGGTAAAGATAACTTGTGGGACCCTAATGAAGAAGGGTTTTCTAGATACAATAAAGTTCTTTGTGTCAAGCACCAGCCTATATTCTGTCCTGTTTTTTGGGAGAGAGATGATAACAGCGCAGAAAAATCACTTGTTACTGGTTTTAACAACAATATTTGTATCAGCAACATACTTTTCTTTGTTTAGCATCTGTCCCAAAGACCCGTGGTTGGGGCCACGTTTTCTTGGCAACTGTTTAGTCTAATTCATCTTTCTCCACTGATTATAAGTCAGACATTGTTGGCATTTGCCCAGAAACTAATGAGTTAGTAGTAGCTTCCAAGTAGCTTTCTATGAGCTCTTGGGATCAGAAGGAGCAGTAATGCATATATGTACCCTAACCAAATTTTAACTTGTTGCTAATAGGTTAGAAATCCTATTCATTATAGAAATGTGTTTTCCTATATGATTACTTCTCAGCCTCTGGCCACCTTTAGAGAGAGGATTCTGCTTTTCCGTGCACACACAAGTTGCTAGTGTGTTCTTCAACCCCTACAACTGTCTACCTTAGACATCAACTTACATGGCATCTTTAGTTTGCATAGAAGTTGTGAATTTCCTTATTGTATCCAATCTACAGAGTTTGTTGTGGATAGAATGATTGCTAGAAATGAGTTGGGTTCTAAAATTGTGGAAGAGAGGATTATTTCTTTACTTTTATAGATTTAAGGTACTTAAATAATTCTTTTTTTTAAAAGACTTGTAGAGGAAAAGATGGAAAACTTCATGCTAACTTGGTGTGTCCAGTGAATGTAACGGAAATGCCCAGKGGTACTTTGCCTGATATTCAAAGCACTGAAGAAGCCATACGCTTACTGAGGGCTATGAAAGCCAAGAATCAAAAATTCTTCCTGGCTGTTGGTTACCATAAACCACATATCCCATTAAGGTACCCACAGGTAAGGAACCTTGCACCTGTGGGAAAGAAACTTGGATAAGTGTTACTTTTCCTTTTCAAAGCTGCTTCTAGAAATGGTTTGATATTATTTCTGGAAAGCAAGCTGAAAAACAGCCTTGATTCAATGCAATTTTAGTAATTGTCTGTGTTACACTTAAATACTTAGAAAGGGTGTTGTGACCAGTCAAATAAAAAGAAGACTTCTGCCATAATAGCGTGACTGCTATTGTGTGGAGATGTTGTTCAACTTGATGGAGTATGACATAATGAGGTCTTACAAGATCTTGTTCTTCGTTCACCATTTRAGTCAGTAGCAAAACTCCTGTTGTTTTCAGAGGAAGCACTGTTGGACTTCTTATTTCAATGTGGCTTTTCAATATATGATTTCAGTCTTTGATTTACTGCTGATTTTAGATATAGGAGACTCTTTTCATGTACAGCATCACTTACTAACTTGCCATTTTTCAGAAACTGGTTGGGGCAGASTAGCATAGCGTTGTCATCTTTAATACTCAGGGGAAAAGTCTTGTAATTGGTAAGAAAATTAAAGGGTCATGAGAGGTAAAATGGTTGCTGCTTTACAACACTAAAGTTTACAATAGGCCTTAGAAGTGGGGCTAATCTGTATATGTGTTTGTATTGTAAAGGAATTTCTCARACTGTACCCCTTGGAAAACATCACATTAGCCCCAGATCCTTGGGTGCCTGAGAGGCTACCTTCTGTGGCATACAACCCCTGGATGGATATCAGACAGAGGGATGATGTGAAGGCATTGAATGTTAGTTTCCCTTATGGACCACTCCCAGAGGACTTCCAGGTAAGCAATCAATACAGTGCACTGAAGTCAAACTGCCCTAAATTGCTGAAATGCAAGAGAATAGTTTGCTGCTTCTGGATGTTCCAGAGTACTCAGCACTGGACAGTTTGCAAAAACTATTTGAGGGATGTGTGTTCATTCCTGTGGGGAATGTAGGCATCAGTTATGAACATCCTTTCTGTTTTCATTAGCTAGAGYTGTTTCAGCTGCCATTTAGTGCATCTTCTTTTTGCAAGATTCTGCTGGACTCTCAAGTGTTTATGTAGTTGGATCCTGAGAGAAGGGGAATTGATTTGCAGTATCTTCCTTGAAAGACCAGACCAAGAATTAACCATTTTGAGAAATGGTTAGAATTTTCTAACTGCCCCCTTCCTGGATTCCCTCTTCAGCTGGGACATTAATCAGGCTGCAAACACTTGAAAATAAAGTTTTACAAGGAAAACCCTTCAGTCTTTTTATTTACAGGAGGTCCAGTGGGTGGCTTTGTGGAAAAAAAGACTCTCCTCTTTCTTTTTGTCTGTTGTTTCTTAATAACTTGCAGCGGCAGATTCGCCAGAGTTATTATGCCGCAGTTTCTTACCTGGATATGCAAGTTGGCCTGCTCTTGAATGCTTTGGATGATGTAGGACTCTCAAACAGCACAATGGTAGTTTTTACTGCTGATCATGGTGAGCAATCAAATACTTTCTTCAGCTCAGTGCAAATAACTTAATTGTGCAACTCAGTACTGGCATATTAATCGCATGTATGTTTACATAACTTGCAGCAGTGCACCCATACTTTGTATATTTGGCTAGTCAGTCTCTAATTAATGGATTCTGACACATGATTTTGTGGCTGCACAGCTCTGTTTCCCTGCAGGCACCTCTCTCCCTAATCAGGTGGAGGGTTTGCTAGTGAGTGATGAGGCTGTCTGCCAGGGTACTGGGCTGAGCTTGCTGTATTCCCACCTCCTTCCCCAAAGAGTGACTGCTGCTGGGAAGAATGCTGCTAAAGGATAGCTCCCCCATTGCAATTTGTAGAGAGCCATCTGGTACAGTGGGTCACAGGCTTTCTCATTAATGCTGAAGTGTGTGTTCTTGCGCTTGTCATTGCTGCTTGCAGAGCATCTAAACTGATAGCAATATAGCTCCTCTTCTTGTAATTGGGGTCTTGCACTTTCTAGATCTTAGTGGTAAAAATCCTGTTTGAATTTCAGTTGTGGAACAAATAGTTACAAGCTTGTAACTGTTTCACTACTCTTAATATTCATTAAAATAACACTCCCATGAATCCCCTCAGTTGGGAGATTGTTTAGCTGGCTTAGAACAGTTTGGAATGATCTATAACAGAGCCATTAAGAAAAAATAGTCTGGTTTTATTTTTTTAGAGAATCCTTAATTTGGTTTGCTTTCAAAATGAAATAACCTAAATCAAATTAAATCATTTTAGTTAAGCCACATTAAACCCTAGATTCTATCTGGACTGCAGTCTAGATTCTATCATTCAGAATACAGTACTTTGAAGTTTCATATTTACTTAATTTGGGCTGACTTTTGTGAATGAGTCTGTGTAAACAAGCCTTTAGTGTGTTGTAGAGTAATAGGATTAATACTTCTGGTACTAAAATTACTCTAACTATCCTTTTGACTTGCCACTATGGCTTGGAGTTTTTTCTTTCCTTTGTAGACTGAATTGCTCTTCTTTTCCTTGCCTTGTTTAATTGCAAGTTATTGGTATTTCCAGTACTATGGCTAGTAAAGTGATCCCATAGAAATCTCTTTCAAAAGATCGTGTGTTAGTATAGCTCTTAGAGAGGCCCTTTGTCTTCCCCAAAAGTGAAGCTGGCAATAAACATGCCCTGGAAGGACGTCAGGTTGGCATCGCATCTAAGGTGAGGAGAGCTAAGGTGTTTTGATCTCCCCTTTGCTTCCTCAGGGATGGCATCCTGATACAAGTCAGACACAGACAGGAGCCTTGGCTCCAAGGGATGCTCAGTTACAACATAACAGGGGTACTGGAGAGCTAGCAGCTGTATAAAGCTCAGAGTGCTTTGTGGAATTGATCCCCAGACTTTTGCAGGCATAGTGACACACCCCTGTTCTTTTATGCTGTTTTAATACTGATTTCCTAATTCTCATATAGACTAGAGGAAATAAGGAAAGGTTTAATTGTTCCTTTAATATAAAGGTAGTACATGGCAAGATTTAGATTTGTTGAAACAATTTTCACATTAGCGAAGTGTTTTACTGCATTTAAACATGTTTTTTTACTTGGCAGTTAGTGCAACCTTGACAAAAGACTAGTGTCATCAACAGCCAGAGTCGCTTTTGCTGTGAGAAAGAAATGACAACTAAATTACAATCTAGCATTTGCTCTAAATGATGCTCTCTGTCATCTAGGATGGTCTTTGGGAGAACATGGTGAATGGGCAAAATACAGCAATTTTGATGTTGCTACCCGTGTGCCACTGATGTTTTATGTACCAGGAATGACCTCTTCTGCTGGCCAAGGAGAGAAAATCTTCCCCTACCTTGACCCCTTTAGCCATGTTTCAGACTTGGCACTTCGAGGTAAATTTCCAGCATTTACTGTTTGCATTTGCAGTGGAGATCTATCTATCTATCTATCTATCTGTCTATATAAAAAGACAAGGTGACTTAATGATACTTCACATACAAGCAGCTCAGGTTTGATTCCCAGCTAATGCAAGCCAAATCTTGCTTCTAGAAGAGGTTCCCTCTGAGAGGTTTAAACATTCCTGATCTTTTATCAGTTGGAGACTAATTCAGATATTCAGATGGTCTCTTAAGATCTTTTCCAGCAATACATTTCTCTGATTTAAAAACTACTACTTTTGCCTTAGTATGTGTTTCAACAAACTTGAATTATCTTAGGAGCAGAGCTGCCAGACTCTTTCCCTGTTGTCAATATTTGCTAGAGCTCAGGGCAGAACAACTGTACAGCAGTTTGCTAAGTTTTTTTAATATCTAGGTAAGAACAAAAAGGGATTCTGTTCCTTTTCTCCTGGGCTAGAGAGCTTGGTGGAAAAAGGAGGCTTTAGTATGCCTGTGTGTGGATGTTCTTTATCTCTGCACAGAGTAAGATACGGCAGCGTTACTGCTCAGTTCCAGGACTGYGAGAGCAGGAGGAATCATTGGTAAAATATTTTTACGCTTTAGGCTTAAAGATTGCATCTAACTCATTCAGCCAGTTCTTGGCTTAGTGTCATCATCTGTTTTTGTACTGATGAGGAACAAGATGATGAAGGAAATGTTACATCTTTGAACACAAACCTTTGTTTTGGCTAGATCTACTTTAATGGAAACAGCTAGATGTCTGCATTAACACAGCAGGAGACTTGTTTTTGTGTTGCTTAGATGCCTAAAAGGATACTTGACCTACCTTTCGTAATGGCTGTAGCAGTTTTTCCATCAGTGATTAGTAAACAGTCTGTGTAGAATCTGTGCCTAAAATGGTGGCCTCAGAAACTGCTTTGATGGAGGTAGCCTTGTATTAAATGGTAGACGTTGGAATTTCCTTTGTCTTTCTGACAAACTCTTTTTTCAAAGGAGAAAAGTCAGTGTCTTGAAGTTTGGCACATTTGAGAAATAGAAGTGATAAAATCTCTTTTTGTTAAAATATTACATAAATGCATAGACTAGCATCCCCAGAACTAACTGCCAYGTGTTAATTAAACAGCCTTGGTTTTAGTACTCCACAAATCCAGTACAAAACACTTCCAATAAAGCACCAGCTTAATTATCGGARTAAGTTTCTAAAATGTTCCATCAGTGTATGTTAAGCCATTCTGTTCCTTAACCTGTTTTTTGATGATGTTTCTTTTAGGGCGAAGCAAAAAAATGGTTGAGCTTGTGTCTCTTTTTTCAACGCTTGCTGAACTTGCTGGCTTGCAAGTTCCTCCTGCATGYCCAGAGACTTCATTTTCTGTTGCACTGTGCACTGAGGGGGCAAGCATTGTCCAGTATTTTAATTCCTCTGAAGAGAAGCTGGAGAAAGCAGAGAAGGATGGGTTTGATGACACTTACAGAGGTTATAATGAAGAACCTATTGCTTTCAGCCAGTATCCTCGACCTGCAGACACTCCTCAGTGGAATTCAGACAAACCAAAGCTGAAAGACATTAGAGTCATGGGGTATTCCATGCGTACAGGTGACTACAGATACACTGTGTGGGTTGGATTTAATCCTGAAAACTTTAGTGCCAACTTTGAGGATGTCCATGCAGGAGAGTTGTACATGGTGGAGAGCGATCCACACCAGGATTATAACATCTATAACAATACCTTACATGGTGGCCTTTTCAAAAAAATTCTTAGCTTCTTGAAGCACTAGGGTTCAGGAACTTGTCTGTGCAAATTCTTACCAGTAAAGTAACAATTCTTTTTTTTGCATGAAACACTTTGGTTGTACATAACACTTGGACTGAATTAAAATCCTGTTTGTATCAAAACATTAGGTAGTGCTTTTGTCTTGTTACAGCCGAATTACACCTAAGTAGTCAAAATGCTGTTACTTCTGCAGTTGTGTTTTCACATGTCAGCAGACAATACTTCTGAAAAGGCCACACAGGATATGCAGGCCTGTGCTGAAATATCTCTGTGGTCTAGTGACTGACGAAGAAAAACTTGCTGTATTTGCTGGAATTTGTGGTGTGAAAGGTGGCAAAAGAGAAACTTTTGTATAGGGAAGTTTGTATAGAGAATGTTGTGTGTAAATAAACAGGCCCTGAGAATGCTTGGAGTTTGGGTGGTCAAGAAGACATTTGGTAGTGATAAGGAACTGAGGTGTCTGCCCTTGTCAACCTTAGCCCTGACAAAAACTGAAGGGGAAATTGATGTGTTTCAGTTTCATTCTTTTCAAAATAAAAGCTTCAGTTTGGAGATTCTTGCTCCTGTTCTGACAGAGGACAGAGGGGATCTGAATTAGAAGTTTACAGATACCAGGTAAATGCTTTAGTCATTGAAACAGTGAATAACATGGAAGGGTTAAGAGAGCACCAGTATGCTTTCCTTTTCAGGTTTGTGGTGAGGATCAGTCCAGTGAGGCACCACAAGTGAAACAAATAGAATCACTGATCCGTTACAGTTTGCTGGTGTCTCGTCATTGAACTCGACACACTTAGGGTTTCTACGTTGGTCATGTCCAGTGACAGAAATTGGGATGTCTGCATTCTTAGATGTTGAGTGGGGTTTAACAATCTGAATTTTGGGTAGGGCTAGCTAAAAGCCTTGCATTTAGCTTGTGTGTGTGTGTATATGTGGTGCTAGGCAACACGAGATGTGGAACAGCAGTGGCCCAGGGTAATGCTGATATAAGTACATTTTCATGTGGCCAAATGAATCAAGGTTGATATGTTTGGAAACTTGTATCTCAGATAAATGCATTTCCTGAGTATTATGCCTAAGTGCTATCTGCACCTCATGCTCACAGCTGTAAAGTATGCTGTGCTCTAGTGTGATGGCAGTAATTTGTGTTGTGTTCTRTATCAGCCTGCTGGATTTTTGCAGTTCCATCTTGGTGACTTTCAGAATTTATTCATCTGTACATGAGCAGATAAGGCTTGTTCTGACAATGCCAACTCCTACTGCCTTTCTCAATGAACTGTTCCTCTGATGGCTGGCTCTTTTTCTGCAAGAATAACTTAATCTTCCTCAGATAAAATTACTTTAGTATTAGAAGCCACAGGCATAAAATCCATGTGATGGTCTCATTTCTAATTAATGCCTTCTAATTAATGTATTTCTAATTAATAAATACCTCCCCATGAATTTCGTTCTTCATTAGAAGACAGTAGTTTAGTGAGTTAAATTCAATTAGAAGAATGTATTTCTTATGAGCTTGTCATTTTGTTTTACTCTACCCAAGATACTGTGTATTCTGCAACATTATTATTCCTGATGAGAATGCATCTTTTTTTCACTTATGCATATAGAGTTAGGTCCTCAGCTGGTATGAAATGCTGCAGTTACATGTAGCAAATTCAGTATAGCTATACCAATTTCCTACTAGCTGAAGATGTTCTTCATTCAGAATGGTGCCAGGCAGAGATTTGAAGTCTGCAGCTAGAGCTAATTATCTGTGACACTTTCCTTCAAAGGAAAATCGAATATTTGGAAAGTGATTTCTTTTTGGATGAATCGAAACTTTAAGAATTAATCTAAGTCTCTGGTATGCTAGGACAGTAACACAATGTACATTAAAATTGCACTGGCGAACAGGTATCATCTCAGACTTGGCTACCTGATAGAACATCTTAATCAGATCATTTAAATAGGTGTTTCTGATCATCTCCAAGTACAGGTTTAAAAACAAAACATCAACAACCCTCTGTTTTGGTTTGTAAAGGGGAACAGGACTTAATCTTGCCTCAGAAATGCYGTTGTTCACACTAACAGCATTGTTCACAATGAACCAGCTTTTGGCTCCTTTAAAACCCCTCTTATGTCCCTTTTATGTGTATTCTTGCTGTTTTAATATATGTTCTGTGGCTCAGTATGCTACAGTTTCCTGCTCATTTTCTAGAGACAGTATATTCAGAGGGAATCTGCRTTGCTCTGGGTATGATGTGAGACAAACTTTGTGTTCTGTTTGACTGTATGTGACTTCATGCAGTTCTGCTCTGATTTATCAATCAGAGTGCACCTCCTTACCAATTCCATAAACTAAATTAGAGACTTTAGGAGTTAAAGGCAGCTGTTAGAGAAACTACAATTGAATTAAAGACTGAGGGTTGTTACATGGGGAATTGTTAGATTCTTGTTTAGTGAAGACCACAGATCAGGACCTGTAAAAATACTTYTGGGGGACTTAACGTTGCAGCATGTAGATAGATTATTTAAGAACATATTTGTGTTAAAACATTATTCCCTTACATCCAGCTTCCCAAGCCTCCCATCACTTCAGGCACTTTAATTTTTAAAGTGGAAATAAAAGTCTTGGTGCCAGGTGATGAGTGTTTTTTTTCTCCCTAAGCTATTCTCTTTATATTGAAAGGGTAGAGCTATCCTTGACCTTYCTTAATCAAAATCTAGTAATGTTTTGGGGAGATGTGAAACAATTGTCTTTGACAGACAGTGAAACAGGACTGCTATCCAAATGCTCAGAGCAAGGACATTTTTGAATAATTGCGCAAGTCGCTGAGCAGCACTGCAGTCCACTTAGAGAACATGCTTTCGTTCTGCTTGCTGCTGAGTTGAAGTGTAATGCTTTTGAGACATGGGAGAGGCATAGCAGTGAACAAGCTTTACTGTTGCTAGTGCTAGGTGAGTTACAGTTTTGTTATGAAGTTGGTTGAGAGAAATGAAAAAGCAGTGGAGACAAAGGGAGAAGGCAGATTTTTTTTTTTTTTAAAACGAGCTAATATACTGCCTCTCCTGGAGAGCCCAGATGCAGGCTTTGTTAGGCCAAGCAGCCTGCCCTGAAGAACAAAAGAACTTAAGAGCAATAAAAATAAAGTGCTCTTGCAARCAGCTCCTCTCTCTAGAGAGATGGAGGATGCAAGCCCAGCATCAGGAAATAAATGAGATGCCAGTGTTGACCCTMTTTCTCAGGATGGCACTGGAACAGCTGGAAGAACAGCGTGATGCTGCATCRGCAGGAAATGTTACCTGTGCTACGTGTATGGAGAGAGTCCACTGGGGACCTGAGAGTAGCCRTTGTAAGCACTTGGCACAAAATAGAGTCAATAAACAGACCTCTGTTAATAAGCTAATGTGCAGGAGTGATTAAGCAATAGAATTAAAATGTTGGTCCCTAACCAGCCATGCATCAGTCAATCATAGCTCATGATGTTGTTTCTAGTGTATAGATGTGCAGCATCCTAAAATCAAAGTAATTTTTAAATCAAAGGGAAAAATATCCTGCATACAAAGCAGAGGTAATAGGCATCTTTGAAAAGTGGAGGTGGCTGTTTAGCTGGCTGTGTTTTGTAATGTTCTATTTGCATATCTGCAGTTTGCAAAGGAAGGATTTGGATCTAATTTTGGACATGCTCTGCACACTGGAGTGTATGGAAATCTTGCTACATACTGTGCTGCGCAACAGATTGGACTTCTTCATTTGGACTGTGCTCTGTGCTTGTTGAGGGAAATGGGGTRCATTTTGAATTAATAACTAACTGTGGGAGTTACAAATGTTTTGGGRTTGAGCAGTGAGACAGGCAAAGGCAGCTCCATCT
Source organism: Rhea americana (assembly GCF_003343005.1). NCBI lineage: Eukaryota > Metazoa > Chordata > Aves > Rheiformes > Rheidae > Rhea > Rhea americana. The sequence continues at coordinate 5,770,380 of NW_028186756.1, forward strand.
CCTGATACTGGTCAGATGTTGCCTAATTAATCAGTTTTGTGTTAGTTGTTATGACCCACTTCTTGATGCTCTGTTGTGTTGGTAAGCGGAGTCCCCTGCTGGAATGAGTGCTCCATAGCACGAGGGGTAGGACAGAGAGTGCCTCTGACAGGGATACTTCTTAATTCCCAGTGTTTATGTATATTTTCTCTGATGGGGAGCAATATTGCCSTATTGGTGAAACAGCCGCAATGTCATGGTCGGGTCGCTGCTTTCGCAGGGTGCTGCAGTCAGCTCGTGTTTCAGCACTTTGGGTCAGACTCTCAGACTACATTTGGGAAGTGCCCAGTGGATGAAGATCCTTAGTTAAATATGGAATTCTTTTTGTTCAATGGCTACTTAGCATTCAAATGTGACTCTACATAAAGCATGAAATCACCCTTTTGGTAACTAGGTTTTCCAGCACTTAGTTTTCTAGGCCATAGACATTCTTGCTGTTCACATCAGAAACTCCCAATCAAGTTAAGATGACCCTGAGTCAAAACTTTTCATGTCTCTGTGTTTAACTGACTTCTTGCTAATGAAAATTATCTTCTCGACCTGCATGATGGACCTCRACTCTAATATTCTTCTCTGTCTACATATGCGGTTCTCCTTTTGAAGCCTGTAGGAGTCATACTTATGAAAGGAGATAGACTGCCAATGTTGGGATCCACCATATGAAACAGCAAAGAGTCTTTTGCCTTCTTTCATTAACACCTGGTTCAATGCTGAGTAGTAGAACATTTTTATCCAGCAGTGTGTGAAGGACCCAAGATGAACTGTAAAGGAGCTTTGAGTAAGCAAGAGGAAAAGACAAAGTTTGTGATATTTCTGTAGGCGTGTTGGACATGGAGTGGGGATAATAGTCCAGCTGAAGCAGCAGAGAGGAAAGGAATGRTAAGACATAACTAACAATGAAATCAGATGTAAAGTCACAATCTGAAAGGTTAAGATCCAGCAAGAAAATAGAACAGAAGTCTAAAGAGAGCAGGAATAGAAAAGGGAGGTAATTTTTTTCTATGGTTTTAGACACAGAAATCAATAGTTAATCAGATCTTCCTGCTTCTGCTCTAATTTATTTCTCAATTTTGGGATAATATCTGTAAGCTTTGTATGCATGTCATGACTGAATACACACATTCTCTGAATTCACCTCTGAAACACTTTTGAAAACATACCTGTGTTGGGTATGTTGGTGTTGAAACCATACTTGTGTTGGGCTGCAAGTGCAGTTGAAACTTAGCTGCAAATCTTGTGAACAAAGCTTTGCCCATCTTCTGTACAAACTGCTAAGCTGGCTAAATATCATTGACTGCATTTTTTCTCAAGAAAACATTTGATTAAATCAAACTTATGTGTAGGGGCATTGTTTTGTTGGGTTTTAATGAAAACTTTTACTTTGATAAAATCATGGACCCTCACTTCAGTTTTATCATTTCAATTTTTATTATATTGCATAACTGATGTAATATAAAAGGGTTTTATAGCAAGTGATAATGCAATTACTTTGTCAAAATAGTAGTCAAGGCAAAACATTTTGATYTTATAGAAGGCARATATTCAAATTTGTCAAAGAAATGAGACAGTTCACTAATGTCAATTCAAATTTCTGAAGTAGATTTTTTCATAATTTTCTTAAAGGAGAATTTCAAAGTTTTGGCTAAAAGGAAGTGAGGGGAAAAATCCCAAACAGTGCAGCTTCACTTCATATTAAAATTCAGATTTTTACATCCATAAGTAATTATTGAATGTTATAATGTTTCTGAGATGATTTTAGTCATGTTATGTTTTCAGTGCTCTAGAAATACAGTGATATCTGTGCCTCAACTCAGACTTAACAAGCAGAGTGTGGCAGTCAGGGAAGGTTAGTCCCACTTTATGGGTAGGAGACTTCAGCCTAGAGAACTGAGGTGCTTTTACTCAAGGTCAGCCAAGAATCGTGTACCGATAAGGAATGGGTGTCCTTTTAGATCCTCATCTGGTGCTTTTAACCCAAGGCTGTCCTGCTTTTCCAAAGGTAGTGCTTTGTTGTGCTGCCTCGAGGCTCCGGGGATGCTGCTGCGGGAAGGGCGCCCRGCCACGCAGCCCCCCGGAGCCAAAGAAATGCCTCCCTGCCCGGGGAGCTGCAGGCAGTTCAAAGCAGGGCTTTCTCTCACAACAAATTGCTTAATAAAAGGGCAAGTATTAATCGCATATCTGGAAAAAGTTTGTTTTGATCTCTGTGTTTGCTGCTCTGGCTTTAGAGGACAGAGCCTCTTCTGAACTATTTTCCTGGTAATAGAATTAGGACATAAATCCTAAAAGACAAAATTTGGCAGGTATAAAGTATATAATATCTATCCTTGATTCAACCCACAGACTGTCCTAATACTTTCCACGTATTTTCTTGTTTTCAAAGCAAGTTTGATCTTGTGCTGAAGGAAACTACGCTCTTCACTCGAGCCCTCTCAGATATTTCACAGCAAGAAGGATATGATCCAGTACTTAGGGAGCCCTCATTACATGCAGCTGTGGGATACTCATCTTTTTCCTTTATCTGCTCTACTGGAAAGTTTGAATACCTTGTTTTACTAAATAAAATCAAGTTCAGGGATATTAAAAACAAACATATTGGCTGATTGAACTTGATAGTATAATCATTTTGTTGTCACCAGCTTTAGTTTTTCTTTGCTGAAATAAGATTAGCACAGATTAAAGCTATTTATTTTGGAGGTGTAGCACTCTGGGCAGGGAAACTCTGATAGGTTTGCTTTAAAAATGTCTTCGTAATTTAAGAATTTGCTACATCTCTTTTGAGGGTGATTGTTTTTGCAAATGTTACTCTTGTCTTTACTTATTCTTTTCCGTTATCACTCTGGAAACACCCTGAGTRTGTTGTATACTTGTTCCATGTTGCTCCATGAAAGCAACACTGTTGCTGATTTAGACCTGTGCAATTGAAACSAGAATTTTTCTTTGTAAGTAATGATTTGTCTAGGGATTATTTTAATATTCACATTGTGAAAGAAATAAGTATGTATTATCATCTATTACCTTCATTAAATACAGATAAGCTCCAACCTAGCAAAGCACTTAACCATGTGCTTAAGTATGTTCCTATTCAATAAAAGACTTAAATGCATACCTAGCAAACACACTTAAAGTACTTTGCTCAGTCAGTGCCCGAAGACTGCTGCCAAGCACACTGCTACAATAACATGGCACATTCATCCCAGTGCAAGCGCTACCGAAGAAAGGTAGCGCATCACCCATGCGCCTCTGACGTACAGACTGCTGATTGCTACCACTCAGTCTATACCTAAAAGTTTTTATTCCACATTTTACRGGAAGTACAACTTCACATGTATGTTTTGTGCTGAATTTAGATGCAGCTGTTGTTGGAACACCAATGTGTCCTGTTATTCTTTGGTTTGGTCTGAAATTCAGACCCTCTTTAACAGAAGAAGTAMAAATTTAGTGACTTTGAAGGAGTCAAATTTACCTGCTGTAAACCAAGTGTTTACTCAGTGACAAACTGAGTGTTACCGAGACTTTTCCTAGGAGAAATATCTTGGCTCACCATGTTTTTAAGTCAGTTATTCATGTAAGGACTCCTACGTTTTTGGACTCTTCAGGAGCATAGAAATATTTGAATTTCTGTACTCTGGCTTTATAAGGCTCCCACATCTCCCTTCTCTCACCTACAGTTYTTGGTTTGAAATAGTAGCCATGTGACGATATTTTTGTCATCATTCATTTCATCATTCTYATAATATTTCCCCTATCCTTGATTGAAGATGATAAACATTTTATTTCACTTGAGAGATTTAACTGAGTCASAAGGCATTAAAACTAAAAACTATGAAGCAAAACCACATGATGTTTCCATACCAAATCTCACACACAAACCTAATATAGAACATCCATTTGATTTATAGAAGATGCTTGTTTACATATCTCTGACTTGAATTGTCTTTGGCCTTTGGTTTATGACCACAGCTGAAAGGAGGCAAGTTCCTTCAGCTTTTTGCTTCTTTGTTAGGACTTTGTRATCATTCTTCAGCTGGCTGCATAGGCAGGGGAGGCTAAGCCCTGTAATTCCAGAGCTCCTCAACTAGAGGTCACTAATGCATCAAAGAACAGATGAGACAGCAAACCACAAACTGAAGGATATTAGCTACAATTATATATTTTATTTTGTATTTGAAATGCAGCCTTTTGATATGGTTAATTGCTATCAGATGTAATTCACTGAGATACGTGACCCAGGATACTGGAATGCTTCCTGGACTATTTTTTTGTTATTAGAAATGTGTTGAGAGTAGTGACTGCAAAATTTGAACAATAAAAAAAGTCACCCTTTTGATATATTTTTTCCTTACATAATGATGTCATATGTTTCCATCTGATATGTGGTTTTAAAAAATAAATGATTTCTAGAAATTTTTGCTGCTGTATCTGTGCATATAATCTTTTTGGTTGCTTTGGTATTTTCTTTACATGGTTATAGCTAATCTGCTTGGAAGAGAAGATCTGTTTGTGAAGCAGAGGTGGTTAAAAGTAGATTGCTTTACAAATCGGCTCAAAGTCCTGTTTGTCATGTTCTTACAGCTTCATAGGGTATAGAATAGATCAGTTGATCTTGAATTTCAAGAGCAAGTTAAGAAATACTGAGAAGTAGTATAGTTTTTTTTATTTACTTTTTAAATAATTCTTYTTGTTTCTTTAATCATTCAACTCTTCTGAATTGCTCCATGCTCACTGATAGAGGAATTGGTCAYCTGTGCAATTAGAAAACAATTTATGGAGCAGCTTTTTGTTCCAGACACATTTCTTTAAATGATGTCTTGAATTGTGCTGTTATTTTAGTAGCAAGTTGTTCAAATATATACTCTGAATCATCCCTCCATAGAAGCAAGCACAAAGGACTCTGTTTGTATTCTTTGAGTGTGTCCTATCCTGAAAATACGCATTTCCTTTATCATGACTAATGCCATTACTGAGTGGTTTTGCTGAGACATTTAGTTCAGCTGTTTTCATGACCATGATTAGTGCATTTGTCTCCGGCTAAAATGCTGATTCTTATTTGAATGCTGCACTCCTCAGAGCTATGCTCTAATTCTTTATGAAGGGGAAATTGCTGGTTCCCAGCACTTTCTCATCTCAGCTTAAGTTCACTCTGGTGCATGAAGAAATGCAGGACAAGATGTTTTGATGGTCTTATATGAGCTCTAAATATTAGGTCTATTTCCTTTCCCCACACCAGTTTTATGCTTGCAAGCTATCTTTTGATTTGTATTGGAGAAAGTGAGAGTGGAACCAAATCTGCTGTCTCAAAATTGTAAAGTATTTTTAGTAATAGAGAATCGTAAAGTAATTTAATAAGTAATGCCAGGATGAGATGATCAGAGGGCTGGAGCAYCTGCCCYAYGAGGAACGGCTGYGAGAGCTGGGCCTCTTCAGCCTGGGGAAGAGAAGMCTGAGGGGGGATCTGATCAATGTGTGTAAGTACCTGAAGGGAGGGTGTCAAGGGGAYGGGGCYAAACTCTTYTCAGTTGTCCCATGTGACAGGACAAGAGGCAATGGGCAGAAACTGAACCACAGGAGGTTCCGCCTGACTGTGAGGGGGAATTTCTTCACTGTGMGAGTGACGRAGCACTGCAACAGGTTACCCAGAGAGGTGGTGGAGTCTCCTTCTCTGGAGATCTTCAAGGCCCGCCTGGATGCAACCCTATTTAACATGCTCTAGGTGACCCTGCTGAGCAGGGAGGTTGGACTAGATGATCTCCAGAGGTCACTTCCAACCTTACCGATTCTATGAGAGGTCCAAGCCTTTTGCAATGTAATAGCGACAGAGAGTGACAGTCCTGCCATTCATTCAGAACCCTAAGACTTGGCCAAACTCGTTGGACTCTGAAAATCTCTGCTTTGAATAAGATGGTGATTACACTGTCTAAAACAGTTTTTGCACGGGCATGACTTAAAACTGAGCCAAGGAGTTAATTTTCTGAATTTTGCGCTTTGGCTCTGAATGACTTTTGCTTTAAATTTTAGGAGAAGCATAAGAAAGAATAAAGTAAAATCTCTATGACTTGCTTGAGTTTTCTCAGAGGGCAGGTCAGTTACTGACTCTACAGAAAAATTCTTAGGGAACCTCTTTTATGGGGGGRTGGAACGTAATGTTTGCATGAAGAAACTTGCACTGTAATTTGAGCTAAAAACACTATAAAACCAGATCAGTAAGGCTCCTGATGTGAACTGCAGACACAGGAGACTTTTTGTGTGTGTGTGTGTGTGTTGGAGCAGCAAAATGCATTAGTCTAAAACTGACTAGTTTTAAGAGAGATTTTTAATGAGAATTCCTATGCCTTGGAAATGCTACAGGCTGGACAAGGGAAATGAGTTTAGGGATTGTACTTTGTAAGGATGTTTAAYGTTACATTTGGAACTGTGATCAGGACGAAAAATGGTATCCTTTTAAAAGAAAAAAGTCTCCCTTTTTTTTCTTTGCCTTCTCTGACAAACCTTCAAGCTTCGGAACTGCTAAACTCTTGTGACCAACTTGGACTCAGTCTCTTTGTGATTAGTACACCAAAACAGGTCGATGTTTTGGTATGGTACCAGCATCTCCATTTTTAGCACCAGCAAGGCAAAAAAGATGTTTGTAGACAGCAGTCAGTGGTTGGAGGTAGAACAGGACAGCTGCTTTTAGAGTCTAGTGCAGTCATCTTTTAGGATCTGGCATCTCTGTTTCTTGTGCAAGCACGTTGGCACGGCACTCAGCTCCAGCCTGCCAGCTCCAGAAGTGAATGGTGACAGGTTGTCATCATCTGTTATCCCCTGTCACTCAATCAGCTTTAAAACCTGAKCTTATGGGGAAGAAACAAGGACTTTCATGCATTTAATCACAGAAAGGATGAAGAAAAAGAAATGCAGTGAGAATTCCTATTTTACCCCTTTCATAAAGGAAATCAAACTCTTTGCTGGTGTGACTGCATCAAAACGGCTGGGATTAGCAGATTTCCTTGAATGATTTCTCTCAAATGGCAAAGGTAGATGTCTAGTTTAAGAAGTGTCATGTAGTTTCTGTACCAGAAAATATTCTGTGTTTCAAATAGCCAGTTCTCAGCTGGATCTAGAGACACTGACTGGATAAGGGCCCGGTTGTGCTAGACACTGCACAAGTCATTGTAAGGGGGAGGTTTTGTATTATGGTGAGCTAGGTGCCAGTAGCAGGGAAGGTCCCACCTCCCCACTGCTGTTGGCAACTGGCTGGCTCTGCCCTCGCCCTTCTGTCAGCGCTTGCCTGATTCCCTGGGAGCTTGTTCAACTTGCTGACCTAACAAAATCTTGTCATTTTTTCTGCTGAYTTAGCCCACCAAGAAGTTAGAGGAGTGCCAGAGCAAAGGAAGCAGCGTGTGACCTGAGAGATAACTCCTGCTGTGCAGAACTTAGTTACCTACAAGAATAAGACAGATGCAAGTAATACAGTTACCAGTCCCTTTGCAAGCAATATACTCAAACTTTTCAAGGGGTTTTGCAGGTAGTGTAGTAGCTGGATCGAGGCAGTAATCCAATTAAGGGATGTGCGTTAGCATGTTGTTGCAAGGGAAGAAGGTGGCAGTCTGGCCTGACACCACCAAGTGGGAACTGGATGAGGTGAGCGTATCAAGAACAGGCATTTAATGAGTAATAAAACCAGGGGAATCTGATGCTTTCAGTTTCCTAAGAGGCAGACTCAGGGTCCTAAAACACTGACCTTCTAGCCAGAAAAGACCATTTAAATACTGCTAGTTAAGTATCATATTGGTGTCTTTTGCTTGGTTAATGACTGAACAGATATTAAAAAAAAAAAAATTAACCACAGTAGCATGTGATACTGCTTTTTTCTATGTTCTTTTGCAGATTAATGTTTGTACAGTGTTGTTTTTAATAGTATGGATCTATAGTATAAGCATTTACAAAGTGTTAAGTTCTACAGTAGTAACTAGCAACTAATACAATGTTTGTTTTGCAAAAAATGGGTTATTTCAGCTCCAGGTGACATCAATGGCCATATCACAACTGGCTTTAAAGAGGCTGGAATTTAGCRAATTTCCTTCCCTCTTCCCTGAAACTCTCCAAGTGGCTTATACAATCTGCTCTCTTGGACAATAAAAAGGGTCTTTTAGCTACATGGTGGTACACTTGCACAGAAGGCCCAGCATAGTCCCCTTATTGTCTATCTCTGTAGAGWTATTTTGTTGTTGTTTATAGTTGGTGAAATTGGGCTCAGTGCCAAGGAGAAAGCAAAGAGGAAAACTCTCCTTGTGATAATTTTCATACATCTGGTACTATTATAAATACTTTATACAATTAATAATGAATAGCAGTTTTACAGAAATAGTTTCCTTTCCTGTGCTATGATAGGACAGCTGTCTAGTTTGTAATTTTATAGTTTCTCCTACAGGCTATTTTATGCTAATGGCATATTGACTTCAATAGGGAATTCTGCTTAAAACCTGATGGCACAATAGATAACCTCATATTTTTGGCTGAAGGATGGCATAGGCATTTTTATTTCTACTGCCAGTCTCTAGGTACCTATTTGGAGAGGTTTGGGAGGAAGAAGTTGTTAGGTTTTCCAGGTGTTTCCTGCATKTTAAAGATGGACTTGCTAGGACCAACTGTATTGAATTATGGTGTGAGATAGTTGGAAAACTACCTGTCCCCTCCTTAAAAATTCTGCTTACCCTCTTCAGAATCCTTTGCGACTTTGCTATTGGGAATAGGATCACAATTTAGCTGAATATTACTGAAATGGTGTCAACAGCTCAAAGCTTTATCCAGAAAGAGGCCCTGTCGTGCAAATAGTGTAGGTGTACCAAGGGTCTGTTTCTCAAGCTCTTGACCTGTGTGGTGAAACATCTCTAAACTGCACTATTAGTCCTTGCATTTTAGTGGGATTTCTTGAGGCATGGGGATTACTCTTTCTATCTAAAGGATATTCTGCTTAATGTAAGTGACAGTTACTACCCCAAAGAACATATAGAACACGCAGAAATCAGAATGGTGAACAAAGAGCAAGGTAAGAAAAATAATTCTCTGTTTTATTGCAGACTAGCTGAGTACAGGTTCAGAAGTGTGCTTGGTGAAGGTTTGCACATGCAGCAATGGACTTAGTGACTCCTCTTTGGGCAGGAGGAATAGCCTCCAGTGGGTTTTAGACTTCTAAGCACCTTTCACAGTGTTTTTCTGTGTTTTGACAACATTCAGAATGAATGATTTTACTTAGCAGAGCTCTCCAACTCAGATGAACTAAGCTGTTGTCTAGCAGGTGAATCAGAAAGCTAAGAAGCAGTAAGTGCCTGGAACAGTTTCCCTCATGAAAATCTTGACTGGCAAGCTGAGTTTAAAACTTCTAACATTAACAGCAAAAATACTGCCACCTACTGACTAGTTCTCAGATAGTTCGCAGCCAGATATCCAGGATCCAGTATGCAAAGTCTTAACCCTCGAGGCTATTTTGGCCCATTTTTCACTCTTTCAAATAACCTTGCCTCTCATAAATCTGTTACTCATTTAAAGCAAACTTTCTGCTTGCATCAGAAATTACTTCCAGCATTGGATATGAAACATTCTGCAATATGCTATAAAATGAGGGCTGGATTCACTACTTAAATGAAGAAAACTAGTTTGCTTCAAACGGATCGTTTATTGCTACCTTCATGCTGTATATTTATTGTGAGGATATTGTCACATTTCTTTCAGTTTTGAAAATGTTAAGTTGGATTTTCTCTTTCAGGTTGCCATCTGGTGTATTGTGAACAGTCTCGGAGAGTAAGAGGCCATCTGTTAATACTTTTTCAGGAAGCTTTTTATAGAGCAGTGAAGTGGCAAATCTCAAAAACACGTTGTAATGACTTACAAGATCGCGGCTATGTGTACAAGGAGAGGCTGATATTTTATTCCTATCAACAATATACTTATCAGGCTAGGAGGAAGGAAAGGAAGAGAAGAAAGAGAACTTGCATACAAAAGGACATGGATTTTAATGCTCTATTGCATATATTGCTTTTTCTATTTTTTACATAAAATGATAGTGAGTTTCTGAAGCTCTGATTCAGTTTGTACTCACATTCTTAAGCAAGACTGATTGCCTTTTGCAGGAACTGTTTCCTCTTTAATCATTAATAGGAATCAAGTGATCCAGAATTTTGCCTAGTAATACTAAAAATCAGTGTAGCTTGCATTACTGTAGCATGTGATTTTGCATCTCTAGTGGCTAGTATACACAAGAGGTTGATATGCCTACTGCAACATGGTTGCTAGACAGGGAGGCCTCTAGTTWCGACCTTCTGCTTTTAGTACCAGCAACCTCAAGTTCAATATCTGGTATAAACCTACASCAGAAAGTTCCAGATACAACTCCACAAGTATCTTTGGATCTTTGACCCAGATTTGAAATGCTCACTTGGTTGTTAATGACAGCAGTAAAGGACATGACTGACGAGTGTTGTCTGATCAACCATGAAAGTGTTCTGACTGAAGTGGAAGGAAAAGATCAGGAAGGAGCTAGATGAGAGAGCGACCAATTAAATGCATGTATTGAAGCCCGATATAGAGAGCTGCAGGACTAGTTATCTCTAATGCTGTCCCTCTGCATGTCTGACACAGCACTGCCTCCAAATTCTCTGCCCATGGCTCTATTGTGCATTGGGATGGAGCAAGAAAGTTTTAGCAAGGTGTCGGGATACTGATGATGGCTTAAAAAAATCTCCCCAAAAGCAAACAAAAAATAGGAATCATGCTGATGTCTAGTGTTATCATTTTACAGTAAGACAAACTGAAGATGTAAAAAAGAGTGGTGACCTTTTGGGGATTTTCCATGAGGTCACTGGTACAGTAAGGAGTAAATACTGGGTTTCCTGAGTGCCTTTTTGTTGCCTATATGTGCTGAGCCACTTTTCTTTTTTCCACTTGCATTGATCTCCTCATAATTTTGTGGTGTAGCAGGAGCACATAGAACAGTCATGTGCCTGTCATGAGAAGTGTTGAGGTTTCTCTCAACTCTCTTTTGCCTTCTGTGAGAGAAGATATAAGAAAGCACTTGGCTGCTTTAGGATCAGACTCTTTGAAAATGCTCAGAGAAGCATCATACTGAGGGCCCAGGAAGAAAGGGAAGTGCTGATTGTCTGGGCAGGTGGCTGTTTTTTTGCTACAACAGAAGGACATGATGAGAGGTGGTTTTGGGGTGTTAGTATGCCTCCTGGGTGAATGGTGCATTCCTCTTCAGCTGGTGCATTAACTAAAATGGTCCAGGCAAGTACATATTTCTATATTTTATGCTATATTAATTTTCTCTGCTTTGTCTACTGCAGGAACAAGATTTCATGCTGATGTTTGGAGATTTCCCTCTATGGCGCCAGCCCTGCTCCAGTGAAGAGTAGTAGCAAAATCTTTCTCTCTTCAGTTGTTCAGAATTTGATGATAGGACATCAAAATACTACCCAGCTTCCACGGGCAATAAACGTCAAGGTCGTGTAAACCTGTAGTGAGGCCTGTTCAGATAGCATTGTGCTTAAATGTTATCATTTATACAAAACCAGGCAGCTTTAAAAGCAAAGGCAGCATGAATATCACCATAAAATTATACACACTAGCCAGCAGTGAGAGAATCTAAAGCCTATGTGTTGGAAGGGTTTTAAAAACAACACAGATTGTTTTTCAGTGCTAACAACCCCTAGAAATAGAGAATTAAAAGTGCACCCAGCTGTGTTCAGTATAATAGGATGCAGCTCTGTGTAATGATATCTAGCAGTGGCCAGTCTCTTCTAAAAGTTTTATTTTAAAAAAGGACTTTTTCCAAATTATTTTTAAAGACCTGACATTCTCTCTCTTTTTTTCAATTGAAATGGGAAAAAACATATTTTCTTTATACCTTTAGCCTATATTTTTAATGAAAAATTAAGAAAAAGAATGAATGGTAGAAACTGGGGAGGGAAAAAAGCTATTTTCTTCAAAAAAAGTACAATATTAGCTACTTTTTTTTAGTAACAATTAATTTTTTCCATCTAGTACCCCCATTATGTTGCTGAATGACCTTTACTTAACCAAAGCTGAGAGACAAAAAGTCATAATTTTATTATTGCAACAATGCTTTTAGAGAGTCCAGCTATTACTTTAATCCAGTAAGGAATTGACAGATTTTAGTTCTGTTATCTCTATTCTTAGCCCTCAAGACAAGCCTAGGGAATCTTGACTGGCAGCTGCACTGGGCTCTAACATCCTTCTTTCTTTAAGTATATGTAAAACTGCTGTGAGGTATTCTGAGACATCAGTAAGCCTGTATGAGGATGAACATTGTGTCCCTCATCCATTCCATGCCTATTAAGCTAGGTTAGTATGTGGGCAAAAAACTTATATCTGAAAAAGATCTTTCAGAGATAGAGACTTATAGGATTCTCTTAAAAATTACCTGCCAACAATGTAGTGCTAGGAATTGCAACTTATCAGACCACTACAGACTCCTGAGCACCTTCCAGATACCTTGTCCGATGGTAAAGAGCCCAATAACTACAACCAGATGCCTCTTGCCATGAATAGATCCATCTTGGCCAGGTTGATCCTTGCTGTGCTTTTACTTTGCAGACAAGAAAACGTAGGCCATGAAAATTGCCATCTGCTATAGGTTGCCTCTGCCCACAGCTGAGTAACTGTCTGCCTACTGAAGACCAGGCCGAATTCATGGTGTATGGTGTTGATTTTCAAGTCCTTTGATATATGGAGTACAACCTCTTGTTGTCAGAACTGAGATGGTACTGCCACATCTGAGAGCTACACCTGAGTGACAGTGGTGTAATCTGGAGCCTAGACCTCTCAAAGTCTCAGGTAATTTCCTCTGTTGTGGTTTGTCTTATTTTGCTGTGCTTCAGGTCTATTAGCCAGTATAGTGCTGATTTACTAGGGTAATGAAATATGAAAGATTAAATCTAGTCCTATCTAGGGTTAAGAGTCTGTAAATGTAATGTGTTTGCAGAGACTAGGGGTAATTTAAACACTGCTCACATTCCAGCCTCCATAGTAGGGGTGGGTATTTTGTTTTGAGGATTTTTTTCCTTATCTCAACTGCTATACCATTTGGCTCTCTGAAGCTTTTGCATGCCTCACAAACACCATCTGTTACAACCCAAGACACAAATACTGTAAGTGATTAGTAATATAAGCCAATGTTGCAGCTATATGTGGTGTGGAAACCTGATAGAACCAGAACTTCCTTTGTAAGCCTGACATGCTGAATAGTGTGTTTGTGGTTTGTCTGAGCTTTTGCATTCATCAATTAAAGATGAACTTTCTGCTGCTATGGAGATGTATTAGATTTTTTAAAAAAAAGGTCTGTGAAGAAAACAAGTGGGTTCCTTATAGGAAATATTATTGGAGTAAGTAAAGCACCTATGAAAGAGGGAGTTCCTAGCAGGGGAATGTTTCCAAGGGTCACATCCTAATGTGTTATTAGGTGAATATTTGGTGGGCTGGATCCTGTACATATTCTTATTAATACTCTTTCTAAAATTATAAGACATTGAAAATACACATATAATGAGGACTGTTCAGCTGTTCTAACCAGTGGCAGATTGCAGTAAATACCATTATATTGCTCCTGTTGTTTGATATGAGCTCACAGCATAGGCCAGTCTATGTTCTAGAGTTTCAGTATTGTTTTTTCTTTCTCTGTTTTATCCTCCAGCACCAGCCTTGATTRTGGTAACAGATGAACTGTTTTGCTGGAGGTTACTAACTCAAGGAGGAACACCATGCATGCTCAYGTATRTGCATGAAAAATGAACACGAAAGGATAGGAAAACATGTGTTTGACTGCAGGATAAYTGTGTCAGCACACTACAGTCCAAGRCATCATTCAGCCCAGGAGACTGCAATTCTGAAGTGATGGGGTGAGTCCATTTTTAATGATGAATAAAAAGGAACTGTCCAAATCAAGAAGCATAACAGTCTTGATGTCCTAACCTTCCTCCCCATCCATAAGCTGTGACCATGGCATGTGCTTGGACAAGGGCAGGTGTGTTCCTGCTCCAGGAACCACTAAAGGTGGTTCAGTGGCCTGTCTTTTATTGAGGGCTAGTTSACAAATGAAGGAGCTGGCCTTTTGTTAATATCAAGTTTTTTCTGGAGGTTTAATAACTCGTGTGTAAATAACTGTGACATATTTCAGAGCACTAAGCAGGCACATGCTTATATCCTGGTAGTTGCCCTTCACTGTGTATTATGAAGTGTAAGACAGCAGGATTGTGAGTAGCTGTGATTTAGATGACTAAATTTACTCTAGATTGAATATTTGCCTTTCATGATTGATTTCTCATTAGCTGAGAATTTACAAAGTCAAGTACACAGTCCCATTCTTATTTGTAAATTTGCAACTTTCTCTTCTAATGCTTAATAATAAGTTTTCCCCTTCTGGTTGTTTAATGTATCACTTGTGATTTCGTTTTGACAAATCTCTCAGCAGTTCACAAACTCTTTGTTACAAGGAAATAAATATCCTGCTGACTCAATGGGAAAGAGATGCTTTTTGTCCTCTGAAAAATGTTGCAGCCCTTTAGACTGGTCACTGTTACTTATCTGAACAGTGCTATTAGAGAGAGGAAAAGGGCACTTTATTCATCCAAAGAAAGCACTGAGGGGTACTGAAGTATGTAGGGTAAGGTTATCAAGGCTTTACTTTGAAAATGTCTATTTTTGCATTGAAAGATCATCTTGTATGTGATATTTGTCTCTGTTAAATGCATTGCCTTTATTATTGCAATAGCTTTTCTTTTTTAATTACAAAATGCTGACAAGATGCTTTGCAATTACATATTATAACTACATTTACCAGGTACATTAGGATCTGTATATGTGGCAGCTGATGCATTCTTTCTGTCACTTACATAATGAACCTTCTGCCTGTACAGAATAAAATATTTATCTAGAATGCAGGCTGAAGCAAATATTGGAGACTGGAGGAGGAATAAACAGGCTGCCTGCAGTGAGTAATTGTTAYAATCTTATTGTCCTTTGCGAAGTTGTTAATTAAGGCCTTTACTAAGCAGACTGTGCTTGCAGGAGTCCCACTGAAGTCAAGCTGTACTCTTGTGCATCTGTTAGCTTATGCTGTTAATATAGTTAGTACAAAGTTCTCTAAGTTTCATCCTCAGAGGATCTGAATTTTGGGGAGGTAGTATACTTTCCCTTCACTGCCTCTCCCCCTTATTTCTTTATAACAAGAAAGAAAAACAGAATTCTTGAAGGAAGCTGGTCTCTGAGCAGAGAAACTAGTGTACAGAGCTTGAATAGCTTCCATCATCAATATTGGCATGTAATCCTTCTAGGGTTTTGGGGCTGTTACTTTATTTGCAGGTGTTTTCTGAAGTTTTTCTGCAAGGAGAAAATGATGTGGATTGTATGTACCTTGCCTAATTTGATTACAAGTTCTTTTTGGTTTTTAGTATTTACATTTCTATAGCAACTAGAAGGCCCAGTCAGGGATTTTGACCATTCTGAGCAGTAGAGTGAATAGTATAAGGAACAAGTACACTAGGGAAGAGGTCTGAGCTAAAATTGACCTGTTATTGTTGATTTCTTTCTTTGGAGAGTTTTGAAGAACAGAATGAATTAATTTTTAGGCTGTTTCCTGTGTAAGGGAACAACACGGTAGGAAGGAAAGAAAGCAAGGAAGTCCTAATTTTAAGAGGTACAAAATGGAGAATTTTGGTGCTTAGGGCTGATTGTAGGCAAGAATTGACATCTTGGGAGCAAATGGAAATAGGAGAGGAAATAGGAAGCATCAATAAATCATATACGGCCTCAAAAGTCAAGGCAAACAACTCATAAATAATTGAGAAGGAAGAGTCCAAGGAGGAAGGGGAGAAACAGCAACACATGATCAAGGAGATGAGCTAAGAAAAAAATATTTGAAGAATCATTCTGGGAGGAACAGTAGTGGGAGAAGTTTATATTGGCAAGGCCAAAGAGAAGAATGTTGATGTGACAGTAGGATGGATCAGTTTGTGTGAAAGGCAGGTAAGAAGTTACACAGACAGAATCAGCAAAATGTGCATGTCAAGACTGAAGTATGAATGGGTCAACAGGTAAAAAGGCAAGAAGAGTCAGTGTGGGGACTTTCTGAGGTGGTAGAGACTGAATAGACTATAGGTAGAAGCAGAGCCTGATGAATATCATAGACGAGAATATAAAATGAAGATGAGAAAGCTTCATGGAGAAGAAAAGGAGTTGGCAGAAGCAAATTCATTTCTATACCTGCTGGAAAAGAAGGAGGAAAAAGAGGGGGAGGATTAGAGCGTGGTCGAAGTCCAAAAGTCTTGGAAGAAAGTTGGYAAAATCTTATGTAGATAAAGAATAAGGGACAGAATAGGTTACGGATGTGCGTTTATTTTAATCGGAGAAGCAAACTTATTTTATTGCGGAAATGACAGAGAATGGGCTATTAATGGAGGAAGTAATTCTCATCTTCACAATTCTCCTGGAGTTGCTTTCCTCAGTGAGTGAGCAGAAGTGGTGAAAATGAAGACAATCATAGATGGAGGGATGGAAAATTGGACATTGTCATGGGAGAAAGGGAAAAGGAGACAAGGGTTGAAGAGAACAAGGAAAATCAACTGCTTATTAATGGAAGAGATAGAAAAGAAGGTAGTAAGCAGAACTTAAGGCAAACAAACTTTCCAAGTGCAGGCTTTCCAATGCAATTGAGTTGTAGGGAAGCTGACTGACATAATGAGGGAATGAGATGAAGAAAGTGGGCAACGCTAATAAGGATAATCAGAAAACAGGACCTCTGCAGGAAGGTCAAGCCAGACCTGAAGATGTGAGACCAGGGAGATAGGTAGCCAAGAGCTGAGACAGCCCATCAATATAAAAGTTGAGGTAATTGAGGTGAAACTGAAAGAGAGTCAAGAGTCAAAGCCATAGAGAAAGATTCATGAGGACAAACTGGGTCCACAGTAGACAGTAGCAGTATTRAGGGGGCAAGATGGCAAGATTCATTGTTTACTGGAATGAAGTATCTTTCTGCTGCTTAATTAGTTCAGTTAGGTCAGTTATTTTAAGTTGGAACACATACTTCATAGTACTTGGCAGCATTTGTGAAATAGGATTTAAAAAAATCAACAAATATGTATAATTGAAAATGAGCTCCTAGTTAACTGAGTGCTAGACAGCTGTTTTGTATTTTATTGGAGACTGTGTTGGGATAAAGCAGGAGCAGCACTACTGAGCTCAGTAATCCTGGCTGAGGGATTGCAGCAGTCTTTCCTGCTGAGAACTGCCCAGGGCCTATCTCACCCCCTGTCCTGCCTCTAACGGAGGCCAGGGAAGGCTTGCAGGAGGCTATGAGCAAAGGGCAAGCACACAGTTTAATGCTTCCCAGTCTGCTGACCTAGCCTCCAGCAATTTGTAGCTCCCAAATTTTCTGAGCCAGTCAGGTCCTTTGATCCCTAATTTCTTCCATCTTTAGTGAAACCACTATTCTAAGAGGAAACTGTGCTTCTACCAGCAGAGGCTGCTGCTGTTCTCTTCACCTCCTATTCTTTTTAAGCGAGCTAACCTGTCATGTCAAGCGTTTAGCTGAAAGCAGTGGGAATTGTGAAGCTTTAATGTTTCCCAGACTGTAGTCTGCCACATTAACAAATCTTTCACTTTTCAGAAGATGATAGTGTCAATCATGGTGACAGGCTGAAAGACACCATTCATTGTTAATTAATTATTAGCTGTCAACTCAAAGACTTTGTTGAACTAAGAACATTCAGGCAGATTATGGATTTCCTCTTTTTTAAACTTTATGTTTAAAGGACACTAAATACCCTTAATTATCAAAGTAAGTTGAAATCTTTTCATACCTCTTTCTTCTGCAGGTGACTGCTTCAGGTACAATATTAATTATAAATAGAATGAAGATGCTGTAGTTTCTTATTGCTGATTTATGTTTTCATAATGGATGAACGAAAAAGGAATAAGTTTCCTTTCTTTGCTTTGGTAACAGCCCATGATCTCTACGTTGCCTCTGACTTCTGATGTTCACAGAAAACAAAAGAAAGGGAACTCATGTTTCTGGAGAAGGCCTGAGGGCCATTCAACCTGGAGCATGGCCTATAATTTTATGTCTGACTTTGCCACTTAAATCCTTGAATTTGAAGTGATGGAATGCTTCAGCTTCACTGTTGCTTCTGTTAAACTTTGTCCAAGAAAATGAGGAGATGGCTTTCCAACTTGGGCTCCTCTGATGGTAATGGACTTTTATGTGTGTTTTTCCCAAGTAATGAAAAGGCAGTTAAGGAAGGCAGTTTGTGTGCATAAGTGCTTGCAGAATGAGCCTGCAAGTTTGAAAACACTGGCCGTTCTTCTCTGCATTTGGGCATGCCTGAACACAAAGGGATACAAAAATACTTACCTGCCTCATAGCAGTTCTTGGAGGCTTAATTAATGCATATGGGTAAAACGTTTTGAGATCCTCAGGTCATAATGATACTTAGCACTTTATATCTTCAAAGCCCCATACCCAATGTGAAGGAACTAATCCCAAACTAATTAGGCAAAAGACACTATAAAAGTGCCAAGTGTTGTTATTTGCCTTAAAGTATTATTATTTAATCACAAATTGCCTCAAAGTGAAGTGTGACTGTATGAGATTAGAGACATCATAATTAAGGCCTTGATTTAATATTTTAAAATTATTCAGCATACTTCAATGCAGCACTTGAAATTTTTTCATTCTTTCCCAATATCCGACACACAGTTTTTGTAAACACTGCATCCTCATCACTTAATAGGCTTTCTCTCTCCGCTCAGTTATGTGCCCTTAGGATGTTGCAGTGCTGAGGGAAGATAGTTTGGTGAACATGGATTTAGCCAAGTTGGAACATAGGAGACTGTGTGTGTGTGAATTAAATATGACAAGAAGGAGATGTGTAAATGAAGTATTTCTTACACATGTGGTAGATATATTTATGTATGTGCTGTGTGAGTATTACAGTGCAAAAACAGCTATGAAAGCATCTGTCAGCCCACATTACTTATTCTGCCTTTGAGATACAACCTGCTGCAGACCATCTTAAAGGCAACACTTCTCTGCATGTCAGGGAACAACTGTAGTTGTTAACATTGATTTGGGAAGCAATAAATTTGGTAAATAGACTGGGTGAGATTCACCCCTCCACATAGAGGCCTGGCAGAAGGTTCAAGCACCACTTCTGATCTAGTTAAGCTTATCTGCAGGGCTGAAGTGATTGTGAAACCTGAGTACGAGGATGGATTTCATCCACAGAGAGTTGCAGTGGGCTTAGAGAAAAATCTATCAGGGAGGGTGGAAGTGAGGATTGGATATGTTTGCTCATCTTTTCAAAACAATGGAAGATGCATGTTTTCTGATGCAACTCACTAGAAGATCATAGTCATATGAGGAATGGACGTAGCATGACCATACTGTGGCACTTCAACTTTACTGACCTCAGTGGAGATAATCCCCAGTGTTCCAGTGCTGTGAGAAGAGATTATAATGAACATTGAGGCTGAATGAGCGAGTTTATGGAATAGGAAGGCTTTGTAGTGACAGAGAAATAACGTGGAAARATTTTGCAGACAAGCCTTGTGGTGCCGCACAGAGAACATAGCCAATACAGTGACATACTGAAAACTTAGTAAAAGTCACTCATATTTTAATAATATAAAGTAGCCACACTCTAGTGAGGAGACATTTCTGTAGCAGAAGAAACTGGAGAGATCCTATGGCCCTGGATTATGTAAAACTGCTTCCCAAGGAAACCTGAGCCTTGCTGAAGTAAATAGAATTACTTCCAACACAAAGTAGCGATCTGTATGAAAGCAAGAGCAGCGAATTCTAATTTGTCCATATGCATGCATTTACACTTGTAGATTATAATTATTCAAGACTTGTCAAATCAAAGTGAACTATGGATTTTTTCTTTGGGGGGGGGAGGTCAGATAGCAGTAGTTCAGCGTAAACCATAGCATAAGTTTTATCAAATGAATTTTCATAGACCCAAAAAATACATTGTCTCTTAGAGACTAGACTTTTAGCTCCTTTCCAGAAACCTCCTCCCTTCAACTTCCAGCATTTGCCATGCTGTGGAAGGCTGTAGATTCTGGTTTTTGGGGAAGCTGCTCTGTTCCTCACTAGTCTTGTAAAAGATTTGGGACTAGGAATTTTTAACAGAGCTCTGCAYGCAATTGGTCAGAGAACTGCTTAGGTTACCGCTGGTAAGATGGAGCCTAGCTATGAAAAAAAAATGGCAGATACTTGTGTATCAGTTATTCTGAGGCATGTGAAACCTTAAATGCTTACATTCAGTTTTGGAGCAATCAAAGGGTGAAGGCTGTTCGTGCTGTAGCCAGATTCACTTTCAAGGTTCAAGCTTCTCTCCTTTGTGTTCTTTATCTTCTTGTGTAATAACAAAGAAATTTAACTTTTCTAATAAAATCCTATTTTCAAGGGACCAGATGTTTAGCTGTTAAACTGAAAGTAGCTTCCATGACCTCACCTCCACCCTGGGGCTGTAGTGTTACAACTCTTTCATGCCTCAAAGCTGGAGGCAGTCTATTGTTCGGCATCAAGGGTAACCCAATGCCTAACCCCAAGTTATCCCTTCCTATTCTTAGCTTGCCTTTACTGGAATGCGCAGTGGTCATCTTCAGCATAGTTGCATTACCCAAGCCTTTTGCAGTGACAGGCAGGTATTGACTAACCTTTGTCTCTTCCCAGAGTGAAAGAACCCTTCCACCCTAACAACAAAAAAAAAAAAAAAACCCAAAGTAAGAGTGATCATTTAAAATAAAACGAATAGCTGAACTAGGAATTGTACTTAAATACATAAGTGTGGTTTTGTGGTAATCTCATTGCCAGCATGTATTTAGGTTCTCTGAGAACTTCAGAGAGCTTTTACTGGAGAGCATTTACTCTAAAGCAGTTGGATAACTGAGTGCACCAGACAGACTAGTTCATCCTGGAGCATCTGAGCCTCTTGTTGAGTAGATAAGAAGCATTCTCCATTTGCTTACTTTTGATGCTAAGGAAGGAACAGGTGTGGAGACAGACTACTGAGGCTTTTTGTACTTGGAATCATATTTGTTTAAGCTTAATAGCTCCTTTTGTCTTGTTAAAAATAAAGCAAAGGTACCTGCATGAATTGTGAAGGAGAGAGCTGAGGCTGGGGAAAAGCACTGTGGCTCTGCTGAAAGGATGTCAATTTTTACTAGCTCAGCACCTGATCTATATGCATTTATGGTAGTAAAACCTGCTGAGGAGTCTGAAACATGGTCTTGCCACACCCAAACGCACACTGGGGCAAGTGACATTAATGTCTTCCCACTGCTTACACACCTTGGGAAAAAATGAGGTGAAATGAAGTGCTGACCTAAAAGACAAGAGCCCCTGAGGAGATAGGTGCTATCAAAATGTCTTCTAGATAAATAAGGACCCAAAGTCCTACTATCTTAAGTAGCTGGACTATTGATTAAAGAATCATGATAAATGAGTATAAGGCTGTGAATTAGATCGATACCATCAACCTTAAAAGTCAATCTCCTGTACCAGCTTGAACAGAGACACTAAAAAAATGCATGTGAGAGATTCACAAAATTCTAGGGCTGGTGGTAGCCTTGGGGCTTTTAGTTTTTCTCTGCTTTTTCTTTTCTTTTTTTTTTTCTTTTTTTTTCTTTCTTTTTTTTTTAACCTTTGCATGAATTAACTTTAAACAACAGGGAGAAGAGATGTGTGTTTGTGCCAGCAAATGTTTACAGTACCTCATAAAATTAAGACAGACCACCAAAATCTGGACTTTGAGTAGCTAAGAATACCTTCAGGATGTCCTTATGCAACTTTTGTGGATAAATCTGTGGCAATCAGTATGTTAAAAGTAATGGTTCAAATCCTTAGATGTGGCTGACAGGCCCTGACTCTGTCAGGATGAGTTCACACCTGCAAAGAAGGAAGCCCTAAAACTCCTTTCTAACTTGAAAAAAGGGACATTGCTTCAGAGGTTATCCAAAAAAAGGAGTCTTAATACAGGAATAAGAAATAAAAAATATGATTTGGTTTTGGAAAAATCAAATATTCTTCTTTACGTGCTTTTCTAGGTGGGACTTGAGAAGGGCTGGCTGGTCATTTTTAGTGTGCTGGGTGCAGCAGACTGGAGGTGGTGGTACTGTGCTGAACCTGAGCTTGTGTCTCCTAGCAGGGCTCTGCATGGACAAGGTTCCCRTTAAGGGATGTATTTCTCAGATCATACTGACCTTTTTGTGAAAGCTTGAAGAAGGCACATARCCTTTTTTCCCATCTCACTTTTTGCATGTCTAAAGCAGCGATTATTTCTTATGTACCTGCTTTATTTTATGTTGAGATGATTCATGATTTCCTATCTCTTATTTCTTTTTCTGTTATTCTTACAGCAGAATTGCTCCAGGGATTCTTAAAGTACCTTCCTTCCTGCCTACATCTCCACAGAATAAAGTTATAGCAACCATTCTTCAGCTATAGTTGTTGGTTGTAAAGACTCCTGTGGATGTTCATAAGAAGTTTTTTTTTTTTTTCCTTCTTTTTGGTGGGAAAAGTCCTAGGATACACAAACTTTATTTCTGCCATTCATAATCACTGCCCTTTAATGACAGATAATTTGTGAGGCTATGTAGGTATTTCATTGTGAGGAAGAGATTTTTGTCACTGTTTCTGCATTGAGATGGAACTCAATTAGTGCAGACAGTCCTCATAGTTTGTCGAAGTTATTTTTGCCTGAAGCTGTTTTGGGAAGTCTCATGCCAACTCAGGGAACGTGAGTGTCTTTATTTCCTTCTGCGTGTRTTCATTGCCATGAGAGTTTGTCTTATGGTGCTATTAAGATGATTTCCCAATATCAATGTGAGAGCTAAATATATGCTGGTAAACTATATGTGTGTGTTGATTTTTAGAGCACTTTCTGTCATCTGATTTCTTAYGATGAAATTAATCCCCTGTGCAGATATCAGACAGTTGTGCATCACTTGAGTCTTCTTTTGAGGTCTTAATTGTGATTGAAATGATGCCTAGCTCTTCTACTGGTTTACTTCACAGAAATGAATTTCTTGCAAACAAGGTAGCCACTCTTAAAAGCATAATCCCCTCCTCTCCAGCAGCATCCTCATCTTCACCTTCAGTATGCTGATGCTCCCACCTGACAAGCTCTCAAAAAAAAAA
>NW_028186756.1:5793683-5801040 GCF_003343005.1 Rhea americana
GGAGCAAGCTGTCATTTACAATCATTAATAGAGACCGATATGCTCAGCAAGTGTTAGTGCACAGAAAAAAGAACTCCATCAGAAATGAAGTGTCTACTCCAGGGAGTTTCACTTCCTTTTGCTGTAAGGGTGACAAGGGTTCAGAAAGATAAGTGGTGCACTAGGGCATCAAATTACTTTCAATCATTTTTTTCATGGTGGAAAGTTTTATTAAAAAGGAAAAAGTTAAGGAAATATTTGTGGTGTTGGGAAGCTCTTTCCAAATCAGGATTGCAGAAAACTAAAAAATAAAAAAAAAATGAACTCAATTAGAAGTGCTAAATGAGGATCATAATGAGATATCCAGAGTCTTGCCAAGTGAATTTAATCACTTTCTGATCCCAACAGCCACACAATTCAACTCTTTCTTAGCATAATTAAGCAAGTGACAATGAGGATGCTATTCCAAGACATGGTAATGAGATGCTGTGGGGCCTGAATTCAGCTGGAGGGGATTTCCTATTAAATATTTATTGTATGTGCAGCTTCTTCAGTAGTTAGAAATATAGCAAAGGAAATTTAACCAAATAGAACCTCTTTCCTCTGAAAAGAATCTGTGAAAAACTGAAGCACTGCGGTCACTTCGTTTTGGACTGACTATTATTTTTGGCCTACGGGCTGCATTCAGCATCAATAAAAATCATAGTTTATGTAGGAGGAAAATAAATTTGAGGAAGGAGGCTAGAATGAAGGAAAATAAAAATGGAAAGGAAATGAAGAGGAAATAAGAATGTGACAAACCAATTAGGGAGAGTACAAATGATAAAAGTCAACAGGAATTAACTAAAGATGGGCAGTAGAATGCTGAAGGACTAGGTTTAAGGAATAAATGAAATCACGTAGGAAGGGAAATAATTAGATAACATATATGACGGTATGAGCCAGTGAACTAAAAAATAATAAGACTTTTAAGTGTAGTGAACATTTAATTCTGAATCCAGGGAGAAATGAAATATGCTTTCATTATGTTACTTCAGACACTTTATAGGAGCTATGGAAGTCATGGCCAGTCTATGTTTAACTAAATAGACTAGTAGAAGAAAAGCTCTGTCAAAGCCCCAGGCTTTTGTAATAATTTGCACATATGCATACATGCACCAAAGAACTTTACTACAGAGGAGTGTTATTTAGGTTATGAAATCAAGCTGGGGCTGCCAGATTTATAGCTGTCCTTGTGACCTTAAGCTTGCCCCTTTGCAGGCCTAGCCTATTCACTAAATAATGCAGATGTCTCACAATAAACTATCGGGAAAATAAAGATTAGGCAGAAATTCACAGGGAACAAAATTAAGGTTGCACCAATGATTCTAGCTCTGGCATTTAGAAATTTTCTTCTCTTTTTCACAACCTAAATAACATTCTCTCAGCTGACTAGTTTTCAATATTCATTCTTGGTGCCTTTAATAAGGAAAGCAGGAACTTTTGCGGTGTCTAAATCCTAAACTAACATTATAGCAGAAGAGATTGTGTCTTCAGCTACAGGCCAGCTGCTGAAGTCRGCAACAAAAGACTTGCAGAGTGTGGAATGGCTTTTTAGGTAGATGCTCTGGGTCTAAGGAGTGGCCACCTCCAAGCAGTCAGCTGTTCTCCCATCATTTGCCCTGAAAGCAGAAATTCCTGATGCAGCACAGAGCCAGTGGTCCTTCACAAGTAAAACAAATCAATAGCTGAGAAGGCGTTTGAACACCAAATCGTCTAATGTTTTGGTCATCTTCTGAACTGTCTWATGAAAACTTGAATGATAACTGAGGAAAAATAAAGGCAGGGCAGACTGTACTCCTGTTTAGTCTGGGAGCACCTAAAATTAGGTTGGATAGTATTGCTAGTAGCTTCTTTTCAAATGTGCCTGATGTGTGAGGGAATGCATGATTAATAGTTTGGATACAAGGCTGGAACATGCTGTGCAACAAGTCCTGGGGCTAAACTGAGTGGTCCAGGYATAGGAGGGCATCAGGACAGTCGAGTGGTTGCTGACTTTTCTGGGGAAGTAACCCTACTTTCCTGCCTCACCCTCCTTTGAGTGCTGCCTTAAGTTCTTCCTGGCCTTTGACAAAGTGTGCTTGATGTTCTGCGCACCCTGCTTATTTGCTGCACGGGTCTGAGAAGCAAATGGCGAGCCGCAAAATGAATGAGATCTAGGAAAGYTGCAGAGAGTTGGCTGCCATGGAGTAGCTGTAACCTCCCCCTCCCTGTCTTCCCTAATACCCTGTCTCTTTAGCTGATGAATTCTTTGGGCTTTGTGACTGTCCTTCCCTAGATATTTGAATGATGTCTCTGGGGTATACTGGAATCCCAAGGAGAAACCACTGTGTAAATAATAATAACTCCTGTCATACTTGCTAAGTGGCACTCATAATTTAAGAAGTTTTTGTCAATAGGATCAAATTATCTTCATGAGAAAGCTCTTTTTTTCTCATAAAGTACAAGAAAAGCTGTGAGACAGGAGGTGCAATTAATTATCTCACTTGGATTAAAAGCTCTTTTATTTGATATTTGATCTCTTATTACTTGATTTCCCACAAAATTGCTGGTAACATGCAATCCTACTTAATAGCTCATTAGCACTTCAGTGTGGTATTTGTAAGGTAGTCAGGTTTGTGTATAATAAAGCAGTTGCTAGATAGCAGTGAGTGACTTCAGCCATAATTAATTAATTAAATATGTGTAAAACATGGTTCATTAGCAAGGTGTGTGACAGTCTCATGGTGTCCGATGCTGTCCATCTAATTGTGTAATAGGYGTGATGCTACTGCAGCATTGCTTCATTAGTTTCCAGCTTCTGCTATTGTTGCTTAGGTAAAAGACTGGATTTCCAGGACTTGATCTACTGACCTGGTAATGTTGGAAGGAATAGTTTACTGTAACCAATCGAACAACATTTCTTAGTGTTTTCACTTAAAACCCACACAATTAGAAATTATTACTATAGCTTAGCAGCAGTAGCAGAACATTTGCTTGGAAGCTGGAAATTTCAGTTCAACTGTAGTTCAAGCAATAACTATTCTTTATACTCAATTATGCACTGTAACCCATTAGGGAAGTCTGTGGTTTCCTGATGTAGATTTTTTTTTTCCTTCTCTGTTACAGCAAGATTGCAACTGACTACAAGTATATTAGAAATTGGTATGATTGTACAATTATTCTGCAGGCAATTTAAGTTCCACCTAAGMTACTTATCTGGTACATCGGGAGATGAGACCAAGTACAGAACATTCAAATCTTAACCAAAGTTTTGTTAAAGTGTGGGAGAACACTAATCTGGAGACCTGATACACTTATAGTCTAAAGCCATTAGAAAGTTCAGATCTACTAGGTCCAGAAATTGGTGAATACTTAGTCTTCTGGACCTTGATGGTAATTGTCTCCTCACAGAGGAAAGGCCCAAAGAGAAACTCATATACACCACTTGACCAACCCTTGAAACCTGCTGTACTCCATCTCTCTGAAAAGGGTGCTGGTCAGTTTTGTCATTATGAACAATGCCATTCTTGTGCTTTCATGAGCCAGATGAGAAGGTCTTTTTCATAATTATCAGGCCAAACATCTCAGTTTTCAGGATTTCCATGGATGTAGTAAAACCAAAATCAGTTAAAGATGGAAATAATGATATTTCCTATTGTGGAGGTTAGTGATGTGAATAGTGTGATCTTCATTTGCTTAAAGTAAACCAAATCATGCCATGTGTGAGGCTTAGGTTCTGATGCTCAAATAGTTGTTTTTCTAGTCAGGCTAGTTGTGTGCCACATYCTATTGCTGTTAGGAGAGCGGGTGCCTTTTTATGTTGTTAATACTATGGTTTTCTACCTTTTTTTTCTGAAACAAGTTGCTAGAGAGCTTTGGTGTCTTGTGAAATTGATGTTAGAARTGTGTGGTAAAGACTGTTGATGGTCCTGGCTGCTGTTCAGAAGTTTGGCTTTGCAATGTTATTGTCATATTTCACTGGTAGT
Source organism: Rhea americana (assembly GCF_003343005.1). Taxonomy (NCBI): domain Eukaryota; kingdom Metazoa; phylum Chordata; class Aves; order Rheiformes; family Rheidae; genus Rhea; species Rhea americana. The sequence continues at coordinate 5,797,670 of NW_028186756.1, forward strand.
TGTTCAGCTTTGCTCTTGATATTTGCTGTCATTGGAGCACGCTCATTACAAATCAGTAGTTTGCTTCTCCAATAGGCGTATAAGAAGTCATTAAAGAGGTTATGATAGGGCTGGAAAAGAATGTTATTTGTGTCATTGTTYTTGTGCCTTCTATGCAGTGGTTTTTGTATCTAAGGGAAATCCGGTAAAGGGGGAACTTACATCAGGACTATTTTCTTTTGGAGTTAGTGTTACATTCTCTGGAAAAAAATAACCTTTCTAGTCTTCTCCTGACTGTAGGAATTCCCCTGATGCTTCTGAAAGAGCTTCCTCTTCGGTTGTGCTGTAGATCGCTGTGGTGTGACATTGACCCAAGCCCTTGGCTTGGGTTGAATGACCTGGCATAGTAGACCCCATTGAAAATATCACTGGAGCACTGCAATATGCACAAAGTGTTTGTCTTTTTACTTRAAACATGTCTAGCTATCAAGGAGGAAGAGAAATAAAGTAACCAACTGCAGGAGAAAAGACACTGAGAAGGGTATSTCCAATTTCAAGAGCTGACTACTCATTATAATCCCATTTTATTGGCATATGCTCAAACATGAGCTGGTTGTTACAGGACAAATATACAAATGTGCAAAGCTGCTCCTCCTACCCCTTTGCCCTGAGGATACCTCACATGTCAGTAATATGTTGCCAAAATCTTCAAAGCCACTAGGTCTCATTTTAGTGTTTTAAAATCTTATCTTCCAAATTTACTCTTTAATATGCTCCTTTGCAGAGATAGGCAGTGAGACTTGTTCGTATTGAGTGGTGCTGTCTGTAGCTGTTTTTTCATAAAAAAAAAAAAAAAAAAAAAAAAAACAAAAAACACAGGAGGTTTCTTTTAAAGAATATATTATTCCCCCCTCTTCCAGCCTTCTTTCCCCCATTATTACAATTTTCAAAAACGTAGATGCTCCTAATACAGCAGAGACCGTTCCACAGCTCTGCCTTTAATGGAGTGAGCAGATTGCAGTAAGAATGCGGTGCTGCTCAGTAAATTTAATGACTTTATGAAGATAAATGTTTCCCTTCCAAAGCCCCTTCTTGTCAGAATACATTTAATACCACCATTCCTTTGAGAACTAAATTCCTGTAGCACTTTGCAGCATATTAGCATGTTTTTCTCACCACATGAAATTGCACTTCAAGCAAGAAATAATAATGTTTCTGCATCCCCTTGTACATTTTTATTACTGCCAATGAATAGGAGTAAATTAACTATTATGGCTAACATTATTCACAGGGACAAATTCCTAACTCATTTTACAGAGAATAATAAATAACTGAATAAATAAGATGCCTTTAATTTCACAAGTGAATTATCAAAGATTCCTCTGAGTAGGAGGAATGGGGGCCAGTTGACTTTGCAAAYAAAATACAACTCTCTAAGAGAAGTTAGATGTGTCCACTCATCTTCTTTTTCTTTTATCCTCCAAAAAGTATAACAAATATACTTGTAATTACACATGATTCCTATGAAAACAGGTTTCTCTTGTCTGATTATTTGTTGCTATGTRTGTTTATCCAAATACTAATCTGGGAGATGAGCCACATTTTGCTGTTAGTTGCTTGGATGCAGCTCTTATTGATGGCAATTACCATATGGTTTACTTCATCCACTGACTTTAGAGTGCTTTTCCAAGATAGATGGAGTATCATTGTCCCTTTTTACAACAAGAGAAACTGAGGCTCAGTGATAGGTATCTTGCAGGAGGTTGCACAACATATTGGAGCTAGAGCTCCAGTAGATCACAATGTCTTAACCTATCCTAAAGATTACACTGGACCAATTRACGGAAGAATGGACCCAACCAAAAYATTTTTTTTGTTTTTAAGAAAAAATTTTGTTATTTTCCAGTTCAGAAGAAACCAGTCTTTATTTAAGCATTTCAAAGTATTGTTAAAAAAGATAATCAAAGTCTGTATATTTTTGTATTATTTACTATGAATAATAAYATCGATGAAAATAAACAGTAGCCACTTTTTTAAGTGGGGAAATGGAACATTTGCCATTAAATTCTTACCTTATGAAAAAATACCATGAATAAATTCCTGTTTCTTGTTCGAGTTTTGAATTTGGGAATAAAATATTTCATTGAGCTAGAGTGGTATGTGACTAGGATAATTTAGAATTCTTCATGAGCCTTTTAAAACTATATTTAAGTCTATTTGCTTAGCCTTTGTGTCTGCATGTCTTTACCTCTGTGTTTATGCATGTGCACACACACACATGCATATATCTTCTTTGGCTTCACTCCAAGCCCTTGATGCATAACTTTTTTCTAACATGATATAGGGATCCAGCAGTACCCCTAACAGGTGAATTTTACTTTAGATGGCCAATGTGTGCTCTTGCTTATGATGGGAGGATCCATTCTACCTTATCTGCCACTAGTTTCCCTGACTAATCTACAAGGCACTTAAACCTTGAGAAAATGAAAATTGCTAGTTCTGAATATTGAGGTGAATAGAAATCAGATCTTGCATGAATTTTTTTCAGAGCCATCCTGCTGGACGTTGGAGGTGGAGGAGGAAGCAAGTGTGTACCCACATATCAAAATCCAGGCTCTGACTTTTTGTGTAAAGGACTATACATATGTAATAAGCCCTGTTCTTGACAATGGGCAGGATGAGTGRTGTCTCCATGATTTAATATATTTAATGTATTTCTCTACAATGCCTTTGTCACAAATTTATACTTTGATTTCCATAAAGGTGAGCATGGAGGCATATGTGTGCTGCCTGTTGTTATAACTAGAGCTATTAAAAAAAAATCCATGAAATCCTTTTTACTGAATGGAAAATTGCAGTAAAAAGATTGGTGAAAAATGTCTGTCCTCTGAAAATTTCCAGTTCTTTATTGGACTCCCCCCCCTTATTAACACATTTTTATCATAGAGGATTATTCTATTTGACGAGTATTTTGTTTTGTTACTGAAAACAATTCCCCTCATTTCCTATCTTTTCAATATGAGCAATGTTCAGAGTATCACACAGCGAAGGAACATTGCTTTCCACCCAGGCCTCGTGCTAATGTCTTTTCCGTTCATATCTTGGCAGGTTTACTAAATGAAGCTTTGTAACAATTTACTGTTGGTGATGATGTCAAACTCTCCATTAGGAAGTTGTAGAGTTAGTAACCCAGTTTAACAGCATGCTGGGTTTGTGCCTCAGACAGGTCTTCACTGTGTAGGATACCATTGAATACCAGCAGACATGTCTTCACTGTGTAGGATACCATTGAATACCAGCGGATGGGTCTTTGCTGTGTAGGATACCATTGAATACCAGCGGACAGGTCTTCACTGTGTAAGATACCATTGAATACCAGCGGACAGGTCTTC
>NW_028186756.1:5802024-5862894 GCF_003343005.1 Rhea americana
CATTGAATACCAGCGGACGGGTCTTCGCTGTGTAGGATACCATTCCAAGGCCAGCGTTTCCCTTTGATGCCTGTGGTCCCCACAGGCTACAAGGGAGCCCATGCCACAGAAAAGGAGGCTCTGCACAGAGGGGACCAAAACCCTCCTGTGCRTCATGCAGGTTTGAAGCTTGTCTTGAAGTCCCGCAGCAGGCAAGAGCCACCAGGCCAGCGCTAGAGGGAGTCTCGATCACACGCTAGGCCAGGGCACTGCGCAGCCAGTGCTTGCTGCTGGCTCAAATAATGCATTATAATATTAGTGCTAAATTCTTCTTTGTATCCGTTATTCACATTTTTCGGTTTCTTCCCCTCCTCTGTTCCTCTACAGTAACTGTTGTAAATTAAACAGTTACTTCTCTTCCTCTAGTTTCAAAGCATCAAAGATGTATGTGAGCCCATTACCTTTGATGCTGATTTCCTGTTAGAATGCATGTTTTGGCGTTGCGACATCCTGAAAAAGTTTAATCTGAAGCAGAAGAACTGTAAAATGAAGAGAGCAATTATATACAGCCCAGAGCTCTGAGCAGTTGAAATGACAACAAAGTTTCATCTGTTTATTAGGTTAGCTCTGTTTCAAATAAAATACTATTAGCAATTTATGAAGAGGAGAGTAGGTCTTTGAAATTGAATATCTGTCAATTAAATCTAAAAATTTTAATATGAAATGCTTTTTAAAATCAAATAACATCTAATAAAACTTCAGATTTCATCAACAAAATCAGGCTACACCTTAGGCATACACCAAACAAAAATGCCGTATATACATGGCAGAACCTTACCTGGGACTGGGAAGGGATTTTGTACACAGAGAGAGAAGATGAGGAATTAAAGCAGCCATGTGCTCTGCGAAAAGAATTAATATCCAAACATGGCTCCAGTTGTCAAGGCAACTTTGCTTTTCTTAGTGTTCCAAATACGGGCTCTTAAATCCTTACCAATACCCCCTCTCCTCCCCCTGCCCTGCCCTCCCCCCAGCCCCAAAGCTGGAGTTTTTGAGGTCGTTTTTACTTTTCAATAGAAGGTGATTGAGTAAAAATAGCCAAGCATTGACATTCTTTCCAAAAGAAAATAATAGAAAATCAGCCAATACCTGGAATTGATGTTCCTGTCTGTAACTTATCCTTGGTAGTTAGTGATCAAGGTCTGGTATTTAACAGGGCAGATTAGGGAGTCTGCATGGAGTAAGCAAAAAAGAAAAATAGGCATTGATCACCTTTAATGCAGAAGCAAGTTCTAAGCTCTTTGGTTTTGATAGTGGTCCTTTTGTTCTGTGCTTGTGTACCCCTTAGCTATTGTAAAATATTGGCCTACACACTGTGATAAGTCAGTAAAACCCTCTTTCCTTTGGCTTGACGGTAAGCATGGAGAAAAGCTCAGACACTCAAGCTGACTCTATTGAAGGAGAGGACAGGGMAGCCTGAATAAATGGGATTTGCTGCTCTCTCTGCTGTGGAGTGCATGACTGGCTTGTCCTGAGGGGTGGCCTTTTCTGTTATATTGCATTTTCACCTGGCGATTGAATGCTGAAAGAYTGACAGTACAACGGTGCTGTATTTACTGACACATAGGCCTTGCAGCTGAATCCTCATGGGACCCTTTGCTTTCTAGGGCAGAAACCATCTTTTGGTGTGTGTAAATGTATGCTTGTTTACAGCATAAGGCACACAGTTTGTGCTCAGAACCTTAAAGTTTTGCAGCCCTAATATCAGTAAGTGTTCTCTGTCTGTGCCTGTGGGCCATAGGTCTGTGCTTTGAATAATTTGCATGCCACAGTATAACCTCACTGAAGCTATTTCAGCTTTTTATTCTTGGTCACAATCATACTGTTCATTCAAATTCTTATTTATACTGATAAATGCAAAAAGAAGGACAATCCTGTACTTAAAACCCTAGGTTCTACTCCCTGAATTTCCATATGGGAATATGAAGAATTCATTTTTCTCTGTCTTATGACACTTAAAATGAAAGCTCTGCAGGGCAGAGACTGTATCTTAGTGTGTGTCTATGTGGTACTAGGATGTGTTCTGATCTCAGTTGGGCCATCAAAGTGATGCTTTATCACCTGTAATGTCAAAGAACAGATGTAGCTCAGTTCTTTCCAGACTGTAAGAAGAGCTTATACTCTGCCTGCTGCATCACACTTGAAAATCAGAATGGCAAAGCTGTTGTTTATGAACAAGTTAATAACATACAAAACGTCCTGATTCTTATTTTAAATGACAATTTATTTGATTTCATAAATTTCAGTGATAGTGCATGACAATATGCAAACTTTTGTGGTACAAACTCCTTATGTTTTTACAACACTCCCCTAAACAGTTTTTGCTATGGTATTTTCAACGGTTGAACTTGACGGTGACTGTACCGGAGAGCAACAGAGACCATCCTGGCAAGAGACCACTGTGCATCCTTCTGAGGTAAGGAGTATCCTGCAGAATGTCTTGCTTAGTCCGCTGCAGTCGGTGAGAGGATCCAAAATCCTACTGTAATACAGGTGGATGAGGATCAGTGACAAGGATGTGGTAACAATTTCCAGAGCAGATCAAATGATCCAGTGTTGGATGGCTAAGAAGATATGGATGAAAGTGCTTCTAACTGTAAAGCTGTGCTGTGGAAGTAAAAAGAAATACAGGCGGATGCTGCAAATTATGATGCAACATACTAAAGAATTCCAGGGCCATTACTCATGTTGGCAGAATGAGGTAATTATGTTGTGATAATCAAAAGCCACAGACACCTTATCTGACAGAGCAATTGATAAGCATTAGACTAAATTGATGTGATGTCTGATCTTTTTGTGCCTAGTCTAGGACATGGTAATGCCTCTCTGTGGGCTGTAAAGGGACCTTAAACAAGTAGCACAGCTGGAGATGTTCCCACTGTAGATTTAAGTTCATTTCCTCTTCTCTCCCCCATCGAACAGCAAAGGTAACACCTCCAAGTGAAGTGGATGGAAGTTTTGTCATTGACTCTGGTGCAACCAGGATTTCGCTCAATGACTGGGTTTGACATGAATTTGTTTCACTGCTTTGAAAGTGAAAGAATTAGGGCCATGTGTTCCTGAGGACACATTTGGCCAAAGATTGGACTGAAATTGATGAAATGGTATTCCTGAAATCTGTGTGTGTGTGTGTCTGTCAACATTGTCAGGAACTCTCTTTTGAAAGTCCAACCTTAAGTCAGTTGTGAGTTGTGTTAGCCAAGCCTCTCTCTTTGTGTAGCTATTACTGTTCAAAAGCCCTCAGTGGTTACCTAACTGCTGAAGGTGATGTGTCAAAGAGGGGGGGGAAAAAAGCTCTACCCCAAACTTGTACATGAGTTCTTGGCAAGTTCCTTATTTCTAAGTTTCTTTTTTTATGTTAATACAACTCTCTAGTACATATATTGGTTTTATTTTATGGTGGAACACACAAAGCATTTGCATTTGTTTCCAGTCCTCCAGGTTTGAATGTGCTATGATAAACAGTTCAGACACATATTACGGTATAAAATGAGAGTTAAGTTACACTGGCATTTGCTACTATGTAAACACCAGTTGTTAGGAAACGATAAGCATTATTGATATCCCAAACGTATGTATTAGCAGAAACAATGTTATGTAAAATGTTAACATCTGTCAAGACAATATAAACAATTACAAGTAACTTTCTTTTAATGATGCAATTATACAATAACAAAAGGTGCACTGTAAATTAATGTGACACCACACCAGGTTTGTGTATTTTAGGGAATAAATTCCAATCCAGCTAAGAAAATAAATAAAGTTTCTAGAGAATCCCTTTGGAAAAAAGAAAACAAAAAACCCACAACCCTCTGCTAAACCTTTACGAAATAAAGTCTGGGAACTGAGATTGTTATTAAATCTGACCTTGATCAGATTTTTATTATGTCAGAAAAAATGGTTCTTAAGAGACAGAGTTGTCATGGGATTAGAGTACATCTACAGCAAGATGTTTCCATGGTAACAAATCAAACACCATTTCCTAAGTCTGCAGTCGTCTGCTTCAAAACCATGAACTTAGCATTGAATAATTATAGAGAAACGCAGTAATGTTGTGTAAAGGGGGGGGGAAATAAATCAATCTGGAGGCAGTGATTTATTTTAAAATGCCAATTAACCCCATCATTGTGATTGTTTGGAGCTTCTGTTGGTGGTGACAGGTCCCATGTAGGTATTTGGTTTTACAAATTGAAAGCATAATTTTTTTGTCACACATAACCTTAAAAAAAGTGAAAGACGAATCATAATTCTGCTAGAATTAATGAAGTCTGAAAGTTATATATAAAAACTGTAATAGAAATTCAGAGTTGTGTCAGAGACTCCGGGTGGCAGTAGCACATGATAATCTACCTGAATTCTCTTCATGTTTGAAGGATCTGAAAACATACTTGATATGGGTACGTGTTTAGTCTCCTACAACCAATGAGCTATCTAAATTCATAGGCTCCAAAGTCACACAGCTGTAATCTTGGTGGAAAGTTAAACCAGTGAACACATCGCCACTTAGAACTTGGGGAGTGAGTTAAGGCCATTTAGTTTATCAGTCGTCTTACCGTTCTACCGTAATTGTATTATGGATGTTTTGTTCTTCTCTAGAAGCCATACTTTCTGCATTTATCTGTTACGTGGTGACATCTGCCTCTGTCTCTCTCTTTATTCCCCTACAAAATGGAACATGTTCTCCCCCTCCACTGGTTATTGGGAGGTTTCCTAGGTACATCTGGGATATGTTCCACCACCAGCTCAGAAGACAAATTCTGTTTTGACATTGCATGTTATGTATGACCTTTAATAAAAGGACATAGGTTCAATAAGGAAGCATAGTCTTCAAGCATTGAGTGCAAACAGCCTGTGCCTGCATTCCTAGTTCTGGATACCTGTTACTCCACAATGTGGAGGCTGCAAGCAGGTTTGGAGGGAGGATTTGGAATCTACAGACCTGAGACTCTGTAGCGATACACTGTCCACACTGTTGTAATTGCTCACACAACAGTTGCATGTTSCCTTTTCCAACAAGGTCTTTCTGCCTGAAAAATCCTGGGGTAGGCCATTTCAGTGCATTTATTTCATCTGTAGTAATTTGACTAGTAGCAGTATCACCATTAGGACACAGTGGGCATGTACGGGCAGCTATCAGAGGCCCATGTGCTAGTGATGGATTGTAGACTGTGGTAATAGATCGTGTACAAATATTGTAACACGAGGCTGATCTTTAGCTGCTGGGTGAATCCTGGCAGAGGGCACGGGTTATGAACTGTGGCAGAACAGTGGTTTTAAGAGGAACCCGAATCTCATCGCAGCTGCTGCTTTCCTTTTGTCACCTTGGTGAGTTTGCTCAACCCTTATTTCTGATTCAGCTACCAATGTTCCTGGTGTGGAACAAGGACACTCTTGCTGCCTCATATGGTGATGTGTCAAAGCCCAGCTGCAGATTGGGTCATTTGGAGTGAGGGTAAAACTCAAACTGTTTCCAGAAATGCTGGCTTCAGTGTGGAACAAATGCTGGATCGTTTGGTTGTCCCAGATTCAAGTGAGGAGTTCTGCAGGAATCATCTCAGGTTGGTACATGTTGTCTCTTCTTGACTCCAACAGATGTAAATTTGAAGGCTGATGCAAAACAAAGTTCAGGAAATAATTTCTTGAGAGCATCACAAGAAATTCAGTATTAGGTTGAATGCTGGATTTGTATGGTATTAATTTGCCCACCTCAGGAGGCTAACTTCACTGTTTCAAGCAGAAGCTCTATCTTATTTTAATTCAAAAGATCTGTGGGGGCATTCCTGTAATTTTAAAACCAGTGAGTCAGAATAAGATAAGTGCAGCAGCTGAAACTTTTTCATGTAGATTGAAATGATAGGGATCTTTCATTTGTTATGTGTGCACAATTTACAGCCATTAAAAGTATTAGTGTTGTAGAAAATGGGAAAATTATTTGTTCCCTAAAGGTGGAGAGAAAATGATACTCTTGTTCACAATAGGGATTATTAATAAAGAAGGAGAAGTGATCCCACTCTGAAATAAACTGTTTTTAACATAGCCAAAAATAATAGTGCTGATCTGCATTTGTAATGGAAATCTATTGATAAATATTTTATTTTCATTCTATCATGAATCTATCATCACAATAATAAACCCAGCAGTGAAGGAAATAGCTAAAATCAAAAGAATCTCCATTACCACAGTGTCATAATTTTTTAGTTGATTTCTCTTCACAGTAGCTGCATGAGGTGGGGAAAGGCCTTTATCTTCATTTTTACGATTGGAGAATGCAGTCACAGAAAAGGTAAGAGAGATTTTTTCAAACAAGAACCTTGATACTTTTGCAAATCCCAGGTGGGACTTAGCTGCACCATTCATCACATGAAAACTCTGGAGTTTAGTAACTTCTCCAGCACTATATTTAGCAGATCATGGGCTTTAACTAACACTTTGCAAGTCTGTTGCTACATTTCTCATTGTTGGTCCATTCTTTTTAATGAGGCCTGTACCCTTAGATAGCGGCATTCCAATGTTTCAGGTCTGCTGTGTGATCTACAGGAAACCACATGGAGCAGGCAGGGTTTTGCTGGAAGACGTTAACTGCCGATTGACATAGCAGATCAAAAAGCAAAGTTATGTGAATTTGAAGATAAAATATAATCTCATTAGAAATGGAGCATTGCTGTTGGCATAACAGATAATCCAGGCAAAGGAAGGTTGCTGCAAAAAATTCTTCTAATTTGGGAAAGCCCAGTGGGATTGTGTTTTTGCAGGACTTCTAGGAGTCATTTGTCTGCAGAACTGGGGAGATGGTGCTGCCTTAGTCTGTGCCCCAGTCAATTCCTTCACAAGCTAAATGGTCCAAATTCTAATTTAAAATATACAAGAAAGATGAAAGCTACTGAAGGCTTGTGAAAATGGCTTTGCAGGCAGAGCATGGCCCATTAAATGACATAGATTCCCATCTGGGAGAAGGCAAAAGGTCTGAGCCAGATTCCTTGTTGGTTTAACTCATATGTCCCTGTGTCATGTAAATATTTCTGGAAATATTGCCTGATATCTTTTGCCCAGTAGTTTTCAAGGACTTGAATCATATCTCCACAAACCTTCTTTTCGTGTCTATTTTTCAACAGTAGAGGCATGTAGAGATGTCAATCYCACAAGCAGTTGGAGGAACATGCCATATCTGTGGATATGTACAGTAGAGGTGGGTTATGCTGACTTACACAGACCAAAGAAGCAAGAAGTCACCCAGTGATATTAGGGCTTCATTGTTATGTTACGTCAAGCTATGTGTTTATTGCTACTTGTTACAAGCTGATTTTTTGGCAAGCAAACTCACCCATGGTCCAACTCATTCTCGGAGTTGGTGTGYCACTGTGATGCACTATCACTAGTGATTATTACTTTGTGGAAATACCTAAATATTGCAGTTAAATTCCTTCCATTAGTTAATGGAAGGACTGAGTTTGGCACTTTGACCAAATTATTCAGGGGTGGCCAGGAGCACATGCTGTCGTGGTGGATGAGCATGGCAGGGAGGCAGAACCCCATTCGTAGTTATGACTCACTTTGTTTAAGGGAGGAACCAGTACTGTGTAGATCTAGAGGTTCTTGGACAGTGAATTTCTGGCTGCCTGTGGTTGTTGACAGGAGCTGTGCTGTATGGAGCCGTTGAATGAGGGGTTGTGATTCAGCATTCTCCTGGGTGGTCAGGTCAGTGACTTGCTGTATAGGGCTTCAGAAGAGCTGCCTCACTCGCGGGGCTTTGCAGCAGGACCTAGGCATCTGCCTCCTGCAGGCTCAGGGCCATTCCAGCCCTCACTCTTCCAATTTGTCCGAGTCTCCTCGAGCCGTGGCAGCTAGGAGGATGTGAAGTTTTGGGATGAGGACTTCTTGTTGTCAATGCTGACGATACTTGGACTGATGAGAACATTTTTGGGCAAAAGACATGAGGTCAGCAGTCTGAAAAAATAGTCTGGATAAATCAGGCTGCACTGGGGCCATCTATTTCTGGAATGTCTTTCTGTATAATCARACTTTAGATGTCCTGGTTGTATATATTAGATCAACGTTGAGCTGCCAATGAATGCTGGAGCAGCCAAACAAAAAGTGCATGTGAAGAGCATAATCAGAGTGATTTTCCTTGTTAAATAAAAGGAGGAACTGGCCCTGCATTACACTTAAAATGGTGTTTGTATGATTCTGAGTATTGGTGCAACGATGATTATGTTGCTCAGAAAAATRCGGGAAAGAAAAGGCTGCACGTCTGAGCTGACCGTATGGGAGACATAAGGCCTGGCAGTGAAAGTGTTCAGCTAGGTGAGGATGAAGAACTTTGCTGATTGCTGGCATGAGTGAGASGAGGCTAAATATGATGGACGCTTCACTTAAGGTGGGGGTTTGTTATCCACGGGCTGGATTCAGGGCAAAACTTTAATGTGAGGACAGACAGAAAGGACTGGGGCAACAAATAACTGGGACGATTAATAAAGGAACTATAATAAAGAGTGTATCTACATAATGAACAGTGTGAAGGCAAACACTGGGTGCTCTTGTTTGCCCTTTCTCAAGACGGTATTGAAGGGGGAAGATGCCACATTCAAAATTAACTGAGGACGCTTGGGTTTTTAAAAACAAGCCCTATGATTAACCTATCACATTTACTGCCTCAAGATTTAATTGAGGCCAAGAGCTTAGTAGGGTTCCAGAAAGAATTAGACATTTATGTGGACAATGGGAACATCCACAATTATAATACTGCTTAACTTAGTTATATCACATTTACTGAATAATTGGGGCTATTTATTTAAAGCGCTTGCTATCAACATTTGAAATGGACTTTACAGACCCTTTACACAGTTTTAGCATCAACCCACCATAAACAACTCTGCTGCAGTGCAGGAATAGCGAGCAAAGGCGAGGGGGGAGTGCGGCCCGTGCAGCGCGGGGCCTCGGCAGCAGGTGGCGGCCGCTGCCGCCGCGGAGCTGGGGATGCGCGGCGCTGCGCGGGCGCGGCGCTGCGCGGGCGCGGGCGCTGCAGTCCCGCTCTCCCGGGAGCCCAGCTCCGGGGAGAGGGGCCCGGGGCGATGCGCGCTGGAGAGCCGGGGACCCGGCGTGTGGGACCCGGCCGCAAAGGGCGCTCGCTGCGTGGAGGCGGGTGTCCCTCCTGGCACGGACTGTGGGCTCGATTCTGCTTCCATCGCATTCACGGTGAATTTCGTTATCTGCAGCAATGGACCCCAGAAAGCCCTTTGTATAGATAATTTGTGCCAACAGATCAAGGAAGTAAAATGATGGGGAGTGTAAATGTTTTTGTATCTGTTAGTTTTTTTTTTTCCCCTTTTAATATGTTAAATTTATATTTTCTCTTTAGCCTACTAGATTTGGTACAGCATCTGAAATGATAAACCAATGAAAGTGATTTTTTCTTACGGAGGCATTAAACATTTAAAAATAAATCCAAAGGAATTAACAATGTATTAGTTGCGCTCCTGTTCTATACTTTTAGCAGTTCTCCTATTTTGGAATGCTGTTGGAATCTGAAAGTTACCAGAGATTACCAGCAATGACGGTTGACTCGGGGACTACAGAGCTTGCTGGAGTTATATTTCCTAYGTGCTCATTGGTGGCTAGGCAGGCATGGACTCCAAGGGGCGCAGGGCGGCAGGCCTGCTGCGAGACCAAGGCCTCAATGTAACTGTTGTCAGATACAGAGGTCAGTTGTCCAAGGCGAGCATTAACTGCATTTTGASTGGCTGCTCGACCACTGGAGTCGCTTGGTGTGGCCATCTGGCTGCGCAAGCTTGTGCATGGCAGTCAGACAGACTGCAGGACGTTTGCTGGGGATCCCTCCCATGAACCCTGTGGGGCCAGCAAGAGCAAACGTGTGCTGGAYAGGTATCTTTCTCCTCCAATCAATCTACCTCCCTATCTTCTGCAATATTGACTCACTCTAAGGGTAGCAGCAGTAAAATATTGGACAAGGGTTAGTTCCTGAGAGAACGCTRTGTCGTTATGCTGTCTTTAGACGAAGACTGAAGACAGTAATCAAAAGGGCTATTTTTAACCATGGGTTGATTTATTTGTTTTTCTTGTACAGCTATTGCACCTGGAGCCACTGATGATGGCTTGATTAATTCTCATTCCCCCCCCCCCTTCCTCCTCATGACTTTTCTGACTGGCATAAAGTTGTGTTGCGGCAGTTGCAGTCTTGAGCTCTGCCCTGCAGCTCCAAGTAAAGGCAGCTTTTGGCTTGCTGGAGAGGGCAGAGATCCTGGGTCTGGTGCCAGTTTGCCAAAGGGATATGTGTGGAGGTAAGTCAGCTGGGAGGGATTTTCCAATCCTCCCATAGACACGTGTAGATACAGCTGTAGCTGAACTAGCTGCAGGCTCCCTACCTTGTGCCCTGTGAGCAGGGTAGCAAAGGCTATGCTGCACAGACTGCAAAACTCTCCTGAGAAAGTGAATAAATTGGTGATGATCATATTCCAGCTGATGCTGGAAAATGTGATACTGTAACCGCTGTGTTGTTGGCTGTACCACAGCTAACTTGTTTAAAGCCAACTGGAGTATCTGTAGAATACAGTTGTATTGACTTTGTAGCCCTATGCTGAGGGCAAAAGAATGATCCTGAGATTCTTTTAATTCCTTTTCACCTTCAAGTGTTGGGTGGGGGCTGAGGAGAGTCTCCTTGTCTCTCTGAGCTTTTTACCTGCAGTGGAGGTAGAGGGGGAGATGGAGTTTCCCAGCCAAATTGTCTGCCAAATCCTGCAGACTGAATCTGCCATGTCTGGGCTCTGTAACTTCCTTGTAAGATGCCTGCCTTAACTTTTGTAGCAACACTTAATGCTGAGTAAATTCAAGGCTCTACAGCTGTTGGAGCATGCTACTACAACTGTAGGAGCATGTAAGGAACCAAGGCTTTTCAAAGTGCCCACGGATTTTGAAATCTCAGGCAGACATCCTGAGAAAACCTGGGAAAAGCCAGTAATAAACCTGCACCAAAGCAAGTGTTTCTGCAAATTTGTCCTCTTGTCTACCCCATCCATAAACGTTCTCAAAATATTCTACCTCTCAGAATTTTCTAAATATTCTCCATTCTTTCCTATTGTAATTAACACCTTATTTTTTTCACTCTGAGTGACTCAGTAACAGCCACCTCCCTTTTTAGTTTTCCTAGTTAAAGGTCAGCCTGAGCTGTGTGTTACTGATGAAAGGACACAGCCCAAAGCCAGCCTAGGGGCCCAGTTGTGTTGTGGATCTCTCCTGAGGGCACTTTTGTTGGCAAGTGCRTGCATTGCAACTTCTGAGAAGCTTACAGAGATTGCTTTTGTTTAAGATAAGCTCTGTCATATTTATTATTCCACTAGTGATATTTTTTTCTCTTTTTTCATATTTTCTTCACAGAACCCAGTCATTTTCAGGCTGCAATTTTGAGCCTACTCTGTGCGAAGTGTCAGGAAAGACTTCTGTTCTCAGACCTGAAGAAACATTTCCCACCAGTGCAGATGAAGGTGTCTCTTCCCCCTAAGGACATAGCAGTAGAGGGCAGAATGTGAGTTAAATGGTGTTCTCACACTTGAAGGTAAAAAAAAAAAAAAAAAATGCTGGTTTTAGTCCATCTGCACATCTTCCTTAAATTCTGATCTTGAAGGATCTAGTCTAATGTACTTGAGCGAACAGTAGACAGACATAGTGGAAGGGAATCAAGGGCAGCTGCAATAAGCCCTAGATGTGGAAAACAACTGAGGAAAAAGAAGACTGTCTGTATCTTCTGCTGAACCAACCCTCAAAGTGACAGAATATCTACAAAACTTCCTGTCAGGAAAAGGCACGTTAATCATCCTCATTTTGAATTTATAGCTCCTGTTTTTGTCTAGATTGCTAGGTGAACTTCACTTCCAAAGTAGATTTGCAGCTATTCCCTGTGTCTTTCTCACCTGCATTCCACTGCCTGTGGACAGTATGGCTCTTTATCACATTTGAAATGCTTGGTTCATKCCTCCCCTGCGGCCTAACACTCAGAGCAATAGCAATATGTGGCTTTGTTGGTTAAATYTGAAGCATCATGATGTGTGTCTTTACTTTGGTTTCCAGCTGGGCTACACTGATACCGATAGTGAAAGCATTACGTAGATCTTTGAGATATAAACCTATGAAGAGAACCCACCAAAACCTACTAACACCATATCATTTGTAAATAAGGGAATCAATCTTGAATCCTTTTTATCTTTTTTTGAGTGAGTTTATCTATAAATTGAGAATGTTAAGAATATTTACCTCATTGCAAATGTCATTAACACTTTTGTTCTCAGGGAACATAGATTGCACCATGATTTCTGAAGAGGCTGCTCTTTAAAGAGGTAAAATGCACAACAATAACAATAGACATGTTCGTATAATAGATCATCATTTAAGGTAACACATTCTGCCTGACATAGTGTTTTGCACSTTCTGAATTGTCTCCTGCCAAAATATTCAGACCTGCAGGAGGAACCCCTGTTGGGAACACAGGACAGATGGATCTGAATCCAGTCATGAAACTCCCTGGGGCCAGCAGTGTGATGTTAATGATCACACCACAGTAAGATGTAAAACATACCTTTGTGCAGCTCAGTGTAAACAGCAGCTCAGGGTATTATGATGTAAATGAGAAACCAGCAAGAGATGATGTGTGAATGGAAACACAGCAAGGTGCTCTGCTAGGGAGCAGAAAGCACAGCGCAAAGGGAAATTCTGCACATTGCAAGTGGAACTAGAATTAAAATATGGACTCACTACTTCATTGTAGATAAAAACTTTAAATACTGCTTGGGCTGCTGAGAAGGGGRGAACTCACCAAGATGTATGTAATACCAGTTTATGTTCTGGAAGGGCAACATAGAAGACATAATTAGGTTTGAAGTGTGGTTTGACTTCCTGGACTCACCGATTAGGACCTGGAAGATGAGGTTGGGCCCAAAAGGAAGATGATAAACACAGATAACCCTTATTATAAAAATAATTTAGGTTGGACGTGACCTCTAGAAGTCTGTGGTCYAGCCTCCTGCTCAAAGCAGGGCCAACTTTGAAGTTAGACCAACTTCAAACTTAGACCATGTTGCTCAGAACCTCGTCCAGCTGATTTTCAGGTATCTCCAGGAATGGATATTTCACAGCCATTCTGGGAGACCTGTTCCAGTGTTTGACTAGCTCCATGGCAAAAACTTTTCCTGTAATAATAGTCTAAAATGAATCCATGGATGGAAGACATTACAGTTGAGAACCTAACAACAGGCAGTTGTTAATGTGGTTTAAGGGGATACCTAAAGTTGCATTTGAGTCCTCAGCTTTTTTCAGAAATTTCTGGTGCTGAAGGCCCTCCCCTCTGTGGATAGTGACAGCTGGCCTGACAAGATTTGCATTGGGCCCTTGTAAAACACAAAGGTACAGTCAGGGGGTAGAGTGTCACCAATGTAATTTTAAAAAGAGCTGGGCAGTGAGAGCATTGCCACATCTGCTGCTGGTTTTATTGTAATGTCGATGTGCCTCTTTGTCCCAGAGTTCCCTGTCCTCTTCCTCTCATCTCTAGCAATGAAGTGAAGAGCTTGCTGGGAAGCTGAGCTTGAAGCTAGAGGAGGTCATACTTAACTAACCTCCTGGAGTTCTTTGAAGATATTACTGCCAGGCTAGATAAGGGAAATTCAGCAGTGCGCTTAGAGTTTCAAAGAGCATTTCACAAAGTTCCACATCAGAGATTAATAGCTAAGGCAAAAGGTAAAGGAAGAGGAGGTAATAGAGGCTGTTGGATCAAAACTAGCTCAAGGGCAGGTATGAGACAATAAGCACAGATGAAAACTTTTCAAGCTGGCAGAAGGCTGTTCATGGGACTGTTTCAGGACCTCTGTAATGCATAATCCAGACAGCACAAAGATGTCCTGCCATGCTCATGTYGATAAGGCAGCCCAGGTTTGGCACTGACAGCAACAAAGCCTCCTAGCTGACCATTTTCTAGTCAGAAAGTCCTAGCCTGATCAACAAAGGAGCTTGTTGCACCTGTGTTGAATGGATGCTGTTGTCATCAGGAGTCCGGAGTCACTGGTATCTCTGGGGCTGTTGTGAGGTGCTGCCACCACCCTGCCATATTGTCTAGAGAAGTCAATGTGTTTATTTTTTGGTTTATGTCTTTGAAAAGARTAAGCCTGCACCTCAGCAGCATCATGTAAGTGTGAAGCTGCTGATGTCTGATGGGAAGTTACTCCAGGTTTGAGGTGGGATAAAGGCAGTGGGAATTTGGACTAAGATCTCCCAAGGGCAAGGCACAATTCAAGCAGATTCACCAAGACCAGAGCTCTTCAGTAACTCTGCCAGCAAATGGCAAAATTAAGTTCAGTGCAGACAAATGTGAAATAATTAATCTGCAAGCAAGGAACCAGAGGGAGTGACAGTGCTAAACAGAGCAAGCATTCAGCAGAGGGTTTAAGAGAAGTATTTGGTAAGGAGTTGGGAGGATAGTTTTGGAAAAGTCATTGAAATGATCAGCCTASATCACAGTTGTAGTAAAAGGGCAAGTGAGAGACAAGGCTCTCTTAGCAGAGAGACAGGATATAAAAGAAAAGAGATGACATGCCTTTTACTGTGATAGGCATTAGATCCCATCTGGAATATTGTCAGCGGTGTTGGCTGCTGTACCTTAACATGCTGTAGTGCATGGCGATGCTGAGCAGCTCTCAGGAATCGAACACATGAACAAAGGTGAGGCACTGGGCTTGTCCTCTGCAGGCTTCCACCCACCCCATTCGTTCATCRTTTGAACAGGAAATCTGAGTAGCACAGAGAGTTTCCCTTTAAGCTCTAACAGAGGTTAGGAATTTTGAAGTCATCTACATTTTTATCCAGAATATTTCTCTCTCCATCTTTCTCACTTGCCTTCAACTTTCCTCTCTGTTAGTTTTCTTTCCTTCCTTCCTTCTCCTCTTGGTTTATCTTTCCATAATATATTGCTTCTCCTCCCCCCATTAGTCACTATTTAGTCACCTTGTCTCTTCTGAATACTGCAGAAGACCAGTCTCCAATGCAGGGATTGTTACCTTAAGTAATACAAGTTTTACAGACTGTTCAGAGGAATAAGCATTATTTTTTCCCCTCACCGAATGGGATAAAAAGAAATTGAGGCCATTACTGTGTTTGAGGAGAAACTAAGCAACCAAACTGAAGGCAGAGTGGGCACAAACTGACCATTGAAACTCTTAGCTATAGCTTTTCTTCCACACTCAGCAGAGTTCACAATAGTACGGCTGTTTCTATCAAGAAATAGTATGGTTGCTTCTAGTCTAATCTAATTTGAATATTAATCAAATTCCAGACCAAAAATCATCCTTTGTTTTCACTGGTGTAAATTCACAGTAAGTTCAGTAAGTTACTCTGAATTTACCCAGCTGTAGAAGACAGCTATTTCATTTGAGCTGTACAAGAGACAATCTTATTTTGCTTTCCCGAGGATTACGGTAAGCTTGTCAATCAATGCCCAGAAGCAGTCAACACAACACAGTTATGCCAGGTAAGAAATACACTTGACAAACTGTCGTAATACCCGTTTCTTCTGCTCCTCTCTTCCCCAGTCCTGACCAGTGACAGATACGTTGTGGGTTGGCGAGCTAAGATTTGAAGCCATCCACAACCCCTGGAGGAATGCTGAGTGTTGTAGATTTGTATGCACCTTAAACTATTAATTACTAGTCCCAATCAACACAGAAGCTTAAATGACAGCAATTAATATTTCAATAAAATGATACTTTTTCCTGTTCATTAACTGATAGAAAAATGAAAAGGCTGACAGAATAGCTGTCTAATACGAAAACTCATTATTATTATTTTTGCTGTTTAAATCCCCTGGAGCAGAACTAGCTGTGCTGTGAAATCCATGGAATTATCCTTGCTATTTCAAGTTGCCAACCAGCCTTTTATCCCTTTAATTTCGTGTCTTTAAATAACTTGCCAAAATAATCTCTTGGCACCTCTGAGGTGAGGATTCATGTTCTGCTGCTCACATAACTTCTCTGGTCATAGAACCATTTTGGGTAAGATTTTCACAGGGAACTTGTGCTTTTAACTCTTTAAGCTGCTTTTGAAAATGTTCCTTTGCTGTCTTGTGGGAAATGGTCATGCCATAATGTACCATGGCACTGCTTGGTGTAAAGAATGTGAAGAAACATTTGAATATAAATTTTAGCTAGAAACGAAGGCGTAAGTAAAAGCCGAATGATAGGATTTATCTTCCAAATCTTAAGGTCAAAAAGAGTCATTTGGCCCTTTTCTTGGATGTAGGTAGGCAAAAGAAAAGAAATGCTGAGCCTCATACGTTCTTAATTATATACTGTGGGTGCCAGCAAGTTTCAGGCTATGTGTGGATTCTTGACTGAGGCTCAATGCGCGAACTTTGTCACTAGAGGAGTATGTCACACACAGAGCTGGGACATGGGCCATCATTCACAATTCAAACACCCTCCAGCCCTTCAGAGACTAAAAAGAAATGTTCAGTTAACCATAAAAACTGTGGCATGAGTCGCCATACCCTGGTGCCCTTTCTTTGAGTTCCAGAATAAGGCCCTTCTTGTGAGGCTTTCTGACTGGGCTGGAACCACCAGCCGTTCAAACCATTGYACAAAACCGTGCTCTTTCATGACTCCCAGCAGTTTTTTCTAGACCAGCAGCACGACAATTCTAGGCTATAGACTGAAGTCCATGACCTCTCTTGGTAATACCCCGTTGATTTCTGGGATGTCTCACTGGGGGGTGACTTTGGATACAACAGTGCCTGGAGGTCTGTGTGTTGCCAGRAGCCTTGAGGTGAAGATGATGGTGGAGCAATGGGGTATGTGCCAGACAAAGGGTGCTCTGGTTGTTACTATTTGCAGCAAAAGTGTCTGCTCCCCTGCAAGTTAAAACAAGAAGGTGAAGGTGGGAGAGTATCACCTTTGCAGATGATCTTTGGAGTATATGCTGACTAAAGACCCTCAGGACTTCACCTATCTGGGTATAAATCAGTTTGGTGGATTGGCCAGCAATCTTTGAGCATGAGAGCTTGTGTGATCACCCCAGTCCTACCATTTACAGCCACTGTGATTCAGCAAGATGGCAGGTGGATTGCAGCCTGGCAGGCAGGGCCTATTTTAGTTCTGTCTTGTCTTGGCATGAGCAGCAACTTTTGCAGTGTGTCAGCAGGAGCAAGTCCTGATGTCACCTCTGGCCTGTCTGGAAGAGAAGGTAGGCTGGCTAGGCTGGGTATGTATTCCCACGTGAGCCACACCTGGGAGGAAGGGTGCTCGGCGRGATGTCCATGTGCTGCTCTAAGATCGCGTCCTCAGCAAAAAACATAAACAGGCAACTGGAGAGGATGTTCCTGTGGCCAGCTATGTGGTAGCAAAATTACTGCTTTGRTGATCAGCAAATAGAGGCTTTGTTGCTGCTTAGAAATACATGATAGGTCCAGATCAAGGTGAAAATCCATTCTGCACACAGTTGTTCATAGTATGTGCTCTTATCTGTGCATGAGGCCTTTTCATACTCTGTTTGGGGGAAAAGAAGACTCTTGTGGAAATCCATCATATCCTAGTATTTAAGTAGAATTACAAGGAACATGCCTTAAAGACCTTAAAGACCAAACGTGAGCGCATGGAGATAGCTTTTTTTTATTCTTAGCCTTAGGAAATATCAGCAAAATTTTTCATGTTTGTAAATTGTCATTTTGTTAGAGCAAAATCKGACAGAAAAGTAAAGATCTTTTGTGAAGGACATGGCAGAAAACTATTACAGCTCTAATCCTCTTTATTGCTTGAAAAGCAGAAGTAGCAGCAGAGGAGAAAAGTAAGCATCCAAAGATCAAGTATGAACTGTGGGAAAAATAATCAGGCCTCACCAGAGATTTCTTTGATTTCCTGAGGAACCTACCTGCCCTTCTGGAGAAGAGAGACAGTTCTTTCCTCATTGACCCTTGTACGGATCTGTCCTCTGACAGCTGAACCAATTGGTCTTCTTGGAAGTGACCAAACATGAGAGTAACATCTTTCCTTGTGAGAAACGTATCTGGGTAACTGCTATTATCTTCCTCTATTCCCATTGCTCCAGCTGTCTGCTCCTTTTGACACAGAGGAACAGAGATTGGCATTTCAGTGTATGAAAAGCCAGCTGGGATCAAATCAATTCACTGCCATTGATTTCATATGTGCCTCAAAGAACTAGGGTTTTTTCTTTCATTTTTTTTCCTCTGGCTCTATTCTTTGGGAAGTAAAAGAGCAAAACAAAGGCGCTGAGTCTTGCCAGTGGTCCTCGGGCACAAAGGCCAGAGCCAGAACTGCAGAGCCCTCCTTGAGTTCAAATAGTTTTGCTCTTGCTAGCTTAAATCAGATTCGGGTGTTGAACTTGCTTSTTGCTTTTTGGATTGGTTTGGTTGAGTGTTGGTGAGTGCTAACAGGACACAGGACAAAGTGCCAYGGCTCACTGGTGCCAGCCCAGGGGCCCTGTATCCAGCTGCTGCAGTTGACAGTGTACTTTAAAGTTACACTAGTTTACTGTTGCTGACATTGTGTCTTTGTACATTTTGTGACAGGCTGTAGTTGTGTCTCTGCTGTCTGTTAAAGACAGCTAGCAATGACTTCTGTCCTGGCCAGAGCGAGCCCTTGCCACTGGTGGTTGGTGCCACCTATCGCACCTGCCAAGCACYAGATGAGGTGCCATACCACCAGCTGCTCTGCTCCCTGCGTCTCAGGGCAGCATGGACACCGCCCGTAAACCCTGCTCTGGAGCAGTTGTGGTTTGTCATGTTAAGGCCTGCTTAGAGATTATTGACACTAAAGTTGTGCCAAGATCTGCTTAAGGACCCTGTAATTCATGAAGTGCCAGAGAGCAGAGCAGGACAATTCCTGGTGAGGCAACTGTGGTAAAGTATAAATGGAAAGAAGTAAACKTGATAATGCAAATGAATTTATTTTCCTTTTTATACAACAGATGTTTGACCTAGGAGAAAGAATAATATTATAGAGATTGAGATCAGTCTGAGGGAAAAAATAAAGACATCTAAAAACAAAACACAAATAGCAGCTGCTTGAATTGTATTTCTAATATATCAGTGTTGACAGCTCTCTCTTTTCTCCTAGTTGAGCCAGGAATCCTATGGAAGTGGTTGGTAAAGACAAGTTATTTCATGAGGAGGGGATACGAGCAGAGCTGACGAAGAGGCAGAGGCAGTATCTCTGTGCGTCTGTGCCTGCCCTGGACGGGACTGCTCTGGAGAGGTGCAAGGGGACCTTCATGGCATTACTCCACGGGCAGACGGAGGGGCTCTGGATCAGATGGTCTCACCCTTGGTTGCAGTGAGTACTGCTTTTCTCCAGTTAGTAATCCCACTGGAATGGCACCTTCTTAGAGTAAAACTGTATTGAATTTTGTTGTTGTCTCAACCCCCATATTGGGTAAGCTTCCTGAGCAGCATTAAAGTCAGTGACCCGTACCCATTTACCTCAGATGGGGAGCTGAACTTTGTGTGCAAGGGTAGTGGAGTTAGTTTCTTGACTCTGTAAGTGTTGTCAGCGGGGAAAATACTACCYAGAAAAAAAAAGAATAAAAGATTCTGACTTTTTGCTCCAGCAGCTACTGGTCTTGGACTATCAAGCTTGAGTTGTTCAGCTGAGACCCTGTGCCTAACTCTATTTTTTGGCAAGTGGCAAACACTTCCTCTTTAAAAATAAGACTTCATTGATAGGGGCTTAAATTGTTTGCAAAAATTAAGGCGTTCTTGTATTTCAAGCAGTCACGCTGGGACCAGTGTAATAAGGCTATGAAGAAAACTGGATTTGCTTTCCACTGGGTGCAAGGGCAGATAGCGTGGTAGCACACCTTTGCTCCGTGCGAGGAGCCTGAGCAGGCACTCAGCAACTCCTCAGTGCCGGGAATTGCCTGTCCACAGTATACTGGAGAGCAAATAACACGTTTTTATTTTTATACAAATGTGCATAACTTCATCTATTTCTTGTGGCTGCTCTGACAGGAAAAGGAAATTTATGACGCACATCACCCATTTATTTGGCACAGGCAGTGTTTATTGCTGAGGGAGGCATTCTCATGAAATTGATTGCACAATTTCCTCTTGGTGTACTCTTTTCAAATAATATCCCAAGACCTCTGAATTCTGTTGCTGTGCTAAGATACAGGACACTTTAAGGCCTGCAGAATACTTTAGCAGAGAGAGAGGAAAAAAAAAAGCCACACAATGGAAAATATATCTGAAAATATAATTTTGATTGCATTGTAAATCTGGAGCTTTTTCCACTCTGCTGGGAGTATCCATGGAACCGCCCATTCCCAATGGGTTAATTTTCCAGGTTTCTCCACAGAACTAAGGACTGTTCATTTTTATGGCTGTTATGTTCTCACGACTAGAGAAGGTGGTATTGGTCTGTTAGTTCATGTTCATGCCCTAGACATGCCAAGATTATAGGCATGTACGTTTTGGAAAAAGAAGAAGATACGTTCTTAGGATGATGGTTTGCTGAAAGGGTGAGATTGTTGCTTATCCCAGCTGGCAAATTGAGGTTGAAGCTATAAATGTCACAAAAGGCAGGAAGAAAGATACTGTTGCCTAGATTCAAAGGACTGTGATAATATGTATCTTATACACTATGAATGACATGATAGAGAGAGGAAGAGTATAGTTTTTTTGTTACTTACTTTTTTTCATTTTATTTTACTAAGCCTATGCACAATCGTTTGTACCAATGGTTAATCGTCTGATGATCTCAGCTGCACATGGAAAGGCACAGAGTTGAAAGCTTCTGTGCAAATATGTGCTTGTGATGACRCTCGGTACAAGAAATCATGGATTGAAAACTACAGTCAGAAAATGCAGAGCTCTTTTGTGAAATGGTGACAAAACAGAAGAACCACAGTACATAACRGTAGATAAGAGCAATAGTCTCTCTTCCCTCTTTTTAAGTATTTGGCGTACTAAAAAATACCAGTAATGCCACAGCATATCTATATGCAGAAGGTTCTACTTATGAAAGAATTGCCTCCTGAACAGCTCTTTTTCTAGTTGCCTGGTGAGTGGCTCTTCACCTACATCACTCTCCCAAACTCACRGAGGGCCATTTGGCAATCTGCTCAGCTTGCATTTTACCGTTTCACTTCTCTGGTGACTCTCCACCAACTTTGTTGTTTTCTGCGCATTTCCTGGTTATTATTCTTTCAGGCTCCGGAAGTAAGTGATCTTCACCTAAGTTTCCACTGATCACATTTCTAAATGGCAATCACCTGTTCTCAGACTGTTGATGTTTCTCTCAGGGGCCTGAGTTAGGGACACGTATTCTGCGGCTCTCCCCTTTGCAGCTGCAGCAGTGGTACGTGCTAGATGTTCGTTAGTGTAGATGTGAACGGCTCACTGGTAATGGCCTTTTGTATGCGCTGACCTCTGAACCAGGAACATGACTCAAATCTCCGAGGAGGCTGGTGATTAATCAAATAAGGGATCAACTGTGACTCAACCTTTAGATCACCAGCTGAGGTTGTGTCCGTGGATGATTAAAAGAGGAAAATATATTTAGCTACTTACAGCTGTATCTCCCTCCAGCTGAGGACAAGGCAGCATGGATAAACGTGTTTGTTTGTCAGATGTGCAAATTGTGGTTCCTCTGAAAACCTCACAGTTTACAGGAAAGCCTCAGCAAGCGCATGGCAGTTTATTGATGCTGGAGGACTTCCTGAGACTGTTTGGTGGAACTCGGTGCTCAGGGTGTTTGACATAGGCTAGCGTGTCCACAAGGAGGAAMACCCAGATGTAACCATCTGCACATGAAAGACTAAAGGTGGCTTAAAGYAGTTCTCTGTGGGAGATAATTTCCTTTCTTCATTAGGATACACTTTCTAGCTTCAGAAGCCTACAGTGTTCACAAGACCAGCTCTACATTCAGTCAATAGTGAACAGAACATATAAACTTTATATTGCTAACATATTTCACAGTGCTGTAAGATATTGGCAAACTCCAAATAGCTGTCAGGACCTCAAGGTATTCTGGAACATCCTTTGATACTACAAAGTAATGCATTTTCCATATATTCCTTTGAACACATTATATATGCAAAGTCTAGCACTTCTTACAGGAGAGGTAGAATTATCATACAATAAGATTTTTTTCTCCAGTTCTTTCATGGCTCATAACATATAAAATTTCTACTTAAAATCCAGTCTAGGAACTCAGACCTAATTTATACAGTATTGAAAACATTACAGGGCATAAATCAGTTCAATTTTTAAAGTTCCTGTATGATATTTTCAGAGCAGCCAAATTCCTTCATTCTCCTGGATTCCTTCCAAAATTCTGCCAGCGCTCATGGAAATCTAAATAACTTTGGAGAAAAAGCAGGTTTTCTGTGGAGGCTCAGATTACTCTGTCACCCTTCCTCCACTGCAGACAGGCCTCTGATAAACATGGAGAACAGGGACAGGGAAATTACTTCATTACTTCATGTCCTTTTCAATTACAAACATCTAGGAGCCTGATCCTCCTGCCAACTTGTGCCCCAGACCCTTGCAAATTTGTGGCTTTCAAAGAACAACAGTTGCATTTCCTTTGCCAGCAGGAATGAGCAGTAGAAAATGAGTGGAGGAGCTCACTTGAATTTTATTTGTGAGGGTTAATTAAAAAGATCCAAATCTCAGCTCTGTTTATTTGAAGTATGACTCCAGCTGAAATGCAAGTATGTGAACTAGAAAAGTGATCAAAACAGAGCTCCACCATTCTTTTTTCAGAGCATTAATCACTTGGTTGTGGTGTGTTGCTGTAATCTTTGTGTGATCACTTAACCTGGAAGCTGTGCTTCCAGATATCTTCGTAATATTCTCTTGTTGGTGTCTTCAGATCTACTATTTGTACTGTTCATCTGTTTTCAAAGCACATTAGGTTAATGCATTGTTTCGTTTTTACTGGCTTAGCTTTGTGTTTTGATTTATACCTAAAGAAACAAGCATGTTTTCTTTGATGTCATTTTTCCATTACTGATGAACTAATATTCCCCAAAAAAGGCTGTTTAAGATCTTATTCTGAAATCTCATTATTTCTATAAAAAAAATTCCCAGTTTCAGAACATTGTGTACCAGGAGGGGAGGGGCATTTCTACCGATTTCTATTCTGAGTGTAAATCTTAATATGCTCGACTTCAGCTCAGTGTTTAAAAGTCACGGGGACCGGCCTTGGGCTCAGCCCAGGCCTTGGTGTTCAGTGGCACAGGTGGGGTTGCTTTCGTGGGTGAGGTGGCACCTCCAGCGCGCCTGCATCTGCCCTGCAGTGCTGCACGTCCTGATCCACCTCGGATGTTAACACGGACATCGGCACAGGCTGGGGCTGTGCGTGCCTCCATGCTGGAGCGAGCGCCTGCGTTGCACCTCGAGGAGTGCAGAGCGGRGGGAGGCTGGAGGCAGCCCACTGTGGGGCACCAGTGGGGCTGAGGCAGGGACGGAGGGAGAAGAGGGCAGGGGATAAAGTGGGGGTTTCTGCAGGGCTTCAGAATTCAACCTTTGCTTTGATAAGAGCCCCAGATTTAGCCATTCTYGTGAGATGAATCTGAAGCAGGAATGGGTAGAGCAGAGCTCAGCACATGGAAGCCAAGTGGCCTCTGGAAGCTCTCATACTGCTTCTTCTAGGGTTTACGTGTTTCTTTCTTATACATCGTGCAGAAACACTCCTGTTTAAGTTGGTGGGAATTTTTCTCCGTAAAGGCTGGGGGAGTCGTTGTTTGGTGTGYGGCACCAAGGCTTCCACCTTTGCCTGGTGCTCTCATGCATCTGACTGTGTGTGTGTGTATGTGTACATGCATGTGGGCTTGCTTCTTGATATTTCCTGTTACCTCTTGGGCCATAAATTCTGCACAAACCACAACGGAGGCATGTCTGCTGCTGGATCAGCCCAAATGTGGAAGTACATAAAACAAAAAAATACTAAGGAAAAGTTCACCAGACTTGTAGAAACTCCCAGCTGGCCAGGTCTGAGCTTTGGGAGTTGACTGGAATGAATGATCTGTACCTGAAATAATTTTTCATACTCACTGACTCCCTGAGACATGACACCAGAATTTTTTTTTTTTTTTGTATAACATTAAGGTCATAATGAAGTAGAATTTTTTAGTTAATGGAAAGTTTAGATGCACTGTAAATAATTTTTTCCCTTTCAAAAGGAAAACTGCAGGTGGATGGACCCTTATTCTGTTTGCTGCTGTGTAGTAATGAAAGGCATATCTCCCCAAGAATGCTTATTGCTGTGACAAATCACAAAAAGCAGAGAGAGACTTGGTGCCTGCTAAATTTAGCCTGTGCAAATCCAGTACATTCCAAGTCCATGGAGTGAAATACTGTTTGGAGTAAAATATGATTGAAACATTTCTGGGAATATAACTCCACCGGCTAGTTTACCACCTGGACTTAGTTTTCATATTGTAGGAGAGGAATTAAATTTTTATTATTTTTAAATTACCCCCCCCCCAATATCAGTTCTCTTGTCTTCCCACTGAAGCAAGCGCTGTTAAGCTGCTATAACTTTAAGAGCATGAAAGCAAATGTTGTAAAGAGGTCACTGTAAAGGTCACACAGCAGGTTTGATGTGTCAGTGGATAAATGATGGGATCACATCTGGAACAGTTTGGTGAATAAATAAAATGTGAAAGCTCATATATCACTGCCCACCTTCCAATCTGTAAGGGAAAGAGAAAATAAATTCTCTAATAACCTTGTAAAGCACATAAAAGATATTGAATAAACTCTTGAAATTTTGTGACTAAAACTGTCCATATTAAATAATGATTTTAAGAGTGACAAAAAGCTTGAAATACAGTATGAGTCTTCCTTGTAAAATGTTGTTTTATTTTATGGTTTATTTATTAGACTGTACTTGGATAGCTTTGAAAAATATAATTCTGAGTTTAACTATGTGTTATTGAAACACTCTTCCTTTAGATATGTCCCCCAGAGGTATTTTATATTTACACTTAGGGAAAAGAATTTTCAGTTTTTATTACACAGCGCTGTATTATTGCTTATACTGCCACTATATTCTTCCTTCCACAAGTAACATTAAAATATGCATATTTTACTGCCATTACCTTCAAAAGGTCTTAGAAAACTTGTAGGTCTAAAATGATTTCTCTAAGTTGGTCATTACTGACTATTGACTTAAAATACAACAGGCTGTGTTTTGTTTTACAGGGCCATTAATAATAAGCCCCYGTGAACTGTAGGACAGCAAGCTGGAAGCCGAGCGCTCCGCGTCGCCCAGGAAGCGTGCCGTGCTAAGGGAGGGCTCGGAGCCCGCCGCCCGGAGCGGGGATGCGGGGGCTCACGCCGTCGTGCCGGCCGCGCGGCGCGCTCGGGGGCAAGAACAGCACGGGCATACCTGCCGCGGACGGTCGCGCCCCGCGGCTGAAGGGAACAGTTCKGCTGCTCGTTTGCGTCCTAGCAGCATGCGATCGCAATGCCACGGTCGCGCTCTGCGAGCCACAGGGACAGGCGCGAACCCCCAGGCTGTGCTCCGCCGACGTCACCGGGGCGGACGCCGGGTACACCCCAACTCCGACTGTGCAGCCGGAAGGGCRGGCCCGCGGGTTGTGCCACGGCCAGCGTTTTGTTGGGAAGGAAGAGCTGAAGCCAATTGCTGATACGGTCGCAGGGAGAGGGTCTGCTTAGTGCCAGCAACGGTCGGCCGGGAGAAACAGCATGAATGTGCTTGCTGGTGGGCATGAGTGTTGCATAACCATATTTAACRCTATTCTGTGCAGTGCTTTTGTCTCAAAAGAGAGATAATTTAACTTACAGAGAGAATCTTGTGTTTCAGAACTGATTTCTGATTCTCTAGACAGATCAGAGAGCGCGTCTGTTTCTGCCACAGGAGCATAGAGCTGAGATTTTTTTTTTCTTATGTTTTYCTGTGAAGGCTTCAAGTTACTCTAAGGACAAACGGCGCGTGGGAAATTCTGCGCAGGGATTGATGGGGCTGGGGTGCAGCTGCCGCTGTGACAGCCGCTCTAAGGCACTATGAGTTCTAAAGGCAACAATTTCTTTGGCAGAGATAGGTGATGAGGTGCTATGTTGGGGTATTCTTGCTCAGTAACATTGATCTATGAGTTTCTTCACAGAAATGAAACTTACTTTTTATCCAAATTTATTCCACTTAGCTTTTTTTCTCCCCCGCCCCAAGTTGAATTCTATTTAACTATACCTGGGTCTATCCGAAGACCTGCATGAATTGATTGTTTTCTCTTCCTTTTCTCTTAAAGTTCCTCTTTGGAGTCTCTTTTTTATTGTATTACTTCTTCTGAGCCCTCCATCACTGCAGCCATCAATAAACCTTCATGAGTTAACCTGTTGAGAGGAAGGATGGGAGAATCTTTCATTGCAGCTATAAGATTAAATGCTGCTGTTGAACCCTGGACAATTTTCTGCCACTAATCTTCCTGTCTGACTAATATAGTGGGATATATACTACTCAGACCTTTCAGTGATGGAAATCATATATAGATCTGATAAGCTGAGAAGTAAGAAGACTGTGTGATAAATACATTATGAAGAACTATTTTTGACAATATATTTGGAAACTTTTTGARGATTTATAGATGTCACCTCTAAAACCTCTTTTAAGAGAATACTTTTGCTGAAAAATAGCAGAATTGTATTTGACCATTTACCCTTAAAACCTTTTTCTATCTATGTATAATAATAGGATATTATGTAGGAAATGTGTGTGAACAATGATACAGAGATATCTGACTTCCAATGATGAATTCACGAAAGTCCATCTTTGGATATCCAATCTTTTTCTTGTTTCTTTATCCACCTCAGACTAATGATGGATATGGATTTATAGACCACATACTGTTCATTGGCTATATTCTATGAGGCCATTCAGATAAGATCTATAGTAATGTATATACAACAGCAAGCAGGATTAAAGTAGCACARGAAAATGTAGTAAAGAATGTTTTTTACTTGCTTGTCTGACAATCTAAGYATATTAATATTATTAATTTTTTAAACAGAATTCATTTTGTAAAGCAAACTGTAACTATTCCCATTACAGTTAACTCCAAAGTGGTTCTCTCTGCCCCATCGCAGAACTTCCCTGAAAGCGAGGAGTCTGTACTCATCATAATGTCCTTGGGGAACAGGTCTTCAGGTGAGAATGAGGGAGGAAGACCTGACACAGACTTTGTATATGTAATGACTTACACAACCATGGGAAGGCATCTAAGGATAGGTGACCATCAGAAAGCTTAGTTTTTGTTAGTAGCTCATCATTTGGTTACTAGTCATTTCAGATGTCCAACCTCTATTTTCAGCAGGCTAAATTAGCCTGTGAGAAACTGTGATTCTGCAGTTAGAACGCTTCCCGAGCCCAAGGAAACTTCAAAGCTTGGTTCTACCTGTTCTTGCAGCTGCAGTGGAGACGTAACCTAGCCCTAAGTCCATAAGTTAACGCTTACAAGTCTGCGCTAAGTTATTATGGATACAACCTTTTGGGAAGTCAGGATGAAGGAGAGAAGAAAATCCAGGAGCCCTTAGCTCTACAACTCTGTTTCTGACTATGCCTTTTTAGCGCAGCAGGGAACAGTGTCTCRGATTTCGATGGCGGCTAAGCACCTACATGTCACCCTAGTCTGCACCTGATGCTGCAGTGCTTTATCTCGTTGGTAACCTCACTCAGTGCAGCCATTGTACTTTTACAGCCATGTACCCGTTTCCTGTGGGATGTCTTCCACTCCGCCTTACTTTCTTGAGAAGTTTTAATCTTGAGGCAATGTCTGGGTTTAGAGACATGCACAGCAGGACAGCTCTTCTGTTAGGAGTATGGCTTTAATCAGAATGAAATAATACTTTTGCTAATTATATGATGTAATGTGTGATAGATGAGGTCCAAAGTTGTTTCTTCTTTCAGACTCTGCAACATGTTGTATTCTCTCTTTTCTGCCAGAAGCCATCAAACTTTTCTGAAATTCAGTTCAACCACTGCCCTTGCAAACAAAGAAGAGGCTAACAGATGATACTGTCGGCTGAAGAAAAAGAGAAACAGTATGGTTGAGGAAGGAAATATTAGTCTTTCAGAGTTATAAGGACCATGGCAAATAAACTCATAAAAGAAGAGCTGATGCCATGCTACAAAGTCTAGTCATTTTCATTGTGGACCATTTCAGCACATTTACAAACTATGGTCAGAAAAGGATGTTGCAGATAAATCCATACCTGAAACACTTTTTAACTTTTCAAACTTGGTTCTTGCGGCAGACTTTTCTAGGGGAGGAGGTTGGTCTTTGGAAATAACATATATGAGGTGAGACATGATGCATGGCTAAGGGGAGGATCAGACCTATAATCCATTGTACAGTTACGTTATGGCTCTCCAATCCACCATCCATCTGTGTCAGGTGGGTATGCCCTAAATGGGAAGTGGTAGCCACTGAAACATATAAGATTAATAGGTGATGTGTGTGTTAATCGCAGGATCATAGATGCTGGGTTTGGAATGGTATTTATAGATTACAGAGTCGAATCACCAGGATCTCTTGCAGTTTATCCCAGGTATTTTCCCTCTGAGAGTGCTAGCTGGCGTCTGCTGGAATGTGTCTGTTGATAATGCTCGCCCTGCTCCTCTCTTCAGGCTGCCATGCTGTTGAATTACTGTTACTGTTAAAAAGTTTTTCCTTGTTATCTAATCTAAACTTACCCTTCTTTAATTTAAAGCCATTACCTCTTGTAGCACATTGCTCTTAGCCAACCTCAAATAAGTCTTTCCTCTCCTTTACATTATTTCCTCTCAAGTATTAATTACCTCCAACACTTCACTTTATTTCTCCAAGCTATTTAGGTTAACTTCCCTTAACCTTTCTTCGAACCCTCCTTTCAAAGGTTAGCATTAGCTGACATACTGTCTTGAAAATGTTAACTGTTGCTAAAAGCACTTCTTATAGAGCACCCTTCCTACTGAGTGTGCAGCCAGACAAATACAGTGTGACCTTTTTTTSTAGGAGCTCTCATGGACATAGAGTGGTCATGTAGGTGGTTCTTAACAGCTGACTTTCCCAACAAGGTACTGGGTGTGCTCTGTTTTTGTTTAAAGATGGAAATCAAGGTTAACTTGAGAGTAAAGGAACTGACTGGAAAACTACCCAGTACAATTGCTCAAAACGTAAAGGGAAAAAGAGAGGGAGTGCAGCCTTGTGGTAAAGTCTGAATTCTGAAATTCTAGAGACCAAAGTCTGTCCTTTAATGCCTCACAGATTAGTGAGGAAAACATGGCACAACCAAAGGGGTTCAGTGCTGTACACTTTTCACTTTCAAGGGGTCAGTAAGAGTAAGATTTGCAGTCTTGGCTTTCAAAGCTAAGGATTGAAAACCTATTTGAGATCAGAACATTTTCAAGTCAGATGAGTAGAAATTCAATTGCACAACTGAAGTGAGGTGAGACTGTGAACCCCAAAATGCAACTGCTTGTAGAGTCACTAGTCTGGGAGTGAGGCTGCCGAAAGAAAATGTGGACCCTCTTCATCTCTGTTCTAGCCATGGTAGATTAGCTATATCCTCCAGAAACCTGCAGAGGAAGATGCGTCTATGCTCCCTGGGGCATATGGACCAGTTTTTCGGCTTCCAATGTAGGACACTGGCAGAAGTGCCACGGAGGTATTTCTGTTCATTTACCTTGGTACCAGTGCAAATCTGGTCTTTAAACAAGAATCACTGATTTGGGAGGATGAAGTTTCGCTGTGCTAGTCTGAGCAAGGCAGGTACAGATAGGAGAATTATGTTATACCTTTAAGAATCTAGCCATTAAAGTCCACATGGGAACATCTGTTTCCTTCATACTCCTTGCACAGGATGGGAGTTTTGCTCTCAAAGACAGGGAGCTTTGCTATCACATTGTATATTTTATTCTGTTCCTCTCTTTCACTTTTTCCAGTGAAGGTTGGAGGTGTTATTTGATACCTGTCAGGAAAGGGCCCATCTTTTACAACACAGGGTTCTTGTGTCACCTTTGAGACCCTCCAGTGTTGCCTGATCAACAGAGAATTAAAAAGCTCGAGCTGAGGCAGACAGGATGAAAAAAAGTCTGAGGTGCTGGCAGAATGTTTTTTGTTTGCAGCTGTTCCAATGCCAATGAAATTTGGGGACCACTGTATTTACGAGGGAGCAGGATCTGTGAGAATCCACATCCATCTCATACATGTATTCAGTTTGCTGACTGACAAAAGCCACATATCCAGCATACCCAGTTTCTCCAGTGCCTACCAGCAAGCTGCTCAGGTTCTTGTTTTGGAAACATGTGAACACTGGTAAAACTGAGGTTTACTGAATTCTTGCCCAGAGCTTTTCTGACTTGTCATCTGATATATTCACATGTAACTCATTTTCTCAGTAAATCTTTACTCCAGACCTCAAAGAGGATACAGGAATTAATGAATAGTTGCTTTTCCTTTTCTCAGAGTTCCTGTGGAAACGAATTCTTTCCTGTTTCTGTGGGCCTGGTTGCATTCTCAAGCCTGGTGCTGCTCTTTTTGTGCTGTTTTAAATCCACTACCTGAAAATGTTCCATTGCTGAAGGTACATCCCTATAGTAGTTCTGGGACTGAAATGATCGGCTGGCAGGAGGCAAATTAAGGTGTATTTGTGAATATGCCACTCTGAGGAAAATGAGAGAAAACACCTTTTTTTACTGGCTTTCACATGCCACATTATAAAAGAACAATACAAGGCAAATTCTGATCTTCAGAATGCTCWGCATGAACTGATTTAACCTTGCAATAGCTACATACTTCTTTTGATAGAAGCCAGCTGGCATTTTCTGCAAATTGTGGATGAAGCATGGAGAAACTCTGTGATTGCCCAGGATCTAACTGGTTCAGTGRTGTTCTTGGTCAGCAGTTGTGGCCTTGATCTCTTGTGGCTCTGGTCTTTCCTYCTTCCAAGGTGTACTATGTCTCTACATTCATGATCCAGTGATGTCTGCTGGAGCATTTCTGGAATGGTTGGTTCAGAAATGGCTGGTGCCATTTCAGGAAGAAATTTCATTAGTTTGTATTCTTAAGCAGAAGGTGTTACTTGATCCTATACACTTTGTTACGCAGAAATGGTGTAATGTAGTAAGAATACACCAGTGAATATGTTGATGAGGAATCCTGGAAAAATCCTTCATTTATTTCACCAAACTGGGAAGAAGTCCCTCACTTTGGAGGATGAATTCTTTACCTCTGATAAATTAAGATGTCTCTCTCTCCCTGCAGAGGAGATGTAAGAACCTTCTGCAGAAGTAGTATGCCCAGAAATAGTATTTTTTCTTTTTTAAATGGCCAAGGTGCTTGTGATGAGTGTGATAGTGTTTGTGATGAGTGTGTCTGCCTATCTGTCTGGGCACTTAAGCCTGCATAAGCCACAACAGCATGGGTACGTAAGGAGCATATAGTTCAGGTGCAGCTCTATTTCCTGCTTGCTATGTTACACTCGCTGCAGCAAAAAAATAGGTGGAAATGTGGTGATCCTACTGTCATCACTCGCATTAGACACTCACACAGTAGAAGCATTGTTTGGTAAAGGAACCTCCTCTGAAACATTCCCAGAACTCCAGATTTTGCAAACCTGCTGGAGTCTGCCAACACACACACAATTTAGCCCCACAGAAGCTAGAAATCACAGAATCATGCAAAGACATCTCCAGAGAATCATCTTGGGCATTAAATGGGGAATGATTGTTCATGCGGAATGTGAGAATGGGAAAAACAAACGTGGCACCCTCTTGAGTGGGTTGATTTTTGAAAGTAGAAGAGTTGGGTAGTATAAAGTTGCCTTCTGGGACCAGCTAATTTCATGTTTTAGTTGCTTGTAAATAAGTGAGTTTTAGATAAATGCACCCATCTAACTGAGTGCATGTTTCACTACTGGGAGGATTAAGCTACTTTAAAAGATTTAGGAGTCTACTGTGCCAGGTTCATGTTTTTTAAGAGTGAGGACTGCCAAACCCAGTGGGTGTAAGAGCTACTTTAGAAGCACTTTTATGAACTATACCTGATGCTTATCTCCAAAATACTTAARACAGCACCTGTCATAGACTATTCTTTCATCATCCTCTCTTCATGCCAAGCAGTGAAGCCATGTGGTTTCTACAACTGATAAAAAAAAAAAAAACCAGGAATACTGTATCCTGCAGCCCTGGYGTACGGTACACATTGGTAGGACTTTTTTATTTTTTTGCCCTCTTTCCAGGATTACTACATATTGGGTATGAGAGCTAATAAACTGTTTGGGAGCCACGATTATCRTGTTAATCTGGATTTGGCATTGTAAGGATATTAAAGCTCTCCCATTATCAGCCTTGTGAATGTAAAATGCCATGGACTTTTAAATATTTACATTACTGTGAGCTACAGCCCCAAAGGTATGAGGGGGCTGTATTCAGGCCTCCCACAGTGGAGTCTCAGGCGTAAAGGGGGATTTATCCTCCTGACTATGCAGGATTATCACATCCTGTCTCCCTATATAATGAGCAGAGAGTAAGTGATTGTGTTGGCTAAGTTAGGTGCTTACAGCAACCGATAATTTTTTTCCACTGGTATTAGAGGGAAGCAGGATCTGAACAGTAGGTTAAACCCTTCTTGCTATTCCGAATGCAGCTGGCTGAGTAGCTTCACATTCGGCATCTGAGTATTGAATTACCCTAGATGGGCAAGTGTGATAGCAACCTTTTTTTAGGATTCCTTTGATTGGTTTTCTGTTGACCAGACACAGAAGTGTATTGAAGTCATAGCAGGGGGGTTCTGGAGGGGACACAGTCCTTGGGAGTGCAAGAAGCAGAAGGAGCGTGTGGAACGTCAACTCTGCACCTGAGTCAGGCCGTGCAGAGTTGTCCTATGAGCCCAGGCTTCCCACTTCTTTACCTGTTTCTAGTCCAGATTGTCTAATGAAAAGGAAAGCTGTAACTAGGACAGTTGTTCAGGCAGACATAGTCATGTTCTTATGACATGTCTAAACATTTTAGCAAAGGATTATTTTTGCCATTTGCTCTTGGTACGTGGTGACTGCAGGCTGGGGGTGGCTGGCACAGAGGAGGCCTCTTCTGTGTGCTGTGCCGAACCTTTGTTGCCACAGAGCACACTGCAAGCCGTGTGAGTGGTAACATGTAAATCATCATTAGCAGATGTTTATTGTTTCTTTTCTGAAAATCAGATTTGACTAATCAGCCTAAGTGAAACRTATGCTGAAATTAATTAAAGTTTGTTTTAAAATAATTTGCATGCTTATTGCTTTTAACTGATTGTAATTGGGGCTTTTGAATACTTTTTAACAAACACAGTCACCTAGGTTGAGCTTTTCAAAGCAGTGATTGGCATGTTGCCATATGTCTTCCACTAATATTTTACCAGCTAAATGACCTATATTGCACTGAATTCCCAACCCCACTGTATCACAGGAAAAAGAAAGAACATCTCATTGTTTCCTATTATGCAATGATGGTTTTGTAATGAGTACAATTGCTGAGATATGTATGCCATGATGAAAGATGTGATGATTACAGATTAACAGAAGACAGCAGAGCTTTTATAAATAATATGCAGAGTTGACAGCACATTTAAACATAGTCTGTGGTGGAGGATCTCAGCTTTTTTGGTAAGACTGCTCACCTGAACTTGTAACTTCCAGCCAGTTCTAGCATTCCCTCGTAGCAGCAGAGGGTATGTCTATACCGTCATCTTAGCTCGTGGCTCAAGGTTACCTTTCAGGCAGGCGCTCTCATCAGACACACTGCCTACGTGTTGTCTGACACTCTGATTTGAGCCTAGTGGGAGCCAGCTGGCTCTGCAGGCAGGACATTTAGGGTGGGAAGGGACTGGCASCATCTCAAGCTCTGCCCCAACAGGCAGCATGGCTCGGCTGGCTCAACCGTCTTGTCTCAGGGAATCCGGCACGGCCGCCAAAGGCAGCGGAGACATTGCCAGAGCATACCGGTGCCTCGCTTGTGCACCCAGCCAAGAGGCCAGGGTTCTACTTCTGGCTCTGCTGTTGAMTTCCTACTTAACATTGGGCAATTCACTTCTGTCTTGCTCCTCACACTTTGTCTAGGTGAAGTCAGTTATGGGGTCYGAGACTGTGTTTGACATAAAACAATTTACACAGTGGGGCTCTGAGCAGGATGTACTTTTAACTCTGGGCATCTCAATGGGAGCCAATGAACCCTGTGCTTCAGGCTGTACATGGGCTTCTTAATGGTCTCCAGGTGGAGACAAAGGTGTAGGTTATGACCTATAACTTCCGAAATAGCCTGAGGCTGGCCTTTCTCTTTATTCATACTGCCATAAAGTAGAAGGCAGAAGTGTACTTGTTTATGAAAGTAGCAAGATGGCTAGTAGCTTGTATCCAGTCTTCAAGAACCTGTCTCTTCTCCCACATCTCTACTCTCTGGTTTGAAATTAATTCGGTGACTGTGAAGGCTGGTTCCAGAAATGATGTGTTTGAATGAATCTAGAAATGTATGCCCCTAGGGGGCAAAGAGCTGTTCAGTGAGCCAGCTCAGCTCCTGTGAGAGGGGCTTCAGAAAGGTGGAAGTTTAATTGCAGTTCAATTTAATTGTATTTAGTCTCATCCAGAAACTCTGATTTGGAAATTCTAAGCAGTCCTGAGGACTCAGGCTCTTTGCCTGAGTGGCCCCTTCTGTGGAGCTACTTGTCAGCTTACTGATAAGTACTGTTCATACCAGCACAGCATTTGTCTCACTAGCACTATTTACTCCATTGCAAAGTTTTGTAGGGCTACTGCAGAGGTGAGTTTGTTCATTCATTYGTTAGCTCACTTATATCTTCCTCAGACCACACTGAAGACAAGA
The DNA here is from genome assembly GCF_003343005.1 of Rhea americana. NCBI lineage: Eukaryota > Metazoa > Chordata > Aves > Rheiformes > Rheidae > Rhea > Rhea americana. Next base: position 5,836,920 of record NW_028186756.1, read on the forward strand.
GGCACTTATTAAGAACAGCAGTTTGTTTCAAGTGCTTTCTCATAAGTTTTCAAATCTTCCTGCTATAATGTCACAGCATCGCTGGCTCCTGTGATGGAGAATAACAGTGGTTCATTAGGCTCATAAATTCAAAAGGAAGAAAGACTCTCCTGGAGACATGAGTAGCTTTATAACAAACAGAGCAGCAGGAGAGCCTGCAAATTATCAGCCCAGTGCTTTATAAGCATTTTATCATCAGTTGGGGGAAATTACAATAAAGAGCAAGAGTAAGTGAAACATAAACTATGGTATAAACATGCCCCATGTTCTCCTCTGTCCATGTTTCATTTAAAAGCTAAATTGAAGCCATGACACTAGGGTGAGAATCTGGGGCTCTTTCTCATCCAGAGATTTGCCCATGCTGGAAATTATAGAGTACACATACCAGTTCTGCCACAGGAGAGAAAATATATGCAACATTTAATGATCTGCTTCTATTGTTCTGTTGCAAGTATTGCATGATGATGAGCTTGATATGATGTTTACACCCTATCCAATAGTTTTGCCACTACCACATTTTTAAGCGTGCAGCTTTGATTTATTACTAGTGATACTAAGATCTCATCCTGTAAATTTTTATAGCAAGCAGACTTGAATTATGTGTTGAGTCCGCTGCACTGGATCAAAAATGCTCAAAATACTCTCTGGGAAGATTTAAATGTATACAGTCTCTAAGCCCTGGAAATATTGCTCTAATGTGCCTATGTGATATTTAACAGATTGTGAGTTCAAATCCATTTATCAGCTGATGTCTAATGAGTTTGGCAGACGCTTACTACGTTAAGTATAAGAAAAACTATGAGCATAATGATGTAGACTGAGGAGAATTTAATGAACAAATAAGTGACCTTCACATTTATGTGAGATAAAGATTTCGTGCCAAATTTTGCATAATGTGCACTTGAAAGAATGGGATATTTATTAGACTTATTTTCTCCTTTTTCTTTCTTCTTATTTAAAAATGAACACCAAAGTTTTGCATAGCAGACCTGTGTTGTCCATGGATATGTGATTGGGAAGTGTGCAACTGAACTACAGCGGCTAAATCTTTTAATGCTGCCTATGGGAATCTGATTGCCCCAAATCACCCAAGGCCTGCTTCAGGATGGCAGCTCTGCCAGAGGCGAACGCATGGTTGCAACATGTACAGAGGTCCACCTTGGTGCCTTGGTTTCCATCACTGCTTAGCATGTCTGGAAAATTGTGACCTATTTTGRTGCTAGAATGTGCCTACAGCTGGGTCCAGCTCCATTTTCTGTGGTGAGACGTGGCTCACCAAGGGCTGTATCTGGGTGCTGCAGCTCAGAGCAGCAGCAGTGGATGTGTCTCCATCCATACCTCATTGCTTCAGATGCAGTTGTGGTAGCGTGGACTGACTGCATGAGTTTGTGTACAGGCCCAGGGAAGTGGGAAGCTAGTAGATCAATAGGTGCTATTAACATAGCGTTCTACATCTACATGGGACCATCTTGGGCACTGAACCAGGACCAGGGTGCCAGCTGGAGAGCAGCAAGCGTGATGGACAACTCACACCTTTCCTCGCCTCAGCTTCCACCTTTTCAAGTAGGTGTTTGGTTGCTGCTGCCTGCCCATGTAAACCTGAGGAACAGACTTCTTACAAAGATGTTGCTTGCAACAGAGAGCTGGACTGGCAGTAAAAATAATAAGCTATTTCTTGAGGCTGTGACATTGTACTTTCATTAAAAAGTGACCAACCCTGAGGATATTTCCACCAGAGGCAATGGGAGATTTTGCTGAGGCTGTCCAACGCGGTGGGAAGGAGAGAATCATAATCTGATCATTAAGAAGGAAACAGGGTAGGGGGGCAGTTTTCTGAAAGGAACTAATTGAGCCACATGGTAGGAAAAACAACATTTTATTTACCTTTTTCCATCCTTGTTTCGCTTATGTGAGAGCAGCAAAACCTGACTTCATTTCTCTACTTCAGATGATCTGTGGCAATGCTGCTTGTCCTGTAACTCGGCAGGTATTAGGAACTGCATTTCCAACTAATGAACTAAGAGTGAATAATTTATTTAATGTGTCAGACATGGCAGAAGGTACTGCAGCCAGTCACTGCTCATGAAGTTGATTGCTGCACTAAGAAAACAAATCTGTGCAAGCCCTCATTTCAAAGTTTTTTCCAAGCATTAACTCAAAAGTTATTTCAATAACAAGGCCTCTTAAAAGAAGCATCGCTTTTCATAGCACATTGCATAGCTGTGCTGACCCTCAAACATTGTTCTGCTGGGTGAAGCATAGTTCAAACAAAACTTTAGCCATAAAACTTSGGGGACAGGGAGGTGTAATATCTGTGACTAGTTAGCAACTAACAATATTGAAATTCAGTGAGAAGGGAAAGAATTAGATCTGTGCAGAAATTTTTGAATCCCTCATTTGCTAAGAAATTACTATGTGGTCATTGTGGGCACTTAGTAGTTCTCAAAGTTGGATAGTTAAATAACTCAAGCAGGTTCAATTTTGAGGCTTAGATGTGCAGTGGTTTAGAAACTCACCTAAATATCATTTTTTCATTTCAACTGAAAAATTTGAATATTTAGTCAAATTCACTATTGAGCCAAATTCTTGCTTCCCTCAGACACGTGCCAGGATGCATGTTGATGGTGGAGTGCTGTATGTAGATCCAAGGGAAGAATTAGATTGCCTGGGTGAAATTCATTCCTGCCCTGGGCCTTTGCAGAACCCTATTTCAAGGCATTTAAGCGGTGTCCTGGCTTTGCGTTAGTCTTCYGCAGAGGGATGAGCTTCATTGTCAGTAAGTATGATTCATGCTGTCTCTAGCCTGATGCAAACAAGATAAGCAGCATCATGAGATCTCTGAACCTCCTGTAACTAGAAACTCCCGGTCCTATCCCCAGCTAAGCAATGTGGTCTGGATGAGAAATATCACAGATAGAATTTTACTTGCTTCTGTCCCATTTTACTGAGATCCTCTGCAGACCTCCACTTACTTAAAGTCATGCTTGGCTTATCTTTGAGAGGCTTTAGGAGTATTTCCTAAATTGTTCCTTAACCTTTCAACCCACTGAAAGAAATGCACACTTATGGAATGGAAATCCTAAGGTAAATTAAGCTTTTCAGAGAACTTTTGAGCAGCAAGTAACTAGAAAACGATGAATTAGCAGGCTGCTCCTGCACACCTTAGCAGTTCCTGGGAAGCAGCGTGGAGAGATGAGGGTAGCTGCCTCCATTTGTTCTGTGGCCAGGGGATGCATCGGCATTGGTGTGAGCGAGTGCATCTCTATTAATTTCCAYTTGCATTTGATTACAGCAAGGTTGAAGTTGATTCATGGTGTTTTATTGTAGTCATTTATTTTGTTTTATTTTATTTTATTTCTGTTTCCTATACCATAAAACTGACCGGTTGAACCATACAGCATGTAGCAATTTACAGTAAACTCTGCTTGTTCGGCTCAGTAATGGATGGAAACAATTCTGAAGTTAATAGCATTAGTGAGGAAATACAGTCATTCTTAACCAATCTTGTAATACCCTTTTGGAAAAATGATACTTGAGACTACTTTTATCATTTGATTTACAAGTCACAAATTTGTGCAAGAAACTTGACTTTAACTCAGTCACACACCTTATAAACTGAACAGGGCCGGTTCACAAATGATTTTACAGCTCCATACACTTCCCTGGAGGAGCCATCTCCTTCCTGCTGGCCAGACACATTGCCTTGAAACGGCTGCCAACTTTTTAAGAGTTCCTTTTTGGCTATATTCTTCTTTTCATAGCAGCATTCATGGCCCCAGCCCAGGTTCATAAGGAACAAAGTGTAAAATTAATCAATGGATTGATACACTGTTTAGAATAAAAACAGCTCAGTTTTGGCTGGGGTTTCTGCCCCTCCAGCCAAAGGAGTGCATGTGTGTACATGAAATGTAATTTAGTTTTTCCTTTGCTGCCTGTTGATTTTCCTCTAATTCATTTTCCTTTTGCCTCTTATTGAGTCTCCTCTTGTCTGGGTAAGTTTAACCCTGGAGTGCCTGATCTGCACAACACACAGTGATCTGAGGGGCTCTGTCGGTGGGTCCTGGGCTAGTTAGAGGTTTATTAGCCACTGRAAGTGAGAAGACAATATCCAGGAAAATGGCTGTGTGAGCTCAGGAACCTGCATGTGAAGCCTTGATAGGTGAAATCTAACTGGAGTTTTAATGACTTGTAACTCCCTGAGAAAACTTCTCACTTGATATTTATAGCTTTGAACATCTTCCAAATGAACTTTATCTCACCTAAAAAAGGTTAACATGGATTTGGAGCGGAGCAAATCTAGCTCAGCCTTTTTGAGTGCAGGTRCACCCCTTGGTTGAACCCATTAACACCCAAAGATGTTCCTCACCTCCGTGGATAGGAGCTGCAACTTTGCAGTCACAGTGGGATGAAACTGGAGGCTCTGTGTTACTGAGTTTTAGTGACTAAACAAACATGTTCACACTTAAAATAACAGTGGCYGTTATTAATCAAACATCTTGAAGCAGAAAAAAAGCCTATGTAGTATCTGAAGCAAGAGGAAAGTTTCAGTGGCCCATTGGATAGCTGCATATATTTCATAGACTCCAGTGAGCCTTTTTCAGATGAGTAAAAGTTGACAACAGCTGTGTTAGTAACCTTAATTTCAGTAGTAGCTGGTCTGGGGAAAAGTTAATCATACTGTAGGCACTGTCTAGCGCCACTCAATCTCGTTTCTATCACTCTCAAAGTCATGTATTTTTAAAAATACCAAAAGCAATTTAAAAATACATCTAACAGTAATCACTTCATTGGAAACAACACACTGCAATAACATAAAACAGCAGCCACTTTCCTGTGAAGATTTATGAGACAGACTAGTTTTCTCACGACTTACGTTATTCCTGCCTTATTGTTTTGTCAGCGTTGGATATGGAAAGTGGATGATATGTGAACACTCTCCCACACTAGAAAGCTTTAGAGTTCTGATTAGGTAACAAAATTGAAAAAGTGAGTTTGCTTCCCCCATTCGATTTTTGTGATTTAAATTTGGATATAACARGCGTGTCTAAGAAGCAGGCTGCCCTCTCCCAAGCCCCAGCGCTTCAGCTCCCGGGAGCCCACCGACAGCTCACAAGTGCCGCTGTGGYGCTCCCAGGCCTGTCCCAAAACGGATGTAGAATTTCCTTTGGTGGGTCAGGAAATCCAGTGGGATTGCAAATGTCAAGGTTAGATGCTGACTTTGCAGTGACCTGATGTATAAGGAGAGGTAGAAAAACAGAGATTGAGAATAAATGGAGAAATCAAGATATTTTAGGGTTTCAATAAAACCCTATTGGGACAGGGCTTGCGGTCAGACCTCTGTGGACTGCTTGCACCARGTTGGGGAGAACTGCTGTGCCCTGTATGTGGTGGATGACTGGGCCATCATGATGATGGGCCAAAACCAAGGAGCCCAGGTGGAATGAARTCTCCAGTAATTACACCGGGGGACTAGCACCCTCCTACAGCCGGGGGAGGTCAGCCCGACAGTAGTCCTTCTGGAGGCAGTGTGTGATGGTAGCATGTACCYGGGAGGCTGTTTGGTGGGACACATGGTACCAGCTTTGCTGTGTGACTTAGAGGTTTGAATGTGCAAACAGAAAGCTGATTTTCAGCAGTTACTTGCAGGATTTGGGATCATTCCCCCACCCAACCCAACAAGCCAGAATAACCTTGAATGCATGCACTGATCACTGATACAACACCTCCGTTAGGTAGTCAGTACTTCCAGCACAAGTCTCTCATAGCTTGCGAGTTCTCATACCAAATGCCTCTCACATCTTCAACAGTAAAATACAAAACAGTGCACACAGTATCTTTGGCTTTTAAAACGAGACCAGTGATAGAAATGAAATTTCCTACATATATGATATATCTACATACAGATATGGATATATAAAAACTATATAAGAAGCTATACAGGCCAACTATGTATATAATTTATATGTATTTCTGTGTGTGTGTGTATATATATGTATCAGTACATATGAATAAATAAAATGAGGCTTGTCATATGTGGTTTACCACCTTAGTACAAATTACAAAGTACTTTTATTATAATCAAATAGGAGCTGACAACCTAAAAATGCACTAGTCTCATGTATTACTGGTATTGAATTCTCATGCCTTTTAGTCCACTCTTTCTAATGGCACCCCTAATGGCATCTCCTCTGGTATTTTTGTGAATTAATTGCAASCTCCTGAGAAAAGAGTTTATCGTGGAAATGTCATAACTCAGCCTTTCCTCTACTGGCATTAGCATCCTGCAGATCCCAAGTTCCTTGAGTAGATCTACTCACTGCACAGCTGGCTGGCATCTATCAGGCAGAGTTACTGATGTGAGAATATTCTGTAGACTCAGGCCATATATTCATAATAATTTGTAGTAATTCATTAAAAATAAGTTGCCTGTATTCCTAACAGAACTGCAATTAATGTATATTGAARTAGTGATTGCTTTGCTGTAGTTCATTAGGAAGTCATATTTTAATTCCTATTTAATTACAAACTAGTTATGACCATTTATTACCAATAATTCTAATGAGGTAAAATAAGGGGTGTACCGAAAACTAATGATAATGTTACAAAGGTTCATTTGGAATTTACACAATAATTCCTATTTAATTACAATGGAATTACTTCTGCTTTGTACACACAAGGTGGTGTATGGCCGTGATTCCTGCTGATGGATCAGTTTGTGCCTAGATCCTCTGTACTTCAGCCTTCAGGAAACGGACCAAAATCTTCTTGAAGGTGATGTGCCAGGATGCAGCGCTGCTGCAGGAAATGCAACCACTCTGTCCYACAGCAAGCTCATTTTTCACACTGTTATGTACATGCCAAAGCTTGTACCCAACCCGTATTCATCTGCAAAGTTTTCTCACAAGGCTTGTCTGTTTAGGGATGGCCTGCTAGATGCCACTCTAAAGACGAGGCCACGATTACACAGAAGGATTTGCAAAGCCAGACTGAGGTGTGCAGAAGAGAACATGGCGGTGAGTTCGCTCTGCCTTGGGTCTCCTGGCTTGGGACATCACAGCTCAGGCAAAAGCCACACAGGCTTAGGAGGTAAAATGTGGAGAAGGAGTTCTCCTGTTGAAGATTAATGGGGTGATCATTTCTCAGACTGATAGAAAGAGATGGGGCTGATCATATGCCTTGGAGGAGGGAACGAAATGTGCATGGGTGGGCATAAAGTCAATGAGGATGTAAAGATGAAAAAAATAGAGGAAAAGCGCAGTCCTTGATTTTGTCCTGAGCCTGGTGAGAACTCATCATCAACSTTGGTAATGAGGTTGATAATGCTATTTTTCCTTAAAAAATCTGATGTGCTCTGTGGAGGCTCCYGGGCAACTGATCATGAAATATTTGAGTGAATTGCCCACTGCTTTAAGTGTCGTTTAAGTGGCTAGCTCCTGGCTATTATCGAAAGCCGTGACAAGACCCCACAAGACTGCTTATTAAAAAACAAACAAAMCCCATGGAGCTTAACAGGAAAGTGGACTCAAGCCCCACAAAGGGCTCCTCAGTCTGGGTTCGGGGGTCTGCCTGGTGCTCTTCTACAAATGGGGATGGAATCCCCAAAGTAAAACCAAGACTGCATCTGATCTCTCTTTCCCTTCCCAGGTTCAGGGAATGTTGTCTCTGTGGTCTAATCTTAGACTCACCTTTGGAAACAAAATTATGTCGGCGTTCTTAGTTTTGCATAGCAAGAACCTCTAGTAAAAGGGAATCTGAGGATAGTCATTCTTGCTTTGAGTTGTACTATCTGAAATACCTATGGAAAGCTAAAGCTACAACAAGCTTGTCTTGCGCACCTTAAGGTTTGATGCCTAAATTTCCTCTTAAAAGCAATGATCCAACTCCATCCCTGGTGTAATCTCTTTGCTGTAGTCAGAGGTGCTACACTAGGGACTTATTGGTCAAATGTGCCTGATGCCACAGTCCTTAGCAAAAATATTCCCTTTCTATAATCAGCCTGAGGCATAAGATATTTATAACAGCCGCTTACATTGGTCTTCATATTTTCCCTCATTCTAATTTCCCCCTTTTCTTTCTTTCTCTGTATGTCTATCACCTTTTTTCATGTCTCTCCAGATGCATTTCCCAGCATCAGATAATTGAAAGTCAGTGAACTGAGTTTCAGGTTATTTTGCTAAAAGATGCCTATTATTTTGATGAAGCAGGTGCACAGAATTAAAAAAACCCTCTCTAATTGCTACTTTACTATCAGGCTTCTGCTGCCTAATCTTCTTTGATGTTTGGTAGAACAAGCTTTCTATCTCCTGTAGGATGATTACAGGGAACATTGCTCTGTTCCTCCTACAGAATCCGTTCCTGATGGATATTAACCTGGGTTATCAATTAAAGTTCCTTTATGTGCCTAGTGATTAGAGCCAGGATTGTGTGTGATTTCTAGCATGGAGCAGGTTCGTGGTGATTTCTGCCATTAATATTAATTAATCACTGATATGTCARATGTTCACAAATGAATGCACAAGGTGAGCATGTATACTTTACCATAGTAACCTAGGACTGAAATAATGTAACTGCTCTAATTTTAAATATTTGACAACACTTTCCATAATATCTTCTTAATATAATTAGCCAAAAAATGGAAAAGCTGAATGAATAACTGCAGTATTAAAAGTGTGGCTGTAGATCTGCCTGTTACTAAGATGGCTGATACTTTCCCTGTTATAATTTGCTCTCACTTACAGCTCTGACAAGCTTCAAATCTTTGCTGTAAAATATTGCATGTTGGTTATTGACTTTTTCTGTTGAAAATAATACCTGAATATGGGCATGCTGAAAGTCTTAAAATGTGTATATGTGTAAAGAGAGAAAGAGAGGCAGTGCTCGGGAGTGTGTGCATATTTTTACAGGCTTGGATTTTGGCAGCTCAGAGTCTAGAAAGCATCTGTCCTCTTTGAACACACATATCCTTCACATCATCGAGGGCTGACCAGCTGGTGYCCACCACCTCTTCTCCTCTATGTGGGAGTGGGCTACCCCTGGCCTTTCTCTGAGTTTCCTGTAGGGCTGTTTTCCCCAAACGGTGTAGACTGGCATTGAATTTGAGTATGGGAGCCAGTCCTCTGTATGCTCTGTGATGAGGAGAATATCTGATGCTGAGTGCAGAGGAACAAAAGGGAGGCCTGAGGATAAAGAAGAGATCAGATTGACACAAAGAGTCTGCTGAAATTTGAGACTTGGGAGAAGGAAATTTTGACAGGCTGATTGAGAAGAATGAGGTTAGAYGCTGATGAGTGGGAAAGGGAGATTAGTACTGATTGGGCACAGAAATTGATAGGAAGACATGTAGTGCATGGTTCAAATCCTTCACTGCCTGGTTGTCCTCTATCTGGCCAACCTTCTCAATGGCATTTCTTAATTTCAGAGTGCCTGACTTCGATCTCATTCATTTATGGTAGAATTGGGTCTGTGGATGTAGAGGTGGGCATATGAGATGCTTAAAGAGCTGGAGCAATCTCAGAAATGTGCATGTATTAACAACTGTAGACCCTCRCTGAATGTGACTGAATAGTACCTTTGCATTCAGCGAGAGTGTAGTGATTACTTTACCATAGAAAGTGACACAGGCATGTTTGCAAGTATTTGAATGATATTTGTATCAGCACTACCTGTTCGCCTCCTAGAGTGCAATGGCATTGAGCAAAGAATCATTTTCCTTGTTTTGGAGATAGAAAAGATGAGGACAAAAAGGCTACACTAAAAATCAGAGTAGAGCTGGAAATAGACCTATAATCTCCTTAGTGTCAACCCTGTGCTTTGGGTAATCTTGGAGCCAAAGGCTTTTTGGGCCRTATTATTGCCATAATGGTAAAGAGGCACAGCAACGACTCTTGCACCTCTGACTGTTTAAACCAGATGAATAGCTGGCAAATGGGTTTTAATTATCCTACAATACTAATCACACAGTCCATTCCCACTGACGTTACTTTTACTGTTGGCAGGAGTATGAGCAGTGCTGCCAGGCATTAAGAGGCTGTTATTTTTTTTCCAGGCATGTGATGTTCTTTACACATTGAGCCTCATCAGGTGCAGGTGGCATAAAACATGCTACTGCTATCCAGCTATATACTTACACCCAGGACRTCTTCCAGATGCTGTCAAGTTCCTCTTGTCAGCTGTAAGCTGTTCAAACAACTAGCCTATAAGACTCAAGTTTGTGACTAGGGCAAGGCAATGCAGTACTTCTGGGCTCACTGGAGCTGTACATGTTTATAGCAGCAGGGACTTTAGCCAGGTGTATGTGCTAACTTGTGACTCTTGCAGATACTTTAAAATTTCTCCCATGAAATGCACCGTACTTGGACACTTCCTTCTTAGTGTTGGCCCACCTTAAGTCTGAGCCTTGTTCAGCAAGTGCCTGGTTTATCCATTACTTATATTGTCATAAATCTCAGACAAAAGCAATTATGCGGAAAGCGTATTTCATGCTTTTATGGAATTCCTTAAAGCTGATGAGAGCATTCAGATGACTGTTTTCATCAATGAACCTTTGATATAGAATTAGGAAACAGAGATGATGTCTTTTAATAGGCAATTATTACCTGCCTTGGGTGCAAGGAGCTCTCATGCATTCCAAAAGTATATTAATGAGAGAGTAAAACAYGACTTAGAAATAATAACCCCAGAAAGGGCCTTCTTCTCCCTCTTAAAATGATTTGAAATGGATTTTGCTTTTAGTAACTGCTGAACTGACATACAGCATGGGGAGCAGATGCAATGAAACTCCGTTTCTAGCGCCATGACATGGAGTCATGYGGCTCTTGTGTTGCAGTGGGCAAACTGCTGCCCCACAAGTGAGTCTGCTGATAATTCACACAGGCGTGAGTGGCAAGTGCAGCGCTGGCCTTGGCAGGAGGCGAGTGCGCACAGCCGTGCCACAGAGCCCAAAGTGGGGGCACCGACCCTCTCACAGAGGAATCATGCCGGGGTATAACGAACTGGCAGGCTTTGGCCTTCACTAGCAGAAGCTTTGGTGCAAACTGCCTGGGTTTCCCCACCTCCTTCACCTTCCAGCTTGCCTGCCCCCAGGGTTGGGAGTAAAAGTAGAAGTAGGTGCCAAGGAATGGAGTTATTTCCAAGAGGACGGGGAGCACTAACAGAGACGTTTGCCAAACCAGGAGTGCCACCGTGGAGAAGCTTTCCTTCTCCCACCTATTTCTGTCCGTGCTGAGCTTGCTTTGTCATGTGCTACGTGAGGGTGGACTAAGTGGATGGTTCGGGACACAGCATGGTGGCGATACCTATACCCTGGCGCTCTGGGCTTGTGTTTGAGTCTAGCACCTCCCGGACGGAGCACATGCACAGAGGAGTAACCCTCCAAAATGTTTCACAAGGCAGGACAACGTGGAGGTAGCCTGGAAGCTGTGACTCTGAGGCAGAGAGATTCAAGAGAGAGAAAAGAGAAACGTGAGACTAATGGGAAAAATACATTTGAGTTTTGGCATTTAAGCAATKTTACTTTTGTGTGAGAYGGTGGTTCARAGAAGGCCAAACCTTCAAGGAAGCACAAGATTTAACTAGAGGAAGGAGTAAATAGGAAATTCTGTGCTGATTCCACGGGAAGCTTGAAGGAAAGAGGTTGACAGGAAAACAGATTTAGCTGTTTTGTGGCAGATGAGGCATAAATGTTACTAAGCCTCAAGGAGGGAACGAGGAGAAATGCTTGCTAAACAGCCGTGATTTTGGAGGATAACTATGCCCAAATGCACGCAGTGATTCTGTTGTGGAGTGCACCTGCTGGCAGCGGTCGGGAAGGGGTGAGCCCAGCATTAGGACACCTCTGTGTTTCCAGCAGTAGGCGGAGGAACGAGGTGAGCAGCAGGGGCCTGTGCAGCACTCACGAGCGGGAGGCGGCGTGATCCAGGAGACGAGTGTGTGCCTGACAACAAACATGCATTAACTGGCATTTTCTCCCAGATTAGGAAGGCTGCAGTTTCCCAGTTTAGCACGGATTTGGCCCTGGGGGATATTGCCCGAGGCAGGAGCGCGGCGCCGCTCCGCGAGGCTCGCGCCGACACGAGGGCTCCCGCAGCCGCAGCGCAGCGCAGCGGCGTTCGGCGCTGAGGAGACCCCACGGAGCTGCCTCAGCGACGCGCCTGCCGCAGCGACGTGTCAGGAAGCGCTGCGAGGACAAAGCTGGGCGAGACAGGGCATCGGGAGAGAATTAACAACATCAATAATAATAATAATAATCACCACCTTCCGCTGCTGTTACCTGAAGTCAGATTACACTTTGCTATAAACCAGTCTTAAAGTATAACTGCCTTTTCACTTGTGGTTCTTAATTAAAATTATGAATTTTATAGTCTTCTTTTTTTCCTGCGTTACATGAATTCTTTCTTCTACTTCCTGCTCAGGTAGCTTTCCCTTTAATGATCTTCACAGGCTGTCTTTAAGTAAGAGGAAAGCAAATGATTAATACAAGTGTGAACAGGTGGTTGCTCTGCTACTAAAAAAGATCAGTAGTACAATAATTTTGTAATTATTATTATACCTTTTAAAGGTTTTTAAATACATGATAATATATTTCCCTATTGCTTTTTCTGGCACCCGTCTTGCTCCTGGCATCTCATTCAGAATAATAATTAATGAGAGCCGAAGTATCTAATATATATTTTATTCCTCCTGTTTCAGTCCCTTAAGTAACCATCTTGTCACATTTGTTATGCAAATTTTCACACATTGTGTGTAATTTCAACAATGTGTGAGAATGCCTCTCAAAATGCCTTCAGTATTCATTTTATGTATTKTTTAATAATTAACATTTTTTTTCTTGAAAACAGTATTTCTTCATACACCTTCAGAGAAACAGATGAACCTGCATAGTTGCTTTTGTTTTATCAAGGTAAAGGAAAGCAAAGAAACATTTAAAAGTATAAGGTAGTAATAGTAATAATAATGATTTTTTTTAAAGAGAGCACTCTGGTCTTTCTTAAAGGCTGCAAACTGTGCAGTTAGGAATGAAGTGCATACTATCTGCTCGGTAACTACCCGCTTAGACAGGTAAGCATTGTGCATGTGTTTAATTAAAGAAAGTTATTTAAAGTAGATGATGGACCATGCAGCCTGTCAAAAAAACTCTGCTGTAATGAGAATTCAGCCCATCCATTATGCATTTGTCAGCTTGGTCTGTTTGCTTCTGAAAGTTTTATTTGCTAACCGAAATAATCGTCGCTGTAGGCTAACTGCAGGGCTATTTGGAGAGCGGGACGCAGGTAGGTAAACCCTSTGCGCTTTTGAAGACATTCGCTCACACAATATCCCAGACCAAGGATCGTTTTAAAGCTACAGAGTTTCAGAAGAAGATGTGGACCCAGTTTTTCATTCCTGTTTTAGCCCATGTGATTTATTTTGACTCTGGGCATGTCCGCTACCCATTCAGAGGGATCTGCAGCCAACCCGTGAACTCAAGGCTGTAGTGTCCCCAGGTGCAATAAATAGCATTTAACCAGCTAATGGGCTTTAACGAGTTTGCTTTCCTCCCGGGTTCAACTGGACTTTTCCTGCATGAAGCTGTGGATTTCCCCRTTAGACTGCAGATGTGCAAAGTGGAGCAGACGTCTACTAAGACTCTGTCTGGGATTTGCAGCCAGCAAGTACTCATCTAGAGGGCATAAGGCCATTTGTCCTGAGCCCAGAAAGTATATACTTAATACTAAACATGTGCAGGCAGCGTCAGTTCAAAAAATATTTTCCTGGATTAACTACTGTACTCAGCACCTCACAAAATTAATCCTTATTTGGGGAGGGAATGTATAATCACATGGAAAGTTTTGTATACAATTTAGAGGAGGTAAGAAAGAGAGATCTAACTTGTGCAGCCAGGGTGAAGTTGTGCACATGGATGTGTATGATGAGCTGGATGTACTTCTGTGACACTCAAGCACCTATTTGAATAACAGCCTTCTGGCTGCTTAAATTGCTTGCTGCCACTCAAAAATAAGGAAATTTGGGCTGATTTTGTGGTGGACTAATATGAAGACTATGAGTCTATTAGCACTATAAAACTTAAGTACAGAACCTTTCTCTGAAGATTACATTTAATACCTTCCAAAAAGAATGAGTCAGTGGGCCTGGAGTACTTACTGTTTTCTCTGTGGCTCTCTTTGGCATGGATCCTAGGGTCATGCAACTCTCCCACTTGGTTCTGCCTTCTACCTTTAATCACACTTTTTGCAATATCAGATAATGGTAACAGAGTCGCTTTGCCCACAGAGTCACTTTAAGGCCTTGGAAATCTGTCTGGTGACCTTCTCTATGCTTTGCTGGAGATACGGCAAACAGTAGTATCACTTGGGAGATTAACCTACAAGAGGAGTGATTAATTAGGCAAATTTGAGGGAAAGTCAGATGAACTTTTAAACTTGTTTCCATGCTGATGAAGGCTGGAAATTCTCTGTAGAAAGAATGGCTATTTTCTATGCTGAAATATTCTTAATTATTGCATGGAATGAAAACTGAAATGCAACATTGCTGGCGTTTTGTTGAGCAACTTCTGAAAGTTAAGGCTTGGGTTTGGGCTTCCCCATCTCCTCCCTCTAAGTAAAAAATTTCTTGTGTTTGTGTTTGTGTGTGTGTGTGTGTGTGTGTGTGTGTGTGTGTGAGAGAGAGAGAGAGAGAGAGAGAGAGAGAAATTTGAAGGTCTTTATATTTTAGGCAAATTTTAAAGAAAAAATGTCAAAATTAAAAAGTTCTGACAGAGCCAGTTTAATCTCCTCCCTTCCCAATCTTCAGTTCTGAAATTTTTTTAAACTTTGATTCTTCGACCTGAAACAGGAATAAAAATACCTCTGAATTCTCAAACATAGGCCGGGAAATCGCTTCCCATCCTGTTCTAACCAGTCAGAGCCGGAGTAGCTCAAAGTTGAGCTTTAACTTATGATCGGATCTCAGTTAGGAAATCTCCACCAGGGAAGTAGGGGAAAAGGCAAGGTTGTGAGCGCCTGGTTCTGGGCCCAGCCTAGGTTTGCCTTTGATGCCCCATGCATGATATTTTTGCCTCCAACAAATAGCTACAAGCTCCCAGCAGGGAAGGTCGTACTCCCAAGCAACGCTGCGAGCTAGCGTGTTGGACCRTGTGCAGATGCCAGCACCTTTGCAGCAGCCTCGACACAAGCCGTCACCACTATTGGTCTGAGTATGAGCCTAGACCTTTTCAGCTGATGCTATGCATGTCCCAGGGCTGCTGGGAATGCTGATGGAGATACCACTGAGCCATGGGCTCTCTCGCTGTGTGCAGAGGATGTTTCTCATCAGCAGGGATTTAAATGAGAGAGCGTGTCTGTTGGTAGCAAGCATGCCATATATGTGTTTTGGGGACCAGAAGGTGAAGTTTCATTCACAGCATGTGCAGGATGTGCTAGAGGACAGGGCAACCCTGCAGTAGCAGTGAGCCCATTTCAGGTGGATGCCGCTGTTCAAAGCAGAATTTGTGCCTCCATCCAGTGCAGGCATAATTTCCAGTGATTGTTGCAGTGTTATTTTAAAGGTATGCCTCGTCTAYGTGGGCAGAAGTCAGGGCTGCCTTGCAGTCTGTGTTGTCCAGACCTGGCCCTCTGGGTTTTGTCTGTGACAATCGTCATCAAAGGCAAAACCAAGCATAGCTCTGGGAGCCTGGAAGCTGKTGCTGAAGCTCCAGCTGTGAGGGACTGCAGTGGTGTGTGTGTATCCCTGCAAGCAGTGAGGAGCTGTTTCACCTTCCTCCTGTCCCCAGGCTGGTATTTCTCAGATGTAGCTCAGGTGGCCCTAAATTATGCCAGCAGTCCAACCTGTCAGGACTTGCGTGCTGAGTGTGATGCACACCATTGACTCCTGCTTCATGTTCCCCTGCAGCTAGACCAATGTCTCTGGCATTGCTGATGCAGCTGGCCGGCACACTCTGGACCTGCTGGCCACAGGTGCTGGGGGAGGGAGAGGAAGCTGTTCCTCTGTGCTGCTATGTGCAGCAGCCTTTTCCTCGCCCTAGGACAGCTGCTGTGGTGCATCTGTCCATGGTGTCTTGGAGGATACCAAAATACAAACGTGTTTGTTGAGAGGAAACTCTGGAGGTCTGAAGCCCAACCTCCTGCCTGAAGTGGGATATCGTCAATCTTAGACTACATCAGCTTTAGATTTGTCTACTATCTAGTCTTGCAAACACCTGGGCCTTGAGAGTTTAGGCTGCCTGATTTTAGCAAAAAAAAAAAAAAAAAAAAAAAAAAAAAAAAAAAAAAAAAAGAAAAAAGAAGCATAGATCCCTAGCATTGCTTCGGTCGTATAAAAATAGGTGGCACAACAGCAGATTAACTTGCCCTCTCCTGAACACTGTATCATGATAGTGCAGTTCCCAGGTCCACATGAGGCCTCATCACTGGGGCAGGTCCCTTTGCTGTGACTAGTACGTGCTAGAGCACCCCTGAATGTGCTCTGGGTTGCCTTTGGCCAGCACTTAATGCCCTTGAGTGTCTGTGTCTGGGAGCAGCATCTATTTTAAYATCATTTTTGGATTTTTCTCCTGCACAGAAGAGTAGGCAGTAACAGATCCTGAGCGTCTAACTGCCAGATTGTGCCGAGAAGCATCACTGCTGTTGCAGTAAGTCACCGCAGCATCGTGGAGAGCAGGACCTGCTGCCCGTTCCGGTGCAGGGGACTCCCCTTTAAAACAAACGAGTCCAGACGTGTAGTGTTTGGGATATGTGGCTGTTCTTGTCCAGTACTTTCTATGCAGAAACCTACCCCCTCTCTCCCCTAATATAGCAAACTTTCAGCTCCCARATTTTTAAAGGTAATTGGGCAGGAGCTAAGACTAGCCTTGTGTGTAATATGGGATGGCTATGTTGCCCTCCCCACGATGAAAAAATGTGCAATAAAAATGTAAATATCTGCCTTGAAGGCTTTCTTAATAAACCCTGTAATTTCCTTAAAATTCTTGCTATAATATCAAAATTTGAAACCACTTTGAGATGAGCTATTTTAAACTGTAATTGGGCTATTCATTCCCTATGCATACAGCGATCCTAATCTAATATGTAACAAGAACTTAAAAGCTAATCAATAATGGAACACGATTCTCTATCAGTAGAGCTGCCTGTTGACTCCTATGAGAGGGATCTTCACAAGACAGCTCGGCTCTGATGACAGCCTTATATTTATTTTAAACGTGGAGTTGAAATATCATCTTTCTCTGTATTGTCACTTCCAATTATTTTTAGAACAAAAACACCAGGGGGAAATGAGATCCTCATCCTGAAAAACACATTCATATTTGATAAATAGCCACAAATTCTGGAGAATGTTTACTGAAATGGAGGCTTGAAATGCTTTCTCAGGCATTTTACTAAAGCCTTAGATTATCTATTGTCAAATGTGCCTGGGCCACTTTACCAAGGTGCCCCTTCTCTATGCCTCAAAGGTGCAGAAAGAAAGAGGCTGATTACCCTGGTTCTGGACCTCAGGGTTTTCCTCAGTAGTACCAGGGTAAAATTAGCAGTGAAGAGGAACCAAAGCGAACCACCACTTGTTGTCCATCAGTGGAAGTCCGGAAACCTTTTATACCCTCACGTACAAAAGACAAATTCCCACTTTTCATGTCTAGGCAGTGGCTTGAGATGGAGAGGGTGGAGGGAAGGGGTTAAGTAAGTACGCAGATGTGCATAAAACCATATCAATCATAGGCATGAAAAAATGCTGCTCCTTTAATAGGCARGCTGAACCAGTGTGCACAGCTGGATTTTGAATTTTATGGGCTCTTTCAATAAAATGCAAGTAGAAGACATCTTACATCATTCCTAGAGCTCGACCATTTGTGCACTGTACCGCTTTCCCTCTGTGCCGCATGGTGATGCAGGAGCTCCTGCAGAAGATCCTAAGAGCTTAGACCTGCAGTTGAAGCGATGTCGAAACTCCTTGCTGCTGTCTGGAGCCAATTAATATGCACTTTGGAAATACATGGTGGGTTTCTGATGTCATGTACACTCTACAAAGTCAACGGATTTAATCTGGAATTACTCAGGGTATGAGGGATCAGCAGCTGGCTGGGAAAACTCCTCTCTGGAGGGCCCTAAATGCCAGTGATTTCACTTGATTATTTATTGAGCTTTATAATAAYGCGTATATCCTCACAAACAGCCCTCCCCCCTTCTACTGCAAATTACCCTGCAACTTTCCAGTCCTTCGCTGTGTTGTACTGGTTAAAGCTTTACTAAGTAATCAAAACATCCCGGAAGGAGGGCTTGCTAAACGCTGAGCTAAGCTTGAACACTGACCCCATCTCTTAACTTTATCAGAAACTTTATGTAGCTAGTAAAAATGTAATAATCCCTATGGTAACTGCTCATTTATATTAACAAAAGGAGTAAATAAAGTTGCGTAGTATAGCCTGTGCTAATTCTGGGAGCRCAAGGGACATCTCCCCACTGAAAGGTTTGATTGATATACATGCCCTATAGGAAAATTTACTTTTTCCTCTTGATAGGTATATTTAACATTTTTCAGACAGTTTGCTTTCATTCTGCTCCCACTCACGTTTTGCAAAGCCTTTGGGCACGGAAGGCAATTAGACAGTTGCAAGGAGACAGCAGATCYAGCATGAGGCTTTGTTTACCTTCATTTCACTCCTACTTTAAACAGTGCAATAATTCGACCYGATCTTTTTCTCAGGTGATGCCCCTTATTCCAGCCAGGCCGTGCAGAGGGAAGGACAGTGTGTGTTCCTCCCCTCAATGTAACCGCGCTGTCAGTGCCCAGCGACCGGGTATTCGCGGGCCTGAGCCTGATGCTGCGACTGATACCTTTCCTGACGCTATGGCCTCTACTTTGATCACTTCCATAGAGAGGAAAATTCCCAGGGTTTGTCAGATGCTCAGAGGGATCTGTAGAAGACAATCTCAAAGGGATGACTGGGAATTCTATAATGGCCAGTTTGGGACTACATGAAGTCCCAGACCTGCTTCTTATCCATGTAACCTTATGAGACTGACACTGTTAGAAAGCATAAATATGGGTACACGCGTAAAGACATAGTATTACATTACATAGTATTAGACATGTTACTTATTTCTTCTAGTTTGTTCAGTTGTTGTAGGAAGGCTGTTTTGCAGTTTAAGCTAGAGGGTGGTTGGTGTCCTGGTGTTTCGCAGGAGCGAGCTTAACGCTCATGCCTTTTGTACCGCTCCGAGGCCCGAAAAATTTCAGGGGAGGTTTCAGCCACAGCTTCCACTCCAGAGCAGACTCGCGTTGTTCCCCGTGAACATTGCTGTGGTCAGCAGCCATGTCTGTTTGCACCAAGTTAGTCTTTAAAACAAGCTTCGCTAGTTCTCTGAGGACTGCTCTAGGTTTGTGTTAGAGTTTTAAAAATATGTAGGGATACCTTCCTACTGATAGAGAATTATCCCTGCCTTGGCATTTTCAAACGGATGTCATGGTGCTAAATTTGAATCTGAGCTCAAATGTGCCAGTCTTCTTGTTGGAAAGAAAAGATGTTTTCTTGGTTGCAGCTATTTCTTTTATTGCATGATTACACCTGGCAGCTATCATCTGCTGGATTAGGAGCCCTGAAACAAAAAAGTCTGCAGCCATCACTCGGTCCTGGGGCCACCCCATGTCTGTGCAACTTACCTGTGGATTCCTAAATGGGACACCGCAGGTCAAGTGCATTCGCCGTGCAGTTACTGAAGTCGCACTCTGGGTGCATCTAGCCCAAGCTGCACAGTAAGTGTACTCAGACTGCAAAAGATAGCTCCTATCTATTCCCAAACACACTCTCCATAAGCCTCAGTTAGTATTTTTCCCTTTCTTCAGCTGAATCTCAGTCTGTCCCTTGAATAATACATGTAAGTTTTTGATTGACATTCAGTCTGAAGAATTAGCTATCATGATATCTTGTCAAGTCATCCTTTGATAAAAACATTTTAGGTGCCACAAAATGTAATCACTTCGCTGCAGCTTTCTACATTGCAGATTCAAATTTCTCTGCACATTTTTCAGCTAAGGATCTTTGGCACTGTCGATAGATCTGTTCCATGGGTGATTTTGGATGGATCTATTAAAATTGCCTTTAAGAGTAATAAGTCTTGCTTTTTTACGAAGTGAATCATCTATCTCTCATGTGGACAAATGAAATTCTCCCTCTTTGGACTTGTAGTCCAGAAGTTGGCAGAGTTTCCTGTTTTGTTAATAGTCTTCATACAACAGTGAAGTCATTTCAAAAATAGTTCAGCCCAGTTTTGGGGCCAAGCGGTATGTCTTTTGGTTATTTGTTCTTCTAGACAGGCCGTGTCACCATTAGTCATACTTCAGAATGATGGTTTACCTTCATTATTCACTGCCTGCACTGCTTCCGATTCAGCGCTTTCCAACTCAGCAAGATTTTCCTGTGCTAATTCATCTGAATCATTTCTAGAAGAGTTTATATCAAAGGACACATTCTCAATGTTAATAAAGTACAGGGGCTTTGAAACAGCTTGCAGTGCCAATTCTTCAAAAAATGAGCTTTTTAAAGGTGTTTATGCTGTGTATGTGAACGCATCAGTAGAGGGTCTGAAGATGATTTATAGCTATTTCGCTCTATATTTACGTTCTATTTGGGACATCTAGCGCACATTTACTCTGGGATGAGAACTGGACTAACATGGTTCTAGACTGAATGTTGGGTGTATTTAAATAAAACAACAACCTCTAGCAAGATTCAGTACGTGGCTCTCAGACAGAACTGCTCATAAGGCCCTCTAAACCTGCACAATCTGATGCACGTCCAGCAACTCCTACGCCCGGTGAGGATGCGGGTAGTCCCATAGTATGGCCACAGCTCCTGCCTGCAATCACTGCAGCGAGCAGTAAGTCATGGTGGGTCTTTGGTAGGGCTCAAGCGATTCATATGCTCTGATGGAGGCCTGTCCCTGGGGCTGTCTTCCCCATGTTTGCTTATTAGGAACATACAGAGTACCTATGCTATGATGTTGATGCATTTATAAGTGACACACTTGGTTCCACACATCTCCTTTTTATTTCCAGTGCTCAGAGCAGAGGCTTCATCTCATCGGTTGCTTTTCTGAATGGATATTTGTCTGTTTGAAGGCTCCTCAGTTTGGATGCTATTTCTGACAGACGCAAGTCTATCTTGTTTCAAGTAAAGCATTCCTGGGTCCTCAGCCTCCTTGCATTAGCAGTTAAAAGCAACATTAAAAGGTTTGAGAGTTAGTTAAGCAGAAATGTAACCACTCACAGCATCTGGTGCATCCTACTTCAGTGATCTGAGGACCTAAAAAAGCATCACACTTTGTAACCCAGGATAATATCATAAAATGAAGTTTACTGAGTGCTCTGTGGAAAAACCTAGAGGAGTTGGCCAGAATTAGGGCTTGCAGTGAGGGGGGAGGATTTTGGCAGTTGGAAAGAAAGGTTATTTTGCTTTGGAACTGAAACAAAGGTTGTTCAAATATTCACATGCAACAGAAATGTTGTTCGTTCAAACATTTTCCAAGTAACTCTCATAGGAATTACCAAGAGTATATTCAGACTCTGATTCTTCACTGAAGGCTGCAATGACCCTTAGGACTGATACTTAAAACACCAGCTTCACCTTAGTGAAGCTCATCTCCCTTGACTTCCTACGGAGTCAATGAAAAGAAATCATATGACAAACCTAGTAGCCCTGCTATGTTTATGAGACTTAAGACTGTACTCAGATTGTTTTAAGTGGTTTCTTACCTGAAAAAAAAAATCATATTGGATAGAGCAATTCAGACTTTCTGTGAAGCTGCCACAATTTCTTATCTTGGTGAGCAGTGGAGTGACCTGTGTGTCTATCAGCATAGGTGAGATGTTTATTCTGAATACCTGGACAGGTTTGGTCTTGGGTTTGGCGGTTTCTATTGATTTTAGGTGCCTTAAGGCTAATGTGTGCTTGCTGGCTGGGTGGTCTGCATGGCTCAAAGCCTACTCAGCTCCCTGTTTTAAAAAGCATGAACATGGACCTCTGTCTTCGTTGTTGCAGCCCAGCTTTAAGAGGGGTTGGTGTTTCCATTTGCAAATACTTGGCAACCACCTGCTGGCCCTCTTCCTTCCTCCTGTGCACCTCCCCAKGGCCAGACACCTTTGGTTTGCTGCTCCCTGGGTGGCAGAGCTGACGTCTCTGCGCCCCAGGATTACGGCTCATGTGTGTTGCTGCTCAGCCCCCTTCCAGGTCTCCAAACCAGTACAAAGCTCTGGGCTTGCAGCCAATTTACTCACAGGTTTATCATACGCTGACATTGTTTCTCTATAAATAGGTCTACCTTTACTGACATTATTGATTCAGCTGCCTCTCTTCTCACTAATACTCTTTGTAATGTATCCAACCTGCCTTGGTATTTCACCTAATGAAAGTCTGAAGTCAGAGGAGTAGAGGTCGAAGAGGGTAAGTTGCAGGCGTAAAGGTCCTGGGCTTTAGAGGCAGTGTTTGGTAGGTGAGACCTATGATCTTGTCAACAGAGCAGAGCTGCAGCTTCCCTGCTGAAGGAAAGTAATCCATCAAGCCACTTTCACATTTTATTAATGATAATTAGAATTAAACTAAGCTTGTTTTGCAAAGCCTTTGATCTGACTCATTCATAGGATAGCAATGACAACACAAACCCTATGTGCCTATCATCTCAGACAGTTCGGTTTTGAGAGTAGGGAGCAAAATTTCCCTCGCAGATATGAACACGCCAAGTGATGTTCGTCTTGACGTTAACTCAAATTAGCAGCCCAAAGTTGTACTTCTCTTGATTGCAAACTTTAATAGGTCATTTGTATGTTTTCTTTATTTAGCTTTTTTGTAATCGATTGGGCAGGTTTTAATATGTTGCCTAACTTTCTAGCAGCATGGAAGCACAAGTGCCAAGCAGAGCCTCTCCTGTGGGCTGGGTCAGGAAGGTGCCCTGCTCCGGGCGCACCAGCCTCACTCCCTGCTGAGGGGCGCAGAGCTGTTGCACAGAGGCAGGACACCAACCAGCCAGGTGTTCAGAGGAGGCTCTACCAGAGCAGCCCCAGAGAGGACTGCTCTGCAGGACAGCCGTAAGCTCACATTGAGGTGCTGAGGGCTGGGTACTCGATGTGTGTTGGTTTGCCAAACTAATGATTTGCCATTGGGACAGCAARCTATGACTTTGGATGAGGACAAGAAGTTGTACAGCAAAAGCTGTGCTAGGTCGTGCTGTTTTTTTTAATACATTTCTGAGAAAAATAGCACATAAAGGGTGTCCTGGTTAAAGATAGGATGTCCTACTGCCAGAAAAAGCATTAAAGAGGGAAGGACCTTTTTTCTTGTAGTGATCAGAGCAAACACACTTGTTGGAAAGAAGCACTGGGAGTGCTGGGGAKCACCACAGGCCCCGGCAGCACGAGGCTGGGGAGAGCAATTCTCAAGTGAGAGAGCATCACCCCAGGAAGGTGCCTGGCGACCTCCAGCTGCACCACGCAGGTGTCTCGTGTCCTCACTGTATCTCCATGTCGGGGTATCTCCGTGCGGGGGCTGCACGCACCTCGGCACGGCTCTGGTGGCGCGGGCGAGCTGGGCGCCCGGTGGCAAGCGAAGTGCCAAGGCTGCCAGATTAACAGGCCATTAAATACCGCACTCAAACCAAACAACATCCCCCTCCGTCCCTCACAAAATATAGGAGATGATAGAAACCGTTTCACGTATTGTTAAAAGTTTATACTATCGTCTCTGACTTCAGAAATGTCCTGTTGTTAACCTGGGACTTACTTAATCAGAGCTTTTCATTTACTYCTAGTTCTGAACTGTAATGAGTCCTTTAACAGTATAAATAAAAAGATCTAAAGATTCAATAAACTATAATGTCACAAATGGCAATCGTCTCGCATGTGAGGCCTCTGCTTACAGAGGCACCTCACAGCTGGAAACAAATGCTTCTGTGTAACATTGTAAATAACCTCTAAGCCCACTACTAATTAAACTGAAGCTTCACTTCTCTTGGGCATTGAATATATGAACCAATTAAGAAAATATCATTTCTTCTCAGAGACCTGCACTATCCTTCTTAGAACCAGTACATTTTTCAGGGTTAGACTAACTTTTTTTTTTTTTTTTTTTAAAAAAAAAAAAAAAAAGGAAATGGGGAGAGAGTGAGAGAAAGAAAGAGAAAGAAATTAGGAGAGGGGAAAAAAGGAAAGAAGGCGTTTCACAGAAGGGACCACACTGATGCACTGGGGTTACAATAATGAGACATTTCTGCTTTAAGCAAATTTTGCACCTGTAACCTGCAGAAATATAGCCATAGCACTTGAAAAATTACTTCAATGCTGCACAGTGCCATGAAAATTTATCTTTGAGATGATTTTATTGCATGGTTACCCTAGGCAATTAAATCAATAAATCTTAACTGTCAGAAAGGTTGGCCCGCTGCCAGGAATAAATGAAATGCGTGGAATCAGTAAATAAAAGGTTTCTGACAACTCATTCTAGGAATTATTTAGCAGTTGGGCTTTTTGTTGGTGTTGGTGTCGGTGCTGCTTTTGTCTCCAGCATTTATTGACGTCCTCTCTGAGGAACGCTTATGCTAAGGTAATCATCGTGCAACCCAGAGGCGCGGGGAGACAGCTCTGCGAGAAGAGTCGGGCTCCTCGGGTAATAAATTACCCTCCCAGCATTACAAAGCAAACAGGAGTTTTGGGGCCTGTTCAGACAGCGCTGGYAGAGGTGTTCAGCGAACTGGGTTTTGAGCCATGGGCTGACGGTGCATAGGCCATTCCAATGCAAGATATGGGCGTTTTGTGTGCTGGCTCATGGTGCTCGTTATTAAAACAGATGTTCTGTTTTCATTGATTAAGAGAAGACTGAGGTTGAAATGCCTCCTTGAGACATGGAGGTTACATTTCCTTAGGCCAAGGGAGTCCAGTGATCACTGCAGGAGATGCCAGATTTGACAGAGAAATGCTAGTTATGCCGTGTAAACCCAGAGCAGTCAGTGGAGCCGCACTATTTTTCATGGAGGTGTAACAAATGTGGAGGCCTGAATCTGATTCACTTACCTTGGTGTTTGTCCAGTTAACCTAGTGTGAAATATCTTAGAATTAGGCTCAGCACCTGTCTCATTCCAAAAGCCCTCATGGTCTGGCCTCCTGATTATCAACAGGCTACTAAATTTAATCATCTACTAAGTTGTGTTGCAAGCGTGTCTTTAGTGGCCRGCCAGGCTGGTTCCTTCACCAGCAGAGCGGCCCCACCACCATGCCCTGGGCCGGGGTCCCAACCGCCCCAGCTGCAGGGACGCTGCTTATGAAGGAGGGAGCAACCCCTGAGCCGAGCGACGTGCAGATGATGCCTGCAAGGAGCAAAACTAGCTGGTGTGCGAGGCTGCTCCCTGAGCCCCGGCACGTCGGGGCAGCTGGGGGAAATGTKTCTCTGCTTGACACCAGCTCTGCTGTGCCAGGAAGGTTTTTGAATGCCATGGAAAAGAGCCCTTGACCAAAACGCATCCATGTCCAGCCTCCGGCCACGCRTGCCCGTCAGTCGCGGGAGCCCGTAGGAGCAGGTCCGGCTCCGCCRGGGGCACGGTGGCTCTCCTCCACCACTCAAGCCAAGCCTGAGACACCTTGGACGCGCGGGGCGGCGGGCGCTGGGCTTGCCGGCAGCTCCCTGCGGGCAGCGGCGCCCGGGGGCTCATCAGCGCCCAGCCCGCGGCGGGCGGTCGCCCGCCAGTGCGCCGCGTAGCAGAAGGAGTCGCAGGCGCTTGGGGGTGCAGCGAACGCCGCCGGGCGTTTGTAATGCCGCCTGCAAGCAGCGTCTCATTGCAGGTAATTCCCTGCCAGCACATCCCGAACGCGAGGTGGTTGCTCTTAAATTGACGGCTCGAAGCACAATAACAGCATTTTTATTTAGTTCCTGCTTGGTAGACAGAGAATGTAGAGTTGCCAAAAAAAA